>NW_012155774.1:140010-142639 GCF_000956105.1 Propithecus coquereli
AACTCCTGGGCTCAAGCGATCCTCCTGCCTCAGCCTTCTGAGTCGCTGGGACTACAGGTGTGTGCCACCATGCCCGCCTTTTTTCTTGTTTTAATTCCTTTTGTTTCTTTTTTCTTTTGTGTTTATTTCTATTGTATCGATTTTCCCCCCTGCTTTGTTGACATGGCTCTCTGGCTGCCAGCACTCGCCCTGTTCCCAGGAGGGTGGGCTCGGGTCGCCGCAACCCTGTTTTCAACATTTCCACGACCCAGATTCCTGAGCTGTCTCCTTAGGCTCCTTCGCCTCCGGAGGCAGCAGACCCCTCGGGCTCCCGGCCACTCTGTCCCCAGCACCCTGTGTCCTCCTGTTCTCACCACGTTCTGGGCTGCCTCGGCACCCGGCTCGTACCCGCAGCTGGCGGTGCCTTGTGGAGCAGCCCCCTCCACCTCTGCCCTTCGTGAACTTCCGTCATCTTCCTCTTCAGTCATGTGTCTGTTGCGTGAGTGCCTGCAATGGAAGGAGAAAAGCGGCCCCCTCCATGCTCCAGACTCCGGCAGCATCTGCCTTCCGCGCCGCTCTGCGGCGAATCCGGCACTGCCCTGCGGCGTTGCCTGTCTCAGCCCTGGTCTTCTGCGTTAACAATAATTACGGAACGCTTACCATGTGCCAGGCACTGTGCCATGCCTTTGACATGCCATATCTCATTTCGTCGCCAGAAATACTCTATGAAGTAGCTTCCATTTGTATCCCCATTTAACAGATGCGGAAGTCAAGGTTTGGAAAGACCAACTATCTTGCCCGTTGCCACACAGCCAGTGAATGGCAGGATCAAGACCAGGCCAAACCTGTCTGTTATCCGGACCCCAAGTCTGAACCAATACCCAGAGTATCTCAAAGTTGGTCCAGGCCACCTGCCGTGGACCAGCCTGGGGTACTCATTAAACATGCAGATTCCTGTACCTCATCCTCAGAGATTCTGATTTACCAGGTTTGGAGTGGTGCCACTAAATCTGATTTTGCAAAAGCCCTCAACCTGATTAGAATGTGCTCTAAAGTGAGAAAACTGTGCCCTGTGTGCCCGCCTCCTGCTTTTTCTTAAAAAAAAAAACTTTTTTTTTTTTTTGGTGAGCTGTATTTTACATAGAAAGAATATATAAAGCCTATGTGTGCAGTTCTGAGAATAATTATAAAGTGAGTACCCATGTGACAGCCACACAAGTTAAGGAGGACACAGTCAGTGCTGTGGAGCTCCCTGGTGACCCCACCCAATCATGGTCCCTTCCCTCTCTTAGAGGTAGCTCCTCGAAGGCAATGGTTTGTACTGATCATCCCTGGAAGTGACTTTGTCACCCGTGCGTTCATCCCTTGACAATACGGGTTTTGCCTATTTGTGAACTTCACACAAATGGACTTGTGTTCTACCAGCCCTAGTCTACCCACTTCTTTCCTTCCAATTCTTTTGTTAGCTTCATCCCTGCTGATGCATGTAGGGGTAGGTGGTCCATTTTTATTGCTACCGCAGCCTCCTTTAGAAAGCCTGTGTCTTATGCTGATTTCTGTGCTTTAGGGTGCCTGGCACAGGGCTGCAGATACAGCAGTTGCTTGGTGTATATCTGTTGGTTAGACGGGGCGGGGGGAACCCCCAAGTGACAGTGCGAGGATGTCCTTGAGAACAAGCAGGAAGAGCTCCGCCAGGACGGTGGCCCCCGCGGGAGTTCTGCCTTCGTCTGCCTCTGCTCAGTCTCTGCCTGTTGCTTTTCTGTCGTGGGCAATCTGAGATGTTTTCGTCTCTCTGTAAAATCCATTCCCATTTCTGTGTCCCTTTTCAGAATGCCGAACTGGGGAGGAGGCAAGAAGTGCGGGGTGTGCCACAAGACGGTCTACTTCGCCGAGGAGGTGCAGTGTGAAGGCAGCAGCTTCCACAAGTCCTGCTTCCTGTGCAGTGAGTACGCCCAGGCCCTGCTGTTGCCATGGCCACCAGGACGGGCCTGCCCCCACAGGCTGGGCCTGTCAACACCCCAGGGAACTGGTCCCCTGGGACGTAAACAGTTTGACATTTGGCTGCAGTGCAGCTGGGGAGGGAACACTTAAGGGCCTCTTTGTTCCATTCAGAAGCTGCTTTCTGAGGGCTGAGCTGGCCGGAGCTGGCGGGGGTGGCAGGCGTTCAGGGGCCGAGAGCCAAGCTGTGAAGACTCGGTTAGGAAAACTTTCCACTCAGCTCTCTCTTCTCTCCCTCTGCCACGATCCCGTCATTTCAGAGGAGACGCTTTTAGCACAAAAGTGTCCCAAAGCTTCACTAGTCTTTGGACCCAAAAGAGGCCTTGGTAAAGGGCAACGGAGGCCACGACCTATGGCGAAGCTGAGTCTGGAGGAAGAGCCGGCTCCTCCTTCCTCGGCCCCTTGTAGACCAGCCGTTCACGTCCCTGCCTTCCCGTCCTGCTCAGACGGCCCGGGACGAGAGGAAGAAAGAGCACAAGTTCTTTGATATCCACTCTTAATAATCCAGAGAAAGATTCGCTCCAGTCGCCAGCCTGGATGAGTAGGAAACCAGGCAAAAGACACCAAGCAATGAGAGAGGTCAGGCTGGCCGAGGGACCCTGCCTCCAGGGTGCCGCACTGACTGGGACCTGGCCAGGCGATGTTTCCAGGA
>NW_012155774.1:143410-163108 GCF_000956105.1 Propithecus coquereli
AAGACCTCCCTGGGGCTGAAGCCCCAGCCCACCTGGAGAGCAGGTCCTGTCCATCCCGCATCGCAGGAAGCCAAGTCGGGAGATCTGAGCTTCCTTTGTCCCAGGTGACTTGTGCTCCGGAGTAGGACCCAGATGAGCCACGGCCCACCTGTTCACTGCGTGTTCCCCGTGTCTCTACCTGTTGCTGGGCAGCCCGGCCTGAAGCCACCCAGCACAGGGCAGCAGGCCCCACCGCCGCCCAGCCCAGCCAGAGAGACAGCCCCAGCACTGAGTCTGGTGAAGGAGAGTAAACAGGGTTTGCCGGAGCTTTCTTGGCTTCCAGCCTGCAATGGAGGCCGGAAATTGCAGCGTCTTGTTATCAGCAGTTCACTGCACTTAAAAATTTTCAAGCCGTTTATGTTTTCACAAGGCAAAAGAGAGGACTTGGCACTGGCTGGGAAGAAGGTCCAGGCTGCTGAGGTCCTAAGGGCCTCTCTCTGCTGTCAAATGTTGCTTAACCATCGCCTGAAAGGGGCCAGCTGTGGTGAGAGCCCGGCCTGCAGTCCTGCTTAGCGGGGAGGAGGAGTCACTGGTCAGGGAAGTCAGGAATGCAGGGGGTGGCATAGGAAGGAAGGAGCGGGGCCTGGGGCAGGCTGTGCAGAGAGTCAGGCTGGGGAGCAGGGCCGGGAGGGTGTTATGTAATAACGCCATGGGGAACAGTCTCGCTCTCTCTGGGGTCTCAGGGCCAGTGCAGTTCCTGGGTGTCAGAGCTCCAAGTGGGCCCCTTAGCACCGCACGCGTCCCAGCAGTCTGAGGTATCCACACCTTGCTTATTTCTAGTGCCTAGAACAGGGCCTGCCACATGGTGGCTTCTTGGCAAAGGTTTGTTTATGAGCGGAGGGAGCATTGTTTCTCTTTTTCAGTGCAGTGGGTGGTAAATACCCAGCTTGAATTCAGGGCCACCCACAGCACCAAAGGACTTTTCCTCCTAAGGGAAAGCAGCTAGCAGGGTCTGGGCCTGGGGACAGTAAGGGCCATTTCCCTTGTTGGCTGGGCCTGGGTGGGTCCCCAAAAGTTCTTCTGACCATGTGGGTCCTTGGCCTGGATTCTACCTAGTGCCCCTTCCCCGAAGGTCTGGATGGGCATGAGGAAGACAGGACAATGTACTAGGCATAGTCAGGGGAGAACCACCTGCACCCTGGCATGGCCTTTGACCCGGGAGCAGGGAGTGGGCAGGCCTGCAGTGCACTCCCATGGTCTCAGTGGGGCTGCCAGTTCCCATTAGCAGCCAGTGGGTCAGAGGCTGGTAGGAGAGCTCAGCTCTGAGGCTGGGAACCTGTCCTGAGGCTGTGTGTCCACCTCTGAGCTGCAACCAGCTCCCTCCTCGGGCAGGTCAGGGTTGAGCAGCCAGCCTGTGGAAAAGAAGAGCGGCTCCGTCCTAACCCTGTGGTGGAGGCTGACAGGACAGGGCTGGAGGGTTGGCCCTGGGCCGCTTCCCAGGATCCCCTAGCACAGGGGAAGCTCACGGGAGCCCCGCACGCCCCTGACACAGTGTTTCCAGGCCGAGGCTTCCTGTGGGTTTTCGCCCTCCCACCCCACGTGCTCAGCCTACTCGAGAGGAGCCATGGGCTGGCGGAGAGGAGCCATGGGCTGGCGGAGAGCAACCAGGTCTGGAAGTCCGGCTGGTTCTGGCCTGGCCCTGCTTGCGGCCAATTGTGTGTGCTTGAGCTTTTCTGTGGGTCTCGGTTTTCCTTCTAGAAGCAGAGAGGATCACTCTTCACTTTCAGGTGGGGCGAGGGGGCTCTGACCTCTCCCCTGGGGCAGCCTCTTCTCTGTATTTCCAAACAGCATCACGAGGCCCCACCAGGACAGGGGACATCTGGAAGTAGATTTTCCCAACAAATGCGATAACGAATCCAGTCTTTTTTTGGCTTACCATGATTTGGTAGAAATTTATTCAGGCCTTCTTTCAAAATTGCCCTTGACTGAGTCTTTGGTGGGCCTTACGAGCGAGTTGAGGGTCCCCAGCTACATCACTTGGGTGGAGGGGCAGAGGGCCAGCGTGGGAGGACTGGGCCTCTGGGGAACAGGAGGCCGAGGCAGAGCAGAAGGCAGCAGGGAGCTCTTCAGCAGGGGAGCCACATGGAAGCTTCAACTTGTAGGCCCTGATGTCTCCTCTGGGCTCCGTTCCTGGGTCTCCTGCTGGAGAAACCAGTCAAAAGAGACGTCTGTTCCTCCAGCCCCTCTCATCTCCACTTTCTGCCTTGCCCCTGGTCTTGGAATTCCCAGTTCATTTCAGGTCGTACAAGGAAACAATTCCAGGCCTATTCCTGACTTCCCACCCTAGAAGGGAATGTCAGAGCCCTTGGCCTGTTGTTCCCTCTCCCTTCTTCCCGGGAGCCAAGCCCCATGGGACGTGGTGGGAAGTTCCATATTTGGGCAGCCCAGAGTGCTGGAATGAGATGGAGATCTCCAGGGCAGGACAAGAGGGTCCTTATTTAGTCCGAAGTCTCCAACCTGGGGCTCAGGGTGAGAGGGAAGCTGGCAGAGGCCTGGACCCTTTAAAGGCAAGAGAATGGCAGTGGCAAGGAGCTGAGCTGAGAGCCGTCTGTGAGGGAGATAAGAGGCGTGGCTTCTCCAGTGGCTTCCCTAGGTTTCTCTCTTTCGAAGGACGTGTTTGAGATGCAGTCTAATAGGGCGCATTGAACTCCAATATCATAGAATAGCACAGAACCAAATTAGGGCTACCGGATGAGACCTAAAGAGACAGGTGAAGTAGAGAGGAGTATTTGGGAGTTAGAAGGAGTGATCTCTTGAGGCCTGGGCCTGTCCCTCCCCTCCCTTGTCTCCCAGTGATACTAACTTTATACAGTACTAATTAGAGTAGCCAACATTTATTGTGGACCTATTGTGTGCAGGGTATTGCGCTAAGTAGTTCACCTGTAAGATCTTATTTGATTCTTACAACCGCCTTCTGGGGCAGACATTATTATCTGCATTTACAAACGAGGACAAAGGCTGGAAAGGCAAAATAATTTGCCCGAGATCACACAGCTGGAAAGGGAGAGAGCTGGGATTTGATTCTGGGCAGTCGAACTCTCCACGATCCCAGGCTCTCAACTGTTTTTCTCCGGATAGCCGGGCACAGCTCCCCTCTGCGATTAACCCGAAGGTGTATGAGGCCCACAGGCCTCTAGCTCATCCCATTCCAGTCCCTCTTACTCCGGGAGTCAGGAAATTCCTCCCAGTGTCTACCCTATTTCTTCCTGTGGCAAAATGATTTCTGAGATTAGAAACTTCAAATCCATTTGTGATTAGCATGACCTGCATCTCATGTCGAAGCCCATCATGTGTGACATCTAGTAAATGTTAAACTTTTCTTTTGGGTGTCTCCCTTTACCTGCATCTCTCCGCCTCACCTCCCCAGCATGCACAGATCGTCTCTTCTGGATTCCAGTGTCGGAGGCAGGACAACCCTGTCCTTCTTCCTTCCTCTCTTGATTCTCCTGTTGGGGTACATGGTCTCTGTCAAGGGCAAAGAACCTCAACAGGTGTCCCGTGGCTTAGGGTTAGCCTAGGCTGTTGCTTCTGAACTTGGGGTGCACTGCAGCCCGAGGAAGTACAGGGCTGCAGAGGACTGAGGGAGACACACACGGATTCCTAGAGGTTGCTTGGCCAGCATTCTGGAGTCCGACATGCAGCTGCCATCCCTCTGTCCTCCAGCCCATCGGCCACCCTACCTGCCTCCATTTCTGGACTGTTTCTGAAAGATCGCGGACTCTGTATGCTAAGTGCCCAGAGAGCTGCTGCTGCAGGGGGCTTGCAGTGCGCCAGCAGCCCACCCCAGCTTCAACGCACCGTACCTGCTTCCCTCTGCAGTGGTCTGCAAGAAGAACCTGGACAGCACCACCGTGGCCGTGCACGGTGAGGAGATCTACTGCAAATCCTGCTACGGCAAGAAGTATGGGCCAAAAGGCTACGGCTACGGGCAGGGTGCAGGCACGCTGAGCACCGACAAGGGGGAGTCGCTGGGCATCAAACACGAGGAGTGAGTAAAGACCCCTCCGCCCCGTTTCTTACTTTCTCACCCCCTGCTCCCATATCGGACACGTTTTCAACCACTTTTGGTTAAGCAGTGGAGGGCTCAGAAAGCCATTTATCTAAAAGGTAGTCACAGAGTACCCCCTATGCATCAGGCTGCTGGGGGAGCTGGGGTTCCGGCGGTACTGAAACAGGCTCCTCTCTGCACTGAGCGCATCCTGCATTTGCATACAGTTCAGAGCTGCGGGGGCCCTCAGAATTACTTCGTCCAATTTCCTCTTTTTACAGAGGAGAAAATCCAGCGCAGGCTCAGTGGCCTGCCCGGGCCCCACAGCTAGGGAGTGTCTGAGCCAGACCAGGGCAGCACAGTGGCCACACCAGCCTGGCTCGCAGCCCTGCTACCTCTCACCCCTGCTATGGGGAAGTCATTTCCCTTGGAAATGCCACAGGGTGTCACTGAGTCCCCTGATCCCCACCCCATGGCACCCCCGGCCACTGACCTGCGGTAAACAGTGGCTATTGGTGATCAGCCTGGCCAACTCCTCGGCCCTAGGGGATGGACGGAAATGACGGCTGAGTTATCAAGTTTCAGCCAAGGTCATTGCCCCAGTGGGAATGATTTGTCAGCAGATTTCTCCTGGAAGGAATGTGTAATAGACCAGCTACAGGAATGAGGGGCAGAGGAGGGCGATTCTTAGCAAATGAGGTGTCAAATGATTCCAGCGTTTAAATGCGGTGACTGAGGGAAGTATGATGTTTCAGTGGAGATAACATTGTGCTGAGCCTTGGTTTGTCCAGCTGTAAAATGGGAGATGACCCTGGAGGCCCTGGCGGCCCTAACCTTTGTAACTCGGGTAGAGAGAGCTGCTCCTTGCCCTGGCATGAGAAGAAGGTAGGCTCACGCCCTCGCAGCGCCAGCCCCAGCCGTATTTCTCAGTCTAAGTCATCTCACCTTCTCCGTGCAGGGCCCCTGGCCACAGGCCCACCACCAACCCCAATGCCTCCAAGTTTGCCCAGAAGATTGGCGGCTCCGAGCGCTGTCCCCGATGCACCCAGGCAGTCTACGCTGCGGAGAAGGTGATCGGTGCTGGGAAGGTAAGGCGGCTGCTGGGCATGATGGGGAGAGGGGAGGGAGACAACTTCCTGACATGTGGATTCCAGAACTTTGCAAGTTTGACCCTAGCTCTGCTCAGGGCAGCCTGAGTGCTGGGCTTTAACCCCTTCCCTTGTAGAGAAGGAGTAAGCCATTGCCCCTGTGGGTTGTTTGCACCTGTGCCTTCCTGTCTCCAAGGAGCTCATGTCACCCACGAACAGCAGCATCCCCAGCGTCGAGAGATTGCCCATGGTCGGTTCATAGGGAGTTGCAAGGATCAACCTGTATCTCTAGTGTTGGGGACCGCAGAGTCTAAGGGTGCATGGGTGGGTTTCAAAGGATCCACAAATCCCCTGAAATTATACACAGGGTTCTGTGGGATCATATCTCTTTCTGGGAAGATGATCCATAGCTTTCATCAGATTTCCAAAAGGATTTGTGATCTCCAAAATGTTAAGAACTACCCAAAAATATACATTCTGTTTCATGGGATATAGACTCCCAATAGAGCTGGATTAAATGAGTTGCCCAGATCTGCTAGCTAGGAAGGGGCTAGGCCAGGATCAAGCCCAGGTTTGTCTGACTCGGAAGCCCTTGTTCTTTTTGCTCTTACTACTACTACTGTTAACTCTACTTGGGGCCATTCAACCCTTTGAACCCATCTCCACAGCTGGAAAATGGGCAGGAATTGTTCATCCCAGCACGGTGATGAAGAGCTTGGACCCTAGACGAACGCTGGTCTGAATCTTAGTTTTGCCGTTTACTAGTTGTTTGACCTCGGGCAAATTTAGCCTGAGCCTCAGTTCTGCATCCAGTGGGCCTGGATGGTGGAGCAAATGACGGTCCCTGAGAAACGAGGGAGTCTGAAGATTGAACGAGACAATGCCTGTGTGGTGCACAGTGTAGCGCCCGGTACGTGCCAGTACGGGCCAGCTATTGTTATTGTTATTGTTGTTTGCTTTGCGGGGTTGCTGTGAGGTCAGAATGAAGATTGCTGTTGATTAAAGGATGAAAACAAGGGACATTGATATTATTATTAAGTTGGGTTCTTTTTTCTCTGTCTCGCCATGAGAACAGAAAATTATAAAAAATACTTAAGAATCACTACTTCTGTTATTTAGACAGGGTATCAGGTAAAGTTAAGGCTGTACTAAGGAGTAGGATAAGAGAGTTTTGCATTCAAATGGAAAAGGTAGGCAAAGCTGTCACCTCCATTGCCCGTGCCAAGAAAGAAATATCGAGAAGCCGGGAGTACTTTTAAGTGCCATATGAGTGAGTAAAGGGATTGGGCTTATTTAAAAGGGGCGGTGGCCTAGGAAATGCGGTTGTGGTCTAGCTGGGATTCAGCCCTTCTCCAGCCTGCAGAGCTTGGGGTGGCAGCCCCTGCTTTGCAGAGGAGGCGACAAAGGCTGGGTGACTGTCGAGGGTGAACCTGGTGCTAAGGGCAGGGTCGAGACCCAGGGCCCCCCAGCTCAACACTCTGGACCCCACCACTGTCTCTTGGGCACAGGAGGAGGGGCCACCGTGTGAGCTCAGGCAGCCAGGAAATCCGAGGGGATCCAGTTTCCTTTCTTATCCTCTAGCCCGGACACCAGGCGGCTGTGCTGAGGGAATCTCTTTGCCCTTAAAAGGCCTTGTTTTTTCCTGTCTGACTGCTGTCTGCCTCTCGCTTTTCCCGGGTTTAGCAGAGCTGTCTACATGTCAGCTGTTGCCGATGGGAGCTGGCTGCCGAGGAGTCTGTCTGTGAAAGGTCCCGTCGTCGTGTACAAACCTGGGCCCCACGTGTCCCTGGGAGGCTTGCCCTGTGTTGCCTTGGGGTGCCTCTTTGAACCTTCTGTGGGGCCTTCTGTGGCCTCCAGAGAAACCACACTCCTCAGGCCTTTTCCTGCCAGGATAAATGCATTTCATAGACCCTTTCTCCTTCCAGAGTGACACTGGAAAACGTTGACTCAGAGCCTCCCCTGTGCCAGGCCCCATGCCAGGCACTTTACACTGGTGACATCGTTTCATGCTCACGGCTACCTAGTGAGAGAGATACCCACTGCCAGAGAGGTGATGGCCTTTGGGCAAATGAAACACCCAGTTCTAGAATTTCAGAGGCCCGGTTGGTTCAGGAGAACCCCCACTACACACGCCCGCTCTGAGGCTGGGCCTTATGCGTTTAATACCTGGTCCTGACATCCATTCTGCAAGGTAGGCGGGCCTCCCACCTGAGAAAGCATGGAGGCTGGGCGACTAGTAAGTAGCAGTACCAGGAAGAGTCCAGAGCCCTTGCTCACACCACTAACCCACGGGCAGGAGAAGGCTCGTCTGGGCCCGCCTATGGGAACAGCTACCTTGGCAGTAATCCCACCCCCTCGGCTGCCTTTTGTGGCATAGCTGGTGACACTAACCACCGAGCCATTGCAACACCACATCAAAGATGGTGTGAAGTGTGGTCCCTGGCCTGCTCCCTCCACGGCCGGCACCACAGGCCATGTCCTGTCTGCGGTACCAGCTGAGCAGACTTTGGAAGTGCCTTGGCCCTTCCTTCATGGTTATATCAAGGGGAGTGGCGCTGGCGGGGAGGGAACCCTAGTCACCTGGCAGTCACCTGTTTCCTTCCCCACCTAGTCCTGGCATAAGTCCTGCTTCCGATGTGCCAAGTGTGGCAAAGGCCTTGAGTCAACCACCCTGGCGGACAAGGATGGCGAGATTTACTGCAAAGGTGGGTGCTTTCACTTACGAATGAGGCTCATGGGGCCCAGGGGGGCAGGGGCCCTAAGAAGTCATGGCTTTGCTGAATGTAAGCCAATTCCTGGCCTTGGGACCCGAGAGCCAGAGCATCTAGTGTGACTCCTTCATTTTACAAATGAGGAAACAAGCCCAGAGAGAGAAAGCGACTTGGCCAGAGGCATGTGGCAAATCGGGGCAGGCATGGGGCTAGAACCTGGCCTGCTAACTGCCAGCACGAAGCTCTTACAGCTGGAGCCTCCTCACTGCTGGGGCTGGGGGTGCTGCAGAGGTGAGGGGCACCGGTGGACTTTCTTCGCCAGAGGTCTGGCCAGGCACTCGGGGTGGGGCATCTCCAGTGGGAGGGTGGCCGGTGTGGCTGGGGCAGGGGAGCAGGCTCTCACCTCTCTCCTCTCTCTGCAGGATGCTATGCTAAAAACTTCGGGCCCAAAGGCTTTGGCTTTGGGCAAGGAGCTGGGGCCTTGGTCCACTCCGAGTGAGGCCACCAGCGCCCGCCACACTCTGCCCACTCCTGCGCTTTTCATCGCCATTCCCTTCCCAGCAGCCTTGGAGGCCTCTAGGATGCCTTCTCTCTCTCAGCCCTGCCACGCATCCACTAATGACTTAAATTTGGTCGTCTGGCTCCCTTTGGTTTGGGCATCTGCCGGAGGTCCCACCTACTAAGGGGCTCCCCCTTCCTGGCATCCCCAGTAGGAGATGGCATGGTTTTGATCCGGGTGAGCCCAGGCTGCCCCCCTGGCTCCCACACCTCACCCCGCAGCCCTCCGTTCCCCAGCCTGTTGGGCTGAGTGTCTGTCATCAGCTGGCCAGGACGCCTGGGCCCCCATCATGGAGACACGGGAGCAGCAGCAACAGGCCTGGAGGGGGAAGGCAGTGGGACCAGATGGGGCGGAGGAAGGCTGGGGTTTATTGGATCCCAGACATTCTCCTCTGTGAGAAAGAGGGTGGGCTTCTTGGTATCCCTCCAGAAAAAGAGTGTCAGCTTGGGGAGTCGCTGTGGGAGGCAGAGAGGATGCAGGCAGGACTGTAGGAGGCCCCGCTTCTCTAGGCCACCTGCCTGTGCATCTTCGTGCCACTGGCGTCCCCCCACTTGGAGTTGGAGGGGAACAACCCAGGTCTGAGGACCCCAAAGTCAGAATGTTGTCTGACCTCCTCAAACAGGCTTGCAGGGGGAGGATCCCAGTGAAACACCCCCAGGACACATTCACATGTATCAGTGGCCCAAACCTCCGGGGAGTTAGCTCTGGGCCTGCCCCTGGGTCCTGAGGCTGCGGTTGGGAGCTCCTGCCTGTCCCAGCACCGCTCAGGGCTGTTCTTGCCACGCCTGCTTGGTCCTCAGATGTGGAGGGAGGCCGACAGCCTCAGTCTTCATCCAGACACCTTTCCCTCTGTCCCCAGTCCTCGGGACCTTCCCTCCAACCCAACACCCTGCCCCCTCCACTCCACTCTTCTCCAGGGACCCTTCTCTGGCCACATCACTCCATCACTCCGTCCCTTCCAGGGCCCAAGTCAGGAGCAGTGGGGGAGGGGGCGGGGGCTGGTGACTGAACCGGTGACAGGCACGGGCCATATTCAAGCTGATTTCTCATCTGGTCAATAAAGCTGTTTAGACCAAAACTTCGGTGTCCGTTCCTGCATTCCTGTCTGAGGAGCACTGCCTCTCCCCCGGGCCAGGAGGGAACTTGATGGGACAGTGAAATTAGCAGGAGGCCGGCTGGAAATGAGTCAAAGTGGGTTCGTTCCTGCTGCTTCTCAAGGACCGGTTACTTTTCAGTATCGATTCTAACTGAACACACTGCCCAAAGTGACCTGACCAACCAAATGCCACTGCCTAGCCCTGTCTGGCCTCCTCCCCCACGTCTGGGCATGGGAAACATGTGGGCTTTGGACTTTGAGGGGCTCAGCCAGACCCCCAAATTGTGCTCAGAACTTCTCCCAGCTTGGAAAGCCCCAGCGAGAGAGGGAAACTCAGCCAGAGGAACTTGCGTGTCAAATCCAGAAAGCTCGCTTCTGCCTAGGAGGGGCGGGGTGGAGGGGCCTAGCTCAGCCTTCCACATTGTTGGGGCCCCCACAGCCTAGCCCACAGAAGGCCACATTGTTTTGGAAATAGGCTCATTTGAGGGGTCGCTATGTCCTTCATCTTGGAGATACCTGTCTGATGCTCTGGGGCCGGGCTTCTCTGCTTCAGCCCTCCTTGAAACATGCCCCGCTGAATTTTGCAAACAACAAGAAGCAGATGCTTTAACAAGGCCTGCGTACATGTTACCCAGATGAGCAGATCCAACGGTGGCCTTGACAGAGCCCCCTCCCTGACTCTGGGAATGGGGCCTGTGCGTGTATGAGACAGGTCAACGAGCAGAGCAATAGGAAAGTGCAAGGCGACGGGTAGAAGAGCGGGAGGAGTCCAAAGGAGAAGGCCGGCCAGGTGGGCGCTGGCTGGGAGCTCCCCAAGCGGGGCCAAGGTCTCCTTCACCTGGTATCCCCTCTAGCTCCTGCACAGGGTGTGGCCGGGGGCGGTGCTGGGGAAAGGTTTGTGTGGGGAGGATGGATGGATGGTTCCACAAACACAGGTGGATCCTCCTCCTGTCCTGGGAGGGGCCCCCAGGAGCCGCCAGGATAGGAGACTTCCGGGCCCAAAGCTGGAATAGGCTGCCCTCTGCTGGCTGCTCGGGCGGGCCTCTCGGCGCCCCACCCTCCCGGCCCCAGCCACACCCGCCGTCCTGCTGGGGACCACGGCTCTTACGGGGCAGCCCCGCAGTGGGGAAGGGGCCTGGACGCGCCTCCCGGGAGTGAGACCCGGGGCGAGGCAGAGGGGCTGTCAGCCAGGTGCGGCTGGGCCCGGAAGCACCCTCTGGGCACGGACGGGCTGGGCGGAGGGGCGGCGCTCGCGCTGTGCCCGGAGCCGCCAGGTGGTGCTGTGGGGTCGGGGCGAAGGCAGGCGCTCGGGTGGGCGCGTCTCAGCCCTCCTCGCCCCGTGCGCCCCGAGGACGCTTGGCTCGCGCGCCGCACACTCTTCCCCGACGCTGGCTTCTCCGGTGGAGGATTTGCGCACAGGGCCTGTGCGACACCAAACCGCGGACCCGACCGAGCGGTGAGCAAGGATATTTACGTCCATTCCGGCGTTTCTTTTCCCGTTTCTGCGATCTCTGAGCACGGGGTCCAGGGCGCCCCCCAGGAGGATGCACGTGGTGGGAGCGGTGCCCTGGGCCTTTAGGGTGTGGCGGGAAAGAGCTGACCCTTCTGAGGGGAGGCAGGCCCAGCCGCCCCGGTCTGCCCTCCGGCAACCTGTTTGGGTCCCCTGAGCGGCCGGGGAGGGACAGGGAGACCAGAGGGGGCAGACGGGCGGAGCGAGGACAGAGGTCCTTAGGGAGTTGCTGGTAGGTGTGGGAGTGATGTCTGAATCGAGGGCACGGAAATTCTTTGAGGGGCGGGAATCCAGCGAGGCCCGGCGCCCGCACCCGGCCCGGGTGAGCGCGGCGGAGGTAGGCGGGGCGGAGCGCGGAGCTCGGCCGACTCCGGGAGGACTCCGGCCCGCCCCTCATTGCGAGCGTCCGGGAAGGAAGCCTTTTAAAGTGGATTTCCAGCCCCACCCTTGGAGATTCCGATTCTGTTGGCGCGGGCGGGGCCTGGGAATCCGCATTTGAAAGGCTCCTCCGGTGATGCCGGCGGCCAAGCTCCGCCAGGCTTGAGAACCTGCGGGCTGGTCCGGCCTCCCAGCCCCGCCGCTACCCGCCGGTGGGGCAACCGCCTCGCTGCCCGGAGCTCAGCGCCCCGCCCGGCAGCTGCCTCGGAACAGGTCTAATGATAAGAGAGGACTTCCCGGAGCTTCCTATTTCTGCCTCCTAGAGTCATCCAGAGCAGGTCTAAACCCTCTCTCGGCGCTTCAGAGATTTGATGGGCTGCCCCAGTCCTCTCCTTCCCAGCACAAGCCTGGCCTGGCCTTTCGGTGGTCCCTGATGGGGGCACCAGGGAGCCCAGTAAGTTCATTTCATAGTCGAGGAGGAAAAACACGGCCGGGGTGCAGACTGCCCAGGGGCCAGAGAAGCACGCTGGGGACTTGCGTTGGGTCAATGCAGCACAACAGAAGCAGCTCCCTCTGAGAGAGACGCTTACCTGCCTGGGGCCCAGCTCCACCCACACCAGCCTTCTTTTGCACATTTTGGAAACACCATTCATCCATTTTGTGCGTTTACCACGTGCCATAGACTGCTGGAAGACCTTAAATGTATTAATTCATTTAATTCTCATAATAACGCTGTGTGGTAGGTGCTATCATCATACCCATTTACGAATGATCAAACTGAAGCCAAGAACCAAAGACTAATTCAGGAATTGGCTCAAGGTCAGATGGAGCGTAACTGCAGGAGGCTGGGTCCAGGTCCCGTCCCTGCACTCTCATCTTAAGAAAAAACTGCCACATATGGGGGGTATGAGGAGTGGTGCTAGAACAGTAAGTTGGGACCGCAGCTAACATTTGTTGAGCACGTACGATATGCCTGTCACCAGTCTAGATGCTGTCCTGTTCGATCGTCACATAAGCACCAGGAGGTGGTTAGATTATCTGTTTATCACAGAAGAGGGAACAGATTCAGTGAATTTTTAAGTGACTTACTCAAAGTCCCTGTAAGTGGTGAAGCCAGGATTGGAACCAGCTATGTGACTTTGGGCCAACCGCCTCCCCTCTGGGTGTCAGCTCCTCGTTTGTGAAGTGAAGATGTTGGCCTGAATCAGTTCCAGGGAAGTGCTTCTCAAGGTTTAATGTGCCTATGACTCTCCCCGGGTCTTGTTAAAATGCAGATTCTGGTTCAGTAGTTGGGGGTGGGGCCTGAGATCAAGCTCCCAAGGGAAGGTGGTGCTGCTGCTGCTTCTCCTGGGACGGTGCTGTGCAGCTGGGCTCCAGGGGACCCGCCCAGCTCCGATGTTCTGAGTTTATGGACCTAGGAAGACTCACCCCAAAGGCCGTGGAAATTCAGGAAGCAGACTGTGATGAATGAAGCCCATAGTGGGCATTTTTCATGCCTGGACAAATCCTTGGTGCCTTTTCTGAAGCACCTGCCCCTGAGCCTTCTACATTTCCACTCTGTTGACCTCAGCCTGACTCTTCCGGAGAGTTCAAGGGCTCGGTCCTGGACCAAGGGGGACTGTTGCTCCCTATTGGAGTGAAGAGGAGTCTCTGTGGGCCTGCCTCCTGGGGGCACCCACCCGTCCCATGGCAACCACACTGTCTGGTCCTTTAGCTATACTCCTCATCTGGGCACATGGTAAGGTTACATTTCTCCTCCTTCCTTGAATTTAAATGTGGCCATGTGGCTTGCTCTGGCGTCTAATTGAGACCAGAAATGACTCATCCCTTTCCTCTGTTGCGGAGAGGATGGAAGTGATGTCAAGGTGGAACCTGGATCAACCTGGATCTGTGTGTACCACAATGAGCAGAACCTCCCCTGCCAGCCCAAGTAGGACATCTGGTGTGAGTGGGATAACTTTGCTGTGTTAAGCTATTAGGTTTGGGGGGAGTTTGTTAGTGCAGAATAACCTAGCCCATCCCGACTGGTACACACACCAATATCAGCAGTGACGTGGGGATATCACCTTAAATAGGCCGTGGCCTGTAGTGGGAGACCACGTTTCTGCTAAGTCAGGATTGTGGTCTGTCAAAGATCTAATACTTACCTCTGAGACCTTCTTCAGCAGGAGGACACATCTTCTTGCCAAAGGTAGGAGGGGATTCCCTGAGGAGGTGACCTCCACCTCCCCCTGTTTCGCCAGTCCCTATTAAGAAGAGAACTCTGATTTGCAATTTGCCATTGTATCCCTAGAGCCTAGCCCAGGTCCTGGCTCAGAATACTTAATTCACACACAGTAGGACTTACTCTAAAGTTCCTTTCCATGAATCTCCCCATAGATCACGTCTAAGAACGTGCTGTGAGCCTCCCTCTCCTCCCTCAGCCCCTCCACGTGTCCCTCCGCCTTGAGCTACCTGTTAACTTCCTCTCGGCCCCAGTCCCAGGCTGGACAGCTCACAGCCACCTCCTCTGTCTGATCTCGACAATGACACTGCAGAGAAACTTCCCTGTCATCACAGTAATACTCACGAATAATAATCTTCATACACTCTGACCATGAAGCGTTTGAAAATCAGAGGCAAGCGGGAAAAGACTCATCCACAATCCCCTCGCCTCAGTGAGAAGGAACTACTGTTGACACTGTTCCCTTTCCTTGTGTTCCTTTTTCCCTGTGCATTCTCTGTCCCTCCCCCTGTAATTTTGGAGAGAGCCTACAAATGTCTGGTCTTTAGGGGAAGAGGGAAGAGCCGCCCACAAATGCAGAAAATGTCAGAGCTGGAAGGGGACTTATCCCCTTATCCTCCAACCAACCCCCTCCCATTACCAGTGAGAATCCTGCTTTATATTGGTCTGGCTGCAAACATGTGAAAAGTGTAGACAAATGTCTGGCAAGACCCCCACCAACCTAAGTGATTGTTGTCTCTGGGGCTGGAGTGACAAGAAGGGTGGAGTCCTGCTTGCATTTGAAGCACGTTATTATTAAAAGAACAGAGAAGCTATGGAACAGAAAGCAATGGCTATGTCAGGGGTTGCACAGCTAGTACTGGCGGGTTGGTTAAGGCCACTAGTTCCTTGGGCACAGTCAGTCTCCTTCTGGTATCCTTGCCCCTTGGCCCCAGTGTCCCCAAGGAAGAGGGTCATTCCAGGGCAGCCCCTTTGCTCCTACAACATGGGCACCCAGATGCCAAGATGGCATGGGAAAAGGGAGAATTCTGCAGGCCCCAACCTGACTCCCGAGCCCACAAGTCCAATCTCTGTCAGACCCAAGCTGGGATCAAATGCCTTCAAGCCCAGACTCAGCCCCATAGAGAGGGGCAGTGGGCGCTCTCAAGACGAAAGGGATCGCTGGTGAATCAGGAAAGTTATGGGGCTGGAAAGTGATTAAAGGGCTGAGCATGGGAGGGGATTTCCACCGAGAGCCAGGCCCAGGAGCAAGCCTGGGCGGGTTGGCTGCAGGGTTGCTGCCCACTTGAGGTCTGTTGCAATGGTGCCCATAAAACCTAAGTCATTAGAGACTTAAAACCATGGTTGGTTTTTTTTTTTTCCACGTTTCCCTTTAGAACAACAGAGATCCAAGGAAACCCCAAAGCTCTGAAACAAAGAGCTGTACATCAAAGGGGTTTGAGCAGGTCAGGAGAAGTCTGAGGGAGAGGTCAGCTGGGGGGTGGGTCTCCCTGCCCCCAGGCTCCCAGGAGAGGAGAGCAGGGAGGGACCTATGGATTGGAGGGTGAGTGCAGAAGCCCAGAAGTGGGCTCGGGTGGGGAGAAGCAGGGCTGTGGACCCGTTTTCCTGCCCCATCTAGGTGAGGAGGAGATACCTGGCCTGACAAATCTAGGAATGTGGGACAGGTTGAGGAGGGAGTAGCTATGTTTTTTTCTCACCTATATAGAGAGTTCCCTAACCCCCATAAACTAGCCAGGCTTTCCTGCAAATCTGTACTAAATTTGTAGGATGGAGCTAGACAGCCTCCATTTTACAGATGGGGAAACTAAGGTCAGGGAGGGGAATCGATTGTCCAAGGCAACACCAAGTGTTAGAGCTGGGGCTATGGCACGAGTGTGCTGTCTCGCAGCTGAGTGCGCCTTCCCCAATACCAGTGGTTCTCACATGTGTGCGTCAGAATCACCCGGACGGCTTGTTAAGCACGGATCGCTGGGCCCCAAACCCAGAGTTTCTGACTTGGTCAGTCTGGAGTAGAGCCTAGAATTTACATTTCTAACAAGTTTCCCCCTGGGTGATACTGATGCTGCTGGTCTGGGGACCACACTCTGAGAACCACTGCTCTAGACCCTTGCTATCTAAAGTGTGTTCCACAGACTAGCAGCATCAGTGTTACATGGAAGCTTCTAGAACTGCAGAATCTCAGCTCCTATCCCAGACCTACTGAATTAGAATATACAGTTCTAAGATCCGCAGGTGATTTGTTTGCACATTGCCAGGGGACAATGGGGGAACCAGCCCCTTTTCTACGTTTCCCAAGCTTGAGGAATGGGGGCGAGAACTGCAGAGGCGAGAGGGTCTGCTCTGCTCTGGTCCACACCACGCTGGGAGGCTCTGCAGCGCCCACCCTGGAGAATCCCGGGAATGCCGGAGTCCAGCAACAATCATTCAAGCCTCTACATCAACCCTTGGTTTCTAGCCAGCCCCTGCATTTGAAATTTTATTTTAAAAGCATATATGTAATATGTGTGTGTTTATTTTATTTAAAAATATATGTAATACATGAGTATGACATCCAAACCACATAGAAGCATGCCCATCAAGTGACAAGCATCATCAGGCTGTCCATCCACATCCCGGAGATTCCATAGGTAACATATTGATGAATCCTTCCAGATAACCTGTACAACAGAGATGGACTTTTATTCATGCGGGTCATGCTATTTACCACATTACACTGCCTATACCGAAACAGATCCCCACAAAACATCACATTTCAGACTTCCCTCTCTATTAAGACCTGTAGATCTGTTTCATTATTTTCAATGGCTCCGCTGCATGAATATTTATGTACTGAACATTTAATTAGATTTTTAAGGGAAGCAATGCATGCACAGGATTAAAAAATCAAACGGTACAGAATGGTGAATAACGAAAAAATAAAAGTCTCTTACTTCCCCATTCTTCCCAGAGGAACCACGTTAATCACTTATTTTTGGTTTTAATTAATATACTTAATTTTTGCAACAGCTTTAGATTTATAGGAAAGTTCAGCAGATAGTACAGAGTTCCTGTATACCTCCCCCGTCCCCATATTTTTCCCCGTTATTAACATTTTGTATTAATATGGTAATTTTTTTGCAATTAATGAGCCAATATTGATACACATATTATTAACTAAAGTCCATAGTTTGCATTAAGCTCACTCTTGATGATGTACAGTTCCGTGGGCTTTGACGAATGTATAATGTCATGCATCTGCCTCTACAGTATCATACAGGACAGTCTTACTGCCCTAACACTCTGCTGCAACTACCCAGTGGTTCCCATTGTTTTAAATAATATACTTAGACCTCTTTTTATTAGTTCATTAACTCTAGGTTGCATTTATTGACTCCCGATAATGACAGAAGGGGACACTATTGCATTATCCTTTCCACCTCCCAATTCTTGTCAGGTACGTGGCCATTTCATTCATTCATTCAACAATTGCTTACGGAGGGCCCACTGTGAACTGGGCAACAGTCTGGCTGCTGGAGCCACAGGGGCGAAGAAAACAGTTAACACTCCCCGCTGGCATGGAGCCTACATTCTAGCAGAGGAGATAAACCATAAATAAGAGCGATATGGAGTCGTGGATGCTAACACACGCTATAGAGAAAGCCAAGCAGGAGGGGATATGGTGTGTGTGTGTGTCTGAGTCCGTGGGGAGGGGATCGTGGCTGTGAACAGGATGTTGGGGGAAGACGTCGCTGAGAAGGTAATATCTGAACAAAGAGCTGAGCGAGGTGAAGAAATGAACCACAGGGTGATCCTGGGGAGAATGTTCTAGACAGTGAGAAGAGAAAGTGCACAGCCCCTGAGGAAGGAGGTTTGTCGGATGGGCCTGGCAGGCAGCGTCGCTGACTTTGGCTTTACTCAGAGCGAGATGAGAAGGCTCTGGTGGATTTGGAGCAAAGGAGTGACATCATCTTCAGTTTTAAAATTTCTGCGGTGTTAATATACATTCTATTTTGTTAATAAAATTATCATCAATGCTTTAGATTGAGTCTAACAATTTATGACCACTAAACAGAGTTCATGGGACTGAGCGAGTATTGTAGGAAACAGAAGCTATGTTACTTTTGCATCTCTCTGGGTCCCATTCTTGCCTCTGGCCCACCTTATTCCCATCTTTCTTTCCACCTTGTCCTGGGTAGCCCCTAGAATGGGTCCTCCTCCCCCCGGTGGGCTCCCTGCTCCCGGTCCAATGTGAGGTGGCTCAGACCGAGCTGGAGCCATGTCCAGCATACTACTTCCTGGGGCTGTTTTGTAATCTGGCCTGTTCCAGCTGGACTCAGATCGACTGACCGTGCAGATCAGCTGCCCTTTGGGGCGGGCAGAGGAGCAGCCAGCTCTGGGCTGCTACCAGGGGGACATTCTGTCCATCAATGGAGTCAACAAGTCATTAAGAGTTGAGTGAGTATCTGTGGGGCCCCACATTGCCTCGGCGAGTGCCCCGGAAGGCTGAGTGAGAGCTTCTGTTCCCTGGGGAGGTGCGGGGACACCCTACCAGGGAGGGAGCACCAGCGCCAGCCCCCTCTGCACCCTGCTCCCCCCGGCTCTTGAATGCTTCTTTATTCTTCTCATGGCCCAAATAATCCAACCTGGGCCTGAGCCTCTCCCAGATGGGGCTACCAGGAAAGATGCCAATTCCGGGGAAAGATTCGGAATGAGTCATCTCCCCTAGTCCCAGGTCATGAGACTGGAAGACAGGACTCCAGGTTTCCAGGACCTACCCAGGCCACTAGGAAGGAGTGGTGTTGGGAACTGGGTGTTTAATTGGTGAAGACCCTTCCGGCAGTAGAGCATGCCCTGCTGAATTCCCTCCTACGGCCCCCTCTTCGCCTACGCACTCTTGCCATCCATAGTTCATTCCTTTTTTGCCCTTCTCCTGTGTCTAAAAGCCTGGCATGCCTCCACTCAGTGAGCCGAAGAGAAAAAAGTGGGTGGCTGGGTCATTTCTAAAGGGAACTGTTTATATCCAGATGCTTTCGTAGAGGCATTGTTGATATCATCAAAAGATCCTGGGCCCTGTTAGCTACCACACATTCTCATCCTGGCTTTGCCATTTACAAAGCTGTGTGACCTCATTTTGGTTGCTTGACCTCTCTGAGTCTTGTTTTTCTCAATAATACCTATCTGTCATAAGAATCTGAAACGTGAGAGGGCCGTGAAAACTTCAAAAGTGCATACAATTGTGAATTAACCTGGAAGTGGAGAGAGCATGAGCGAGTCCCAGGCCCAGTGGGGGCAGCGGGGAACTGATTAAACAGAGTTAGGGGCAGAGCCTGGTCTAGAGCCTGGTTTCCTCAGGGAGAGAAGTTTGGATCATGGCAGGACTGGCCAGGTTGGTGCCCTCCGGACACTCCTATGGAGGGGTGGGGAAGAGGAGCCACGGGAGGGCATGACTGGCAGACAGGCTGAGACCTTGGAGGTGCCTCAGGCAGGGCAGTGGCCACCTCCAGCTGCCTCTACCGCTGCCCCCTGGGGCTCAGGACACACCTGTCTTGTTTGTCTTTCTTCTCTTATGGCACTGTCTACCGCTCTCCTGGAGGGGCGTTCCGGGAGTTAAGAGCTGTCCGGTGAGTGTGCATATGGACTATGGATGGGAACTGACAGCTCCGGTCCCTGTCCCCTGACTCGCGGGCTGGTGCAGGGGAGGAAGGCACCCTTCCCCACAACTGGGCCATCCCTGTGGCCGTTAGGTTATGCTCATCGGGCAGGAGGCAGGAAACACAAAGCATCCGTACAGAGAGGTCTTATTACTGTCATTATTACGTATCATTATTCCCATAATAATCTATTATTAACATGTGGATGAATAGGCCTTTAAGAACAATAGGCTTGGAGGAGCTGACCAAAATGGGGCAGAATGGGACCTAGGAGAGCCATCTTCCAGTGTCTGGCCTAGTGTCAGGGTCCCTATCCTTCTCTAAAGAGAATAAAACTGGGGAAAGGGAAGGAATAACGCCCCCCCAGCCCCCGCAAGCAGTGCCATCCAGGAGATGCGCCCTCCCTTTCCTCCCCCTCTGCTCCCCCTTGGTCCAAGGCCTGGGGGAGCTGTGCTTCGGGGAGGCGGCGGCCGGC
>NW_012155774.1:163285-174656 GCF_000956105.1 Propithecus coquereli
AGGGGAGGGGAGGGCAGGGCAGGGCCGCCGGGGCAGGAATGCGCGGCGGGCGGGCGGCGCAGGCGGCGAGCGGCGGGACAAGTAAGGGCACATCCCGCAAGCGGCCGCCCAGCGCACACGGAGCCCAGGGGAGCGGGCGGGCGGGCGGCGCGGAGGCAGCGGGCAGAGGCGGGGCGGGACAGCTCGAGTCGCACCGCCGAGCGGGCAGGGCCGACGCGGAGCGGGCAGGGGCACCGGCGCGCACCGCCCGGGCAGCGGGGTCCGGAGGGCCGCGGCGCGCGCGCACGGGGCGGTCCGGGCTCAGGCGGGCAGGGCGCTCAGCCAGCCAGCCGCGGGCGCCAGAATCCCGCGCGGCGGGGCCGGGAGGGGACCGCGCCCCCCGCAGCCTACAGCTGTCTCGGACCCGCGGGGCGCCCATGACGGCCGCGGCGACCGTGCTCAAGGAGGGCGTGCTGGAGAAGCGCAGCGGCGGGCTGCTCCAGCTGTGGAAGCGGAAGCGCTGCGTGCTCACCGAGCGCGGGCTGCAGCTCTTCGAGGCCAAGGGCACGGGCGGCCGGCCCAAGGAGCTCAGCTTCGCCCGCATCAAGGCCGTGGAGTGCGTGGAGAGCACCGGGCGCCACATCTACTTCACGCTGGTGACCGAGGGCGGCGGCGAGATCGACTTCCGCTGCCCCCTGGAAGACCCCGGCTGGAACGCCCAGATCACCCTAGGCCTGGTCAAGTTCAAGAACCAGCAGGCCATCCAGACAGTGCGGGCCCGGCAGAGCCTGGGGCCCGGGACCCTCGTGTCCTAAAGCACCAGGCGCACCGTCTTACCTTCACGCTTCTCACCACCGCGGTGCCCAGACGTCATGCCAGGTAAGACCCCAGGGGACTGGGCCCTCTTTTTCTCCTTCCTTCCCTGCTCCTCCTTCCTCTACTGAGGGAGGGAACAGCATTCCACTTCAAAGTGGGACGATCCTAGGGAAGGTTCCTGTGGCCGACAGAGATTAGGAACCCAGGAGTCTGAGCATGGGAGGCTTGGACCGGTGGCCTACTGAGCAGAGCTGGATCTTCCCCTGGGCCACCAGGCAGGAGGGGCCTGGATGTGACCCAGGGGTCCGAGAGAAAGATGGAAGCCCTGGAAGGGGAGCCCAGGGTTGGGGATGGCCTTTCCGCGAGTTGGGTCAGCCCTGACTCAGGTGGAAGGAGGCTGGCCTGCACACCCCCAGCTGCTGGGCCTCTGCCCCAACCCAGGGCCGCTGCTGGACTGGTTTTCTGGCCACCTGGGAGAACCAAGGGTGGAGATGAATGGCGGAGAACGACCCTCCTTCCTCTAGGATGAAGGCTTGGCTTAGAGTTTGAACATGGAATTGATGCAGAAAGACAGTATCCCTGTTAGCAAAGGAGTCATCCAGGGTTGGGGACGGCTGAGGCGGGGCCTCAGTGGGAGGGCTTGGCCTGGCTGGGCCTGAGGACTCCGCTACCCATTTTTTTATTTTCCTTTTTAAATTATTATTTGATTTGTTTCCACATAGGCTGAGTGTGCAGTGTAGCTACCCGTTCTTGACAGTGGGTTTTGGGCCCTGGGGCTGAGCTGCTGGGAGACCAGGGGAGTCGGCGGAGGGCGGGCCAGGCCAGGAGTGCCAGTCAAGGCCTGGCTGGGCTGAAGGAGAAGAAGCCGGAGGAGGGGATGGGGCACTGGGGCAGGGTGGGTGGGGGGCGGACGCAGGATGGGGCTGTGAGTTGTTATTTGTGATGTTCTAATCCTCTGTGAGCAGTAGGGCAGGGGTGGGGGTGGATTTGTGGTCAGGAAGGCCCAGGGGAGGGACAGGAATAGAACCTAGAAACCCTGGCTCTCAGCCCTGTGCCCTCTTCCCCAGATGCCATTCCCTCCCCGTGGGAACTAGGAGCAGGGCCGAGGAGAGAGTTATACCACTTTAGTCTTGATTCCTACGGTGGAAACCTGTACCCACCCCACCCCCAGAGCACCTCCCACACCACCTCCCCCACCTGCAGGCGTCTTCTCCACGTCGATAAGTGGGGAGTCCAGTGAGCCTGGGGGCCCCATTTAGTGCCCCCTGTGATCCTCGGGTCCACCCCTCCCACGGTGTAGTGAGGGTTAGCTGAGAGGCCGTGCTGAGGATCGATCCACGTGGATCCCACAGGCCTTGGGGGGCCCGGAGAGGCAGCTTCCACTGACCACAGTGTGCACCACACTGTTCTCCGTGCTTGTCCTGATTCGGGAAACGCCGGGAGGCCGGCAAGTCTCTTTCCCCAGCGCTGCCTTCCGTAACTGCTGTTCTTTCTTGCCAGCTCCCCTGCCCTCTTTGGCTCGAGGGGGCATGACTGTGCTTCACATGGCGAGGCGGAAGCCGTGGACACGCGGAGGAGGCGCTGGAGCTGACGGAATGGACGGGGCCGGGAGGAGGGCAGAAGGCTGCGAGGGGCTGAGGATGAAGATTCAGCCCTTTGGACATCTCAGACTCTCAGGACGTACCCAGCTCGGGATACGCCTGAGCCGGCCACAGGCCTGGCCTCATATGGCATGACGGAGAGCTGGCATCAAAGCCCCCTCCCTGCTGTGGTCCTGCCATCTGTCCTGCACACTGCTGTTGGCCCCCTGGCTTCGAGCCGCGCCTGGCAGAGGGCGGTCCTCTACGCGGTGCTAAGCCAGGGCCTCAGGACTCAGGAGGCCAGCCTGGTACCCAGAGGGGGACCTCTCCTGGGATGGCTTCTGGACTCACCGTCAGGAGAGGGGAACTGCTGGGCCTGAGGCCCATACTTGGGGGTCTCCTGCTGCTTAGGTCCTTTTGGGACCCCCGCCCATCCAGGCCTTTTCTTTGCACACGTTTCCCCCATTCTACCCATCTTCCCCCACTGCAGTGCTAGGCCTGGGAGCGGTGGGGGCGGGGTGGGTTGACCATGACCATTTCATGTCTATGTCAAAATGAAGTTGCCCCGCAAAGGGCAGGAACCACACTGTTTGCTGAGTGAAATTCTTTGCCCACAGAGACCCATGGCTTGGAGCGTCTCTCTCTCCACCGCCACTTTCCCAACCCATAACTATTCTGAAATCTCTAGTCTGGGTAGGCGGAGACATTACAACCCCAGTAGATATGGCCTCAGTAGTTCTAGGAAGGAGGGACCTTTGGCCTGGACCAGGGGATGTCACACTGGCCAGCTCAGTCCCTATAGATGCCTCTTCTAAAGAAGGTCACCCTGCCTGTGCTACCATGGGAGGAGGCTCAGCTTTCTGGGCAGAGCTTGTCTCCCTGTGATTTATACACTCAGGCCAGTATTCCTTACTGGTTGGTTTAAAAGGAATAATTTCAACACAGGGGAAACTGAGGTACAGAGGAATGGCTGCCCTGACTTATACAGAAACTATTGGTCAGGCGACCCCTGAGACCTTTCCATGTGTTCAGCGGTTCGCTCTGCCTTCCTTTCGCTCCGTCGTCCGCACACGCGTGACCTCCCCTGTTGCGAAGCAGCGGCCTACTTCACAGTCACCCTGAGCAAGGGGGCCGAGTGGCCCCCTTCGGCAATTTGAAGTCTCTTTAATAACTTCTTTGTGCTTCCCACCTGCTTTGTTCCCCTTCAGATTTTTCTTGCCTTCCAATCGAAGCTTCTCCGTCCTGCGTCCCAGTCTCGGAGTCCACGGGAGTGTCCCGTTCCTCTGGTATGTGAACCGCGTCTCCCAGAGGAATAAGAATTTCTAAATTGCAACGGAACTTTTACAAATACCTCATGTATTATCGTTTTAGGCTGTACAGCTGTCCATGGATAGCATAATCCCACCGTGGCAAATAAGCTTCTTGCATGTCAACCCCGGTCAGTGCTGGGAAAGATCTGGGCTCACCCAGAGCTCTGTGACCAGTTGGCGATGTCTGCCATGGGCTTTGGGAAAGGTGGGGAGAATGGCCGCACTTCCACGGGAGGCGGGGTGGTAGTGGTGGAGAGAGGGCGTTTGGCGCCCCTCCCTTGATTCAAGCTATGTTAATGGGAAAGAGTTAGCGTCCCCATCCTTCCATAAAACAGCAGCCTCTGAAATAGAATCCTTGCCCTTCCCATCCAACCCAGGGGTGACTGAAGTTGGGGACTCAGGCATAAAGAGGCATCCAGGCACTCAGATGGGGGCGTGTTTGTGAGCGGATGGCCTTGGCAGGCAGGGCCCACTTTCAGTAAGCTAAATCCCTCTATGGTCTGGGCGCTATGCTTGGCCCCCGGGGATGCAGAGAAGGAGAGACGTGATCCAGTCCCTGCCCCCAGGAGCCCAGACGCTGGTGGGGAGATCAGTGCCAGCTGGTACCAATAGAGCTGGCCACCAGGAGCCAGGGGAGCTCTGGGAAATACTTCCTCTGTCCAGCACTAGGGACCTTCTGGGAGCTTGGCTGCAAAGGGCAGAGGGGGGCACAGCCAGCACGGGGTGACAAGGACAGGGGCAGGCGCAGGGGGAGGCGGGGGACGCAGGCTCCAGATTCTGGTGCTCCTGCTCATTTAGAACACGCAGCCCTGTCAGTTCCAGTGGGATTTGGTTCTTGCCCAAACCCAGCTTCAGTTTCTGCTCTTTCTTGGAGAGTCCCAGCCCCTCTGAAGAGTGTGCTGCTCTTAGAACCCCCAACATAGACCCTCGAACGTGGTCGGCTCGCAGCAGACGTGAGCACAGGGGCGGCTGCTGCAATGGGCCATCACTCACTATCGTTTGTAAAAGCCCATTGGCTGTCTGAGGGCTCCCAGCGCCCTCACAGCACAGAGGTCTGGGGCTCAAGACCAGGTTTTTTTGAAAGAAACATAACCTCTTTGGGGAGTCTTTGCCTCTTTCATGGGGCAGAGGGCACCCTGCTTCATGGCTGTCCTGACTGCTCTAAATTTCGAAGAAGGAGCATAGGCCTTCACCCTAGGAAGGCTTGGCTGGACCGCAGGGTAGGGTCAAGGCCTCTTTGGGCTCATAAACAGGCCCTAACTGTGCCAGCAGACATGCATGAGATGGAAAAACTTTGCTCAGTTGGGCCTGAGGACGCCGTGAGGCCAGGGAGGAGCTGTTGCCACCAGCTCTCCCCCTGCCCCGGCAGCCCTGGCCTCACCCTCGCCCGATGCGTGAGTCATCCATGGGAAAATGAGACAGGGCAAGTCTCAGCTGAGCAACTGGGAGTCCAACGAGGTGGGGCGGGGAGGCCGAGGGGAGAAGGGATGGGCTTGTTCTGGTCCGGGCGAGCTGGGGTTGGGAGCTGAGCCTTTGGCAAGAGTGAGCCTGTTGCAAGGTGAGAGTGGAGACCAGGGGGAAGAGCCAGAATGCGAGTCTGAGAGCTGGAACGACGGCAGGAAGGCATGAGGGCGGATCTCCAGGGCATTGTGGTGTGTCACCCTGAGCTCTATGGGGGCTGTATGGGCACTGTGGGCAGCTGTCCCACCAGGGCCAGGACCTGAGGACCCTGGCCAGACCGCGCCTGGCTCTGTGCCAGGCTGCCATGTGGCTGCACAGAGAGCCCTGCTTTGGCCTCCTTCAGTCTGCTGCTCCAGTCTGCCCACCACGGTCAGCCGGAGTGTTCCTTCCAGAATGCAGCTCGTTCTGCTAAAATTGCTGGCAGCTTCCCCGGCGCAGTGGGAGGAGGCCGAGCTCCTTGAGAGCGTCTGCCCTCCGCAGTCAGGACTCGCTCTCTCTAGGGTCTGACTCTGCACCCGGGTCCCAGCATGCAAACTTCCCCCCTTCCAGGACCTGCGAAGGCTGCCTCACACTGCCAGGCCTGTGCACCCCACTCTTCCTACACATTTCTGAAAAGTGGCCCAACCCCCCCCCAAGGCAACAACCCCCAAAAACCCCCCCCGAACGCCCCGCCGGCCCCAACGGGCAACGCCAGAACCCCCCCAATAATCACACTATGTTGCAATTGCTGGTTTGTGTGTCTGCCTGACCAGCTAGACTGGTCAGTTCTTGGACTTAGCGTTTGTATATTCCTGGTGCCTCAGAGTATCTGGCACACAGTAGATTCTTAATAAAAATAATAATGATGGTACATAGTGTTTACTCTTGGCCAGGCATTGATCTAAGAGCTGTATGATTATTAAATCATGTAACGCTCCAATAACCTTGTGAGTTAGGTGCCATTGTTATGACTCCCATCTTTTACATTAAGAGATTGAGGCCCAGAGAGGTTAAGTGACTTGTTCAGAGTCACACAGCAGCTAATAAGTGGTGGAGCGGGGAGTCAATCTGATCACAGTGGGACTCTAGGTAGGTGCGCTTAACCCAGTACCAAATAGATTGATTCTTACTGCGTGAGTGAATGATTGGATGAGTGAATGAATCCACCACTTTGCTGGGAGAAAGGAGCTCAGAGGCAGGACAATTGGTGAGGATTAAGCACTGAGGAGTGGGGACCATGAGGGGACAGAGAAGGGGACGAAGATTCTGAGGGAGGCTTTGTGGAGAAGGTAATGGGAGTCAGGCCCCTAAACAAGGGTGGGGTCTCACTACAGGAAAGGACGCAGGGAGGTGTCCCATGGGCTGGGAGGATCTGCGCTTGCCCACAGGAGCAAGGCCCAGGGCAGGAACAGCCTGGAAGAACGGAGGGACCGCAGGTTGGGAGGGGGCAGTCAGAGCTGCGGGGCAATGAGCGGTGTTCCAGGCTCAGAATGCCGTTGCTGCATTGGTCTGAGATGCTCTTGTCTTAGAGCCTGGGCACAGGGTCACCCCGGCCTGCAGAGACAGGAGCTGAGGGCTCAGCAGCTGTAACCCTGGGCGGCAGCAGCCCTGGCCCCAGAGGCCTAGAGGCGGCACTCCCACCCTGCGCGCTGACCGACCAGCCTAGTTTGTCTGGATACTTCAGTTTTGGCACAGAAAATGCCGCATCCTGAGAAGCCCTCTTGTCCCGGGCAAGCTGGGATAGCTGGCCACCCTGCCCGCTGCCCCAGGGACGGGAGCCTCGCATCTCCCAGCCTTCATCTCACCAGCCAGCTCCGCCCAGAGCTCAGCCCCACTGAAGGGACCATGCGGAGTCCAAGCCTCTGGGCAACAGCGCTGCGGCCCCTGGGCATCACTCACCCCTGACTCAGGTACTGTCAGCTTCCTGCCATCTCAGGGGAGAGACCCAGGCCCCAGCTGCAGGGAGGAAAGAGAGAGAGGGGTCTCTTGGAGTCTCTCCAATCAACTCTGGGGGCCTCCCCGGGATGCTAACTGCAATTCAATCTGATTCAACTCTACCTCGGTGCTTTGCTAACTGCAGAGCATTTGCGGCACAGGGACAAAGGTAACTGAGCAGAGAGGGCGGCAGGGAGAGGAGGGGACAGTATGGCGCAGGCAGAACGTCTGAGCCGGCCCTTTAACAGGAGGATAGGATTCTGACCATGGGGCATGATGTTCCAGGTGGAAGAAATCACCTGTACCAAGGTGCCAGGACCACAAAAGGTGAGGCGGGACAGGAGGAAAGGTGAGGCGGGGACAGGTTGGCACAGAGCCTGGGGGTGGGACAGCCGAGCACAGAGGAAGTGGCTGGGGGTCTCGCTTCTTTCTACAGGGAGCGGGGGCCCCTCACAGAGCTCTGGTCCACACGCACGCACACACACACCCCTTCATTTTTATGATAAAAGAATATGTTCTTTGAAGAAAAATGTGAAAGCACAGAAAATTATAAAGATGAAAACAGATAATCACCTTCATGTTCCTCTCTCACAGATCATCTGCATTAACGCTTTGGTGCATTTGCGTCTACATTTATTTCTATGCAAATGGGTAATATGTAATTCTTACATGTATACGATATGTAATTGTTTTTCATACATGGGGTCATGCTACTTGTCCTCTATTATTTCCTGGTTTTTAACGTGTCAATATCCTGTGGTTATGAGGCCGTGCCATTAAATGGTTCTCTTACTGTCTGTATGTTATTTTATTATATTTACCGTTATTTATTCAGCAAACTCATCCTTTATCGTTGGACATTCACGTTCTTTTTCATGGTTTCCCCTGTTATAGATAAGGCTTCTATGGCCATTTGCATATTTAAATCTGTTCTTGTCTCTGGGTGTTTCTTCGGGACAGTTCTTCAGGTGGAATGGCCGTGTCCCCACTGCGGGACGGGCAGAGGTGTCCTGAGCACCGTGTTTCAGGAAGAACCTGGGGTTGCAGCGGGGACGGAGAGGGGAGAACGGGGAGCAGGGAAGTCAATGAGCGGTCTGGACAATGAGTTAACGGGAGCTCAAGGACCGGCAGGTGGGGACGGAGAGGGGAACCCGGCGTTACTGACGAGACAGCGACCAGTTAGCAGATGCCCACTGGGGAGCAGCTGTGTGAGCACCCGTGTCACCGGGCGGAGGCATCCCAGTGGCAGCGAAGCACTGAGGCTCTAATCACAGACCTGCGTGTGCGTTCCCACCGTGTCTCATGCCAGCCCTGTGACTTGGGCGAGTTCTTTGGCATTCCATGAAAATGGAAATGATAATAGCCCTTCTTCCTAAGATCATTGTGAGAATTAATTGAGAGAATGCCTGCGAAGTAGATAAAGTGCACAGATAGTGCACGATGAGTGTTTGTTATTACAGGAGTGTAATCATCTCTCGGCGACTCTTCCCTATTTAGAAAACTGCATGTAATTAACAACTTAAATTAGTAACACTTACTGAGCGCTTTTATCTAATCCTAATCCCTAGTTTTCATGAAGTATGGTCTAAATTTCAAACTTTGTGCTAGATCGACATCGCTTCAAGATAAGTATCCTCATCTTGCAGAGGCTCCAGCCGGAACTCAGAGAAGTTAGAGCAGCTGCCTGAGATGCCCCAGCCAGCCAGGGGCTTGGCGTGGATTCCTGCCCCACATCCTGAGCCTGGATCCCACGAGCTTCTCGCTACCTCTCTGTACCTCCCTGGTGGTTTTTGTTTGTTTGTTTCTTAGGTGGTTTTGTTTTCTCTGTAGCTCTCAGAGCTTACTCCTTGGCATCTAAACTTCCTGGTTAGCAGTGAGGGTGGAGAGAGCAGGCATCACTTCATCAAGATCTCTTTGTCATCAGGCTGTACAGCACTGTCATTCTCTTCACCAGCACCGCTAACCACACTCCACTGCAGTGGCTCAGAGCCCTTCGCACACAGGAAGGCCCCATCCCCCTGCCAGGGAAGACAGGGCAAGTTGCACAACTCATCTGAGTTCACGAGCATGTCGCCAACCACGCCAGGAGGAGAACACGCAAGTTTGGCCCCGGAGAACCCTTGGCTGACTCCCTGTTGCGGGGGAGGTGGGCCTCCATGCTAACCGAGACGGTGCAGACAGCCCAGCTGTGCTCAGAAAGCAGCTCGAAAGAGCCAACAGCATCCATTAATTATACTTGACTGGGGTGGTCAGGGGTGCGGTTTGGAGTTTTCAGCTATTTATGCAAAGGGAGGCTGCAGGGCGCCCTGTGCTTACACCATTTCCAAAACACACACAGCCAACCAGCATTTCTCACAGTCTGGGTGGTCTCCCACGTGGGTCCCGCTAGCCCAGAATGGCCTATTTCTCCCTCGGGGTGGAACACAGGCCCCTTCCCGTAAGGGCTCTGGAAGACCCCTACCTCCATCTTCACCTTTCAATCCTGTAATCTTCGTCATCGCCCTTGCGTTTTTTTCCAGGGCTCTGACTCAAAGAATCTTCAGATGTGACCTCATCGTGTTATCACAGCAGCCCTGTGAGGCTGGAAGAGCTGGGGATGTTTGCCCGTGGATTGAAGATGGTCCGTCTAAGGCTCTGGGAAGTAAAGCGTCCTCCCCGTGGTTGAGCCGGGGTCCTGATCTAGCACTGAGTCTGGAATTAGAAAGACAAATGTTCCCATCCAAGGCCCTCCGCCGTAGGCTGCGGCATGCACGCATCTGGGCCAGCTGGGAGTGCAGGGAGGCGATAGTCTCCCAGCTCTTTCTCCCTGGCCTCTGCAGGACACCTGGGGGCTCCTGCGAGCTAGCCTGCCGGTGTGTGTGCCAGTGCTGCCAGTGCCCACTGCTGCAGAGATTTCAACATGGAAGATCTTAGTAAGTCCAGGGTGCCTGGGAGCATGCAAGGGGACCTGCGACCACCTTGCTCTGCTCAGTGCCTCCTGAGTTCCCAGATGCAAAGCTGAGGGGTCTTCTGCCTGCATAGTCTGGTGAGGGGTCAACCCTGGCCCCAGCAGCCCTGCACCTGCTCCTTTGCTCAGCTGCCCCTGGGCCTGGGCGGAGCTCGGCTGCTAGGACTGACGTGAAGCAGCCCCCGGATTCACCGCCCTAGACTGCAAAGTGCAGGAGGGCAGGGCCTGCGTTTGCTTATGGTGCTCAGGCCAGCGGCTGGCACATGGTGGATGGGTGCTCCGTAAAGACTTGTGGAATGAGTGGACGTGAAGTTGTGCATGTGTGTGTGAGTGTGTGTGTGTACTGCGCTGTGTCAGGGTCTTATTTGCTCCCAGGGCAAGTGCCTTCTGTGTGTGAGTGGACGTGGGCTGGGCTCCTGGGAGCTCCTGGCACACTTCAAATGAGCAGGGCCTGGGAGAAACCGGGCAGGTGCGCAGTCAGGAAGAATGCACTGAGAGGACCCCCAGGTGGCTCTCGGCAGGAATGCTGGCAGGAGGCAGCCCTTCTGGGCCCTCATTCAGGCTGGGCCATTACCCAGCTCTGTGACCTTGGACAGGTCCCTCCTTGTTGGGCCTCGTTTTCCGCACTTGTAGAACAAAGGAGTCGAAGTGGATCAGTAGGTTCCAAACCCAGCCGGTGGCCAGAATCTCCTGGTGCTTGTGAAAAGCACAGAACCCTGGAACCCTGGCGCTGCCTGCAGCCCACTGATTCTGAACCCCGGGAGCTGGGGCCCAGGAATCCGTATTCTGGGTAAGTTCCCATAGTGATTCAGAAGGGGCCAGCTCCAGGGGATGATGCTCAGTGATCCCCGACAGCGACATTCATCAAGAGCTCAGGGTACAGAAAAATCGAGGCCGCTGTCCTGGCCCTAGGCTTTAGGTCCAGGGGCTTGGGGGAGATTTACTGAATGGAGAGCGTACTGCACTGAATGGTGTTACACACACACACACACACACACACACACACACACACCCTGCAAGCTCACATGCGTCCACTTCGCCTCACGTGCCAGGGTCCTGGGGAGCGCCATCTGGCAACAAGGGCAGTCTCGTTCCCCCGTTTCCTGTCTCCCTCAGACAGGAGTTTAGCTTTTGCAATGTTCTGTCAGATCCCACCCATATCAAAATGTTTCCTGGAGAAGGGAGCCCCAAGGGGCAATCGGCTTTTGGCCACACGCTTACTGGTCTGGGCCTTGGTTTTCGTAAATGTAGAATAGGAACTATCGTCCTCCCTCCCTGCAGGAATGCTATGTAAATCACTAAGGTCCAGAGCACAACGCAAGCGAGCGTGTAGTGCAAAGCAAACCGGGCTGCATGCAGGGAGA
>NW_012155774.1:176551-235309 GCF_000956105.1 Propithecus coquereli
TTTTGTTAAGAGTTTTTATCACAAAAGTGTGCTGGATTTTGTCAAATGCTTTTTCTGCACCTATTGAGAGAATCATGTGGTCTTTCTTCTTGCTTTTATTTATGTGGTGAATTGCATTTATAGATTTGCGTATATTGAACCATCCTTGCGTCTCAGGGATAAAGCCCGCCTGGTCATGATGAATTATTTTTTTGATGTGCTGTTGAATTCAGTTTGCTAAGATTTTGTTGAGAGTTTTTGCATCTATATTCATGAGGGATATTAGCCTGTAGTTTTCTTTTTTTGTTGTGTCCTTTTCTGGCTTTGGTATCAAGGTGATATTGGCTTTGTAGAAAGAGTTGGGGAGCACACCATCCTTCTCAATGTTGTGGAATAATTTCTGCAGTATAGGTATAAGTTCTTCTTTGTAAGTTTGGTAAAATTCAGGTGTGAACCCATCTGGCCCAGGAATTTTTTTGTTGGAAGATTTTTAATTATTGCTTCAATTTCTGTGCTTGATATTTTTCTATTCAGGAATTCTATTTCTTCCTGACTGAGCCTAACACACAGGTAGACTACTGTTGATTTCCTTAGGCTGCTCCCTGCGGTGGTGGCCCTCTCTGCTCTGGTCTTTCCTGTAGAGCTCCACACTCTCCTTGAGCCTCTGTTCCTGCTTTTACCTAGTTAGTTCCTGCTGCTCCTTTGAGACTCTGTTCTGGAGTCATGGTGGCAGGTAGACTCTCAGAAGCCCCTGTCCCCATGAGCTCTGCCCCCTGGAATTCATACCTTTGTATTAATATAATCCCCTCCCCTTGAGAGTGCACTGCCCTTGTGACTTGCTTCTAACCAATAGGATGGAATGGGACATCACTCCTGTGACTAGGCTAAGATTGTGATTTCTATCTTGCTCATTCTGACTCTCTCCCTTCTTCATTTTGGTGAAGCAAACCGCCATGTTGGAAAGGCCCACTTGGCAAGGAACTGAGGGTGACCTCTGGCCAAAGCCCATGAGAAACTGAATCCTACCAACAACTATCTGAGCTTGGAAGCAGATCCTTCCTCAGTTGCACCTTCAGATGAGACCCCATCCTGGCTGACACCTTGACTGCAACGTTGCGAGGAACCCTGAAGCAGAGGACCCAGCTAAGCCATGCCTGGATTCCTGACCCATACAAACTGTCAGACCAAAATGTGTGTTGTTTTATGCCACTAAGTTTGTGATAATCTGTTACACAGCCATAGATGATAATTAATATAGACAGCTTCTCAAGGAAGGTTTCCTAAGGTTCTCTTCTTACCCCTAGTCAAAGCCAAGTGCCCCTCCTCTGCTCACATCCTTCATAGCCCTTCACACACTCCGAATGGTATAACCTTGGTTTACTTGTTTGTCTCCCTTTCAAGGTAGGGACCACGTTTTGTTCACCTTTTATCTCTAGTGCCTGGCCCTGTGCCTGGCACACAGTAAGAGTTCAGTAAGTGTTTGCTGAGTGACTGAGATTCTAGAATCTCCATCCCTATTTACCTCCCCACCTCTCCCCAGATCTGGCAGTTTGCCTTCTCAGAAAGTGGGGGCAGGTTGCCCTGAGATTACTGACTACTAGAAGACACAAGAGTGCCCTGGGCTGGGGCAATGATCCAGACTGGCACAGAGAAGATGCCCAGGGCTCAGTCTAGTGGTCTTGGAGGCCGCATGAGTCACCCGGAGGCTCAGAGCTGGGAGGAGGAAGAGCTGGACCCTACTGTCTCCCACGTGGGCAATGCACATTCTCTGGCTGGCCTGCTTAGCACAGGGCATCCTACTTTCCTACCTCGGGACATCCTGGAAGTTTCCAGGCTGGAATGATGTCCTTGGCCGATTAAAAGGGCTATCCATGGCAGGGCAGATGAGCTCCTTGAGAAGGAAATTCTCCCACCCAACATAATGGAAGAGCTCCTTCCCGAGGGAGCCAGGCCAGCCACATGTTCTCCTCTGTGCTGTCAGGCAGGGAGGGTGTGTTGGTTTCCTCTGGCTGCTGTAAGAAAGCCACACACTTGGTGGCTTCAAATAACAGAAATTTCTTCTCTCACAGTTCTGGAGGCCAGAGGTGTGGAACCAGCACGGCTGGGCTGGAAGCGAGGTGTTGCCAGGGTGTAGTCTTTCAGGAGGCTCTGGGGGAAAGTAGGTTTCTCACCTCTTCCAGCTTCTGAGGGCTGCAGGTGCCCCAGGCTTGTGGGACAGCTCTTTTCATCTCTGCCTCTGTGGTCACATTGCCTTCTCTTCTGTCTGTAATCTCCACGTGCCTTCTTCTTACAAAGACGCCTGTGATAACATGGACAGCCCACCTGGACCATCCAAATATTAATAATCTCACCGTTTCAAGATCCTTAATGCAATCCCATTTGCAAAGTCTTCGCCATATAAGTAACATCCACAGATTCCAGGGACTAGAAAGTGGACATCCCGGGATCATTACTAAGCTACCCCTACGGGTGTGGCCAGAAGGGGAGAAACAGTGGCACCAAGCAGCACAAGCTCGTTATTTTCATCTGGAAATTGAAGCCTGGTGTCTGAACTCCCAGACTCACTTCTCTGCCACATACTGCTGTCCCCAACTGAGAAGAGGCCCAGGATAGACAGGGCCAGCACCACCTTTGCCCATTTTGGTATCTAGAGCCCAGGCTGCCTTGTCATGGATCCCCTGGCTGCTCTGTCCTGCCCCCTCCTTTCTGCTGGCGCCTGCGTGGGAGGCCCTGGCTGCGTGACAGGGGAGTCTGGCCTCAGAGCAAGGACTCTTCTTTCTCTCTCCCTGAGAGATGCATCTTTTCCCAGCACAGGCTTGGTAGCCCCGCCGTGGGGGAGGCAGTAAATCCCCCGGCCCACGGGAAACAGCTGGGCCTGGGCATGTACTGTGGACTTAACCCTTTCCAGGCTGGCATACCCACCCCTGCGCCTGAGCTGGGAAGGGGGTGGGGGATCGTGGGTCCAAGCAGAGCTTCTGCTAGTGTGTGTGATGCTGGCAAGTGGCCCCAGTATTGTTTATTGAGGGGACTTAAGACTGCCCATCCTGCCAGCAGCCAGGAAGGGCTGGGTCTGGTTAACCCCTGGTGTGGCTGGCCTGGACCACGGCAGGAAGGGTGTGGCCTGGGCCACATGAGCCTTCTCTTCAGCCATCACTAGCATCCAAAAGGCCTTTGTTCAGAACTAGACTATGTCAGGCCCTGGGATGAACCCTGGACCTGCTGGAAATCCGCACACCGGCCCCAGGGCGGGGCTGCCAAGATCTGGCTGTTTACTTAGTGCTCTCCTGGCCGGGCTATAAGTGTCTGGGGAGCAGGGAGCTGTTTATCTTTGGCGGATGATAAATTCTCTGTAAATGACCTGAGTGATGCTGAAAGTTTCCAGCTCTCCGAAATCATTCTCCCTTCTACCTCGTCTGACATCACATCTATTTGGGAAAGTTATATTGGTTCCAAGGGTGTGAAAATGCTTAGTAAAGTTAGGACATTACACACCTCAGGGATAATTATTACTATGGTCTCCAAGAAGCTGGAAGAGGCCGCTCTTCTCTCCAGGCGGGTGGGAAGGCCATCCATTACCATGTTGATAATTGTAATAATCTCTCTGCTCTGTGGCCTGGTAATAAATTTTTACGGAGTTTTCATAACCACTATCTTATTTGATCTTCCCCACCACCTGGAGTGGAGATGATCCCTTCTCACTTTGTGGATAAAGAAATTGAGAATCTAGAGAGGTTTGGTATGTAACTCACTCAAAATCGCACGGTCTGTGCGGTGCGAGAGCTGGGATCGGGACCCAGGGGTGCGGGGTGGGAGAATGCTCCCCAGTGGAGCTGCAAGAAGATATTGAAGGTGCCATAGAAAAAGTACGGCCAACAGGAGGGAAGGGGGACAAAACTTGGAATATGGGGCCCAGAGTAAAGGCTTGGGAGTTGTAAATCCCCATCCTGAATGATGGGGTGGTGGCTAGTCAATATTAGCATTTTGTTGAATGCTAATCGTGGGCCAGTACTCTGCTAAGTGCATCATATGAATCACTGAATACTAGTTTCACGAAGACAGCAAAGGGACCAGGAGGATGGGGATTGTGAAGATAGAGGATGGGAACTGAGCTTTTTTTGGAAGCGGCAAGGGGCAGGAGGCAGGGGAAGAGCCACCTGGATTAACAACGGTGTTTGGTAGCCCAGAAAGCTGCAGAACAAATCCTGGTCATTGTGGGGTTGGGGGCAGGTTTCAAAACCTACAGTCATAGTGCTCCGGGAGGTGGGCTGGGGCATGAGCCTGGTCACTCTGGCCTGGCCCTGATGGGTCATGATCTGCCCCTCCTCCAAGCCACAAGAGAAAGACAGTAGTCCCAGAGAGCCTCCTTGGGACAGGACAGCTCGTGCCAGGCTGCCCAGCAGGACAAGGAGCCCTTGTGCAGGCCTGGGCTTCAGATCCTGCTCCACCCTCCCTGGCCTTGGGGGGTGGTCGGAAGTTCAGATCCTGGGGTGGGAGGGAGGCTGGGAGCTCATACTACCCGGCCAGTGCTGGGGCTGGGGTCACCCGGAGGTCTCCAGGGAGCCGGGGCTGGGACTGGGTAGCAAGTTCCGGCTTTCTGGAGTCTGGGGGAGGCAGGGGATTGGCTGCCCAGGGCAGCTTCTGGTAAGCGTGAGGAGTGGCCTCCTTTGAACAGAAAGGAACAGAGAGATGCTGAGGTCTCCAGATCTTCCTCGTTTGATCCTTGCAACAACCCTGTGGGGTATAAAAGCAAAGGCTGATCACTCCCATTCTACGGATGAGAAAACAGGTTCTAGGAGATGGAAGGCTTTCCTTGAGGCCACCCAGGGAGTAAGAGGATGCTCCAGGACACACAGCAGCCCTGGGAGTGGGCGAGGAGTTGTGCAGCGGGAAGTTGATTCAAGGCTGTGCGGATGCAGAGGCGGAGGCCACCTGAGAGTGGGAGCCGGGGTCCCACATGCAGAGGGTCAGGCGCGACAGCCAGTTCTCCCGCAGAGCCCCCTCCCATCTCTCCACCTTTTCCCTCCTCTGCCGCTGCCTCCCAACCCCCACGCCGCCGCGGTAGGCCTGGGCAGCCCTGGCCCGGCCGCAACATCCCAGGGAAGGCAGGTGTGGCCCCGGCTGGAAGCTGGATCAGGGAGGCCCAGCGGCCCAGCCGGACGCCTGAATCTACTCAGCTTTTCCTTGAAATTCCGCACACCCGGGGCGTTTGGCAGGAGCCCGGAATGCGCTTCATCTGAACAATTTGTCTTTCATGGTGCATTTGCATCAATTACCCCTTTGTTCCGTCCGCCTTTCCTGGACCACTCGGGCTGGCCGCGCCACTCCCCGTGCGTGCCGGGAGCGGGAGGGAGGGCGCGCCCCCTGGTGGCCGATCTGCACATACCCACCCGGGTGTCCCCGCCGAGCATCTAACGCAGCCCTCTTGGTTGCATCTCCCAGGGTCACGCATCCCAGCTCCCCAGCCCCCATCCTGTTCCCAGGGGCCCTGCGAGGAGCAGAAGAGAAAGACTATGGGAGGCGAGAAGGCACAACACAGGCAGGTAAGGCTCTTCATAAAAGAAGGGGCGCTGTTGTGAAAAATCCGACAGCCCTGAACTGCCGCCAACAGCTTTGTGGCCTCTGCCTGCTCTCCCAGGCTTATCTCCTCCTGCCTGTCCACAGCCTCGTCCTTCGCACCCTGGCAAGAGCAACCTGCTTGTAGTCCCCACGCCCCACGCTTTTTTCATCCATCGTGCCCTTGCCAGTCTGTTCCTTGGGTCTGCAATGCCCTGTCTCCTTGGTTGCCTGATGAACTCCTATACTGCCTACAAAACCCAGCTCAGGGGTGTGCCCTCCGTGAAGCCCCTCTGGAGTCCCGTGTGAGCTAGTTCATCACTACCTTCTCAGTAGGACAATAAAACACATACGTTACTGTGTGTATTATAAGCGTTTGGGGAGATTTTTATATATTCTTGTGGGCAACAAAGCAGGAGAAGCAGGCTTCCCTTGTGTCTGGATTTTAGTCAGAATCATGAGAAAGTCACATTTATCAAGGCAGAGGGAGAGAATAACAGGGAGGGTACAGCAAGTGTGTGTTTCAGTCCGGGCTGAACCCCCTCAATTGTTTTGAGGTGATTGTACCTGGAGGTGACGGTGCATATTGTTTCATTACAGGCTGTGAAATTCTTGGCTCCCCGGGAACCTCCATATCCTTAAGTAGTGGGAACCGCGGTGGGAGTTTTCTTCTTACCTCGGCCCCCAAGGATCCAGGAACCGCCGCTCACTCCCTGCTCCGCAGCGCCCTCTAGTGTCACAGCCTCTTCCTGGCGCCCCACCCTCAGCGTCGCCCCTGGCCGTGCCCAGAGAGGAGCAGGGACCCCCACAGGTGTCCCTTCCCTGGTAAAGGATCTCTAAGTCCTTGGAGAGAGTCGTGCACACACCACTGGTTCAGGCGCTCCCCCGACGTGTGTCCCTGAGTGGGTTCCAGAGGCTCTCTGAACCCCCAAAATCAGTGTCTGTGAATCCTTATGGATTTCAAAAGTTTTCAAAGGAAGTTCAACCCCCCTCCAAGAAAAAACAGTTAAGAACTACATAACCCCTTAGATCTTCAGGAGAATTCCTGGACCGTGGGGAGAACTCACTTGAGGGAAGACACATTTTCCAAGCTCCTGGTTGGGGTTACTGTAACTGCATCGCAAAATGCTTCTGTTAGATACTTAGTATTTGTTGCTCTCCAAGCTTTAGCCCTGGAACGGGCCCAGACTCCTGGTGAACAAGGAGCGCAGGGAAGGTTAGCGGGTGATGAACAAGGGCCGGGACTGGGGACACTTTTGATTGTCTGTCGCCTGGGCTGGGGGAGGGGGAGAGGTCGGGGTGGGGACAGGACATTCACACATGATCAGGCGACATTCACACATGATCAGGCGCTCAGGTTTTCACACACAGGCAGTCTCACACACATAGTGGTTCACAAACAGGTCACCCACATACTCTCTTGCTGTGTCTCTGTCTCTCTCTCTGTCTCTCTCTGTCTCTCTCTCCCTGTCTCTGTCTCTCTCACTCTTATACACACCCCCGCCCCCCACAGGTGCCCACCGATGCTCCCACTGGTGGCAAGAAGAAAAACTTCATCTCTTCCTCGCAGGAGTAGAAATTCAGCTCCTAGGGTAGGTCTGTCAATGCCGGGGTTTCCTTGCACAGACACACACAGAGAAGGACTGAAACAAAAATCACAGTTTTGCAATCAAACTGTTTCATGCAGTACCTTAGGGACATTTTATGAAACCACAAAATCCTCAGCGCTCACTAGCCATGGCCAATCGCACACTCAGTAACTTGAATATTAAAAATGTCTTGATTGATTACTGTTACTAGGACAGAATTAAAAATCATACTTTATTTTTCTTCATTATTTCATCTTTTTACTTTATTTTATAGATGGTAATGTGAATCAGGATAATAATCTACTAAAAGCATAGAATGGTGGTTCTCAAACTTTTTGGGCTCAGGACCCCATTATAACCTTTATTGACCCCATAGACCTGGAAGGTCAGTTATATCAATATTTTCCACATCAGAAACTAAAACTGAGAAAGTTTAAAATATTTATTAATTAATTTAATAATTATAAGTCCATCTTACATGTTAACTTAATATATTATGTTATAAATAAATAAAATATTATTTATTATAAATAAAATATATTTATTTTGTATTTTATATTATAAAATGTTTTGTAATAAAATTGCAAAGCAAAAAGACCTAGTGAAAAGAGTGGCTTTGTTTTGCATTTTTACAAATCCTTTTAATGTCTGGCTTAATAGAAGACAGCTGTATTCTTGTATCTGCTTCTGCATTCAATTTGTTGCAATGTTTTGGTTGAAATGTACGAAAGTATCCAGTCTTACACAGGTATGTAGTCAGAAATGAGAGAAGTATTTTAATAGAGTTTTTAGAGAATTATGGATATTCTTCTTGGGTACTACATCAAAACTCAACAAGTGGGAGTTTCTTAAAGATTAGCTACAATGTATAATCTGAAACCTATCAGTGATGTTTTCATACCCTGTTACATTAAATTGCATTGGTTTATCTTGCACTGTCACGCTCACAATGGCAGATAGAACTTTTTCCAAGATACCAAATTTTCGCTTGAAAGCTTAAATTTTATAATTGGCAACAAATACTCTCAGCTGTTTTTCTTGAAAAACAAAGTTACAGGCTTACTTTGTTCATTTTGAAAAAAAAACCGCCAAAAATCAAAGCCGAACAAAAAAAAGTTTTCTTTTTTTAAATTTCAGAATATTACAGGGATACACACATTTTGGTGACATAATTTGCTTTTGTGCAGTTTGAGTCAGAGTTATATGAGAGCCCTCCTCCCAGACAGCCTGCATTGTACCGTGCATTGTACCGGTTAGGTGTGAATTTACCATCCCCTCCTCCGCCTCCCATAACAATAGTTTTTCCATCAGTTGTCGTTTCAAGTAAAAATGACATACCATGATGGAAGAACGCTAGAAATGCTGTGTTCCGTGAAACCTTGGTATACAGCGGAACTGCTCCGTGTATGCTAAACCATATTTGATTTAATACAATTAACTTTTTCCTTCTTCATCAAGGACACTTGTAAGTAAACCGGATTTTTTTTTTCCCCACAAAGTGTATGGCAGGAAAGAATAAGGCACCAGCAGTTTCACCCGCCATTGCTTTCACCATCAGCACAAATGCCAACCCGATGCAACAGACGAATAATGCACTCCCAGGAGCAGGTGGCCACACTTTGAGAAGCCTTAGCACAGACAAGCACAGGGTGGTTCCTGATGGAGAGGAGATGGGTCCGCCTTACGAGGCCCGACACCAGCTCCATCTCCCGCTTCGGCTGGGGGAATTAATCTCATCCCAGTCCCCGACCCCCCTGTTTGGTTTCCTACCCCTGCTCCAGCAGTTACCACTCCCAGTGCAGTTATGCGTCTACGCACCTGTTTCCCGTGACCGACACGAGCACCTGGAGGGCAGGGCTGGGTGTCTTCCGTTCTCCTGGAGCGGAGCCCTCTGACAAGGGGGGAAGGATGAGCCGTGTGGCTGGAAGGTGCCTGTGGAGGGCAGCGAAGGGGGCCTTCTCTTTCTTGCACAGACCGGAGTGTAGCAGCTTCCCCTCCCCTCCACCCCGCAGAAGCCCTTCCCGCAGAAGGAGGTTCAGAGCAGCCTCGGAGTTTGGAGCGGTTCTCCCAAACGGCTGGGGTCTGGAAGGAGCTTCACCAGACCCGCTGACCGAGAAGGCCCCTCCCCTGTCAGTTCCTCCCCAAGCCGCCCGCAAAATTGCCGTGACGAGGGGCAGGAGTGTGGGTGGGTGAGGGAAGACGGCTGGCGTCTGTGGAGGTGAGGGTTTTGGAGAAGAATGGCAGCGGGGAGTGGGCAGGGAGGAGGGGGAGGGGGTGGTCTTAGTTCATGGTGACCTTCCAGGGGCTAAGTTTAACATCAACAAAGGCCCAGCTGCCCGGCTGTTGTTTCTTTGTATGTCTGAGCACATTGTTGGAGGGGAGAGCTGTTTATCACCTACATCCAAGGTCAATGAGTGTCTGTGCCTTCGTGCGACATGGAGAACAGAAGGGAAGCCAGGCGGGGAGGCGGGGCGGGGAGGCGTGGGGTCAGGTCGGGCCCGGGCCCACGAGTGAGGAGGGGCTCACAGACACCTGAGCCAGGGTGCTGACCAGGCAGCTGTGCACTCCAGCAGGCCCAGGCAGGCTGGGATACTGTCCCCACTGACTCACTCTCCCCTCTTAGTCCTGGAACCAAGTTCCTCCCTCTGACAAAGAAGCAGATGATTTCTGTTCCTCGCCGCCTGCTGCGTGGGAAGAAGGAGTAGTGAGAGCCGTGACAGGGATGAGGAAAGGCAAGGGGCTGTGTCCGGGTGCCCAAGACCACCACGAGGCCCGCAGAGGGCAGGGGACAGGGTGTGAGGTTCACAACTGTATCCCCAGGGCCTGGGTGGTGCCTGGGACACAGGGGCCTCCGCAGGTGCAGGTCAATGAGTACACGAATGACTGGCTAGTGGGGTGCTTGGGGGCGCTCCTGAGTCTCTGGGTCTGGAGCCCGGTGGGGTGGGCAGAACGGCACATGGGCCAGGGCCAGGGCAGCAAGCGGCTGGCTGCGTGGGCCCAACTCGAGGGTGAGCACAGGCTGAGGCCCAGCCTTTTGCCTGAAGTGCTGCGTCTGCCCAGAAGGGGCCTGTAACTGGTTCTTAAAGTGTGGTCCCCAGACCAGCAGCACCTGAGAACTTGTTAGAAATGCAAATTTCTGGTCTGCAGCCCAGACCTGCCGAATCAGAAACTCTGGGGAGTGGGCTCAGAGTCTGTGTTTCAACGTGCCCTCCCGGGGCTCTGAGGCACCATAGTTTGAAACCACTGGGCCAGCCGGGCGCGTTCTGCTGCACACCACGCTGAGTCCTGTGGGGACACAGAGCAGCAGCCCCATCACCTGCCCCTGGAGACAGCTTCTCAGAGGGAAGGCAGAGCTGTGCACCCGAAAGACAGGTGTTGCAATGCCTCGAAGCAAGTGAGCTGCACAGACAGTCTTGTGCGGGAGAGCAGGTGGGATCTGGGCTTGGGGCAGTGAGGGAAGGCTTCCAGGAGAGGGCTGGAAGGAAGGGCCGCACCAACCCGGGAGAAGGGAAGGGAGTGACATTTCTGCCCTGGAAACCTGCAAGCTCAAAGGTGCAGAAGCCAGACAACCCACCGAGTCTGGGCTGGGGGGCAGTAAATAGGCTCCCGCGGCCAGGGCGGGGGTGCAGGGCAGGCTGGGGTTGGACAAGAGAGGCCTGGGGGCTGGAGCCACAGTGCGGAGGGTGCCCGGGGTGGGGGCCGCGGGTAGGGTGAGGTGGGACTGGGAGAGCGCGGTGCCCTGTCTCCTGGTTCCCAGGCTTGCTAATTGCTCACATGCCAGTTTGGGAAGAATTTATTTCTAGGGTGGGGGTCCACACCCAATCTACTAGCTCACTCTCCACCTCCGTCCTCCATATCACCCCCTTCTGGGCCACACGGGGTCAGTCCCAAACCCTACCTGCTTATTCTGGGGATTTCTGGAGAGGCAGCCTGTTTGGCGGGGACCTGCCAAGGCACTGCTGGCCCCAGGCTGAGGGCGTGGGGGCTCAGTGGCAGCACAGAGAGCCTGGGGTGGGAATGGGGCTGGCCTTGGGCTCCCCTCCCCCATTGAACTGATGGTGTGCAGGGGGTGGGGGTGTGGGAGGAGTCAGGGGGAGGGGAGGGGAGTGGGGGGTGCAGAGGGAGTGTGAGAAATGCAAATACAGAGCCCCACCCACCCAGCACTGGAACCTGCTGAGACTCACGGGCCTCACGCTCCCCCCTCCTTGGCTTCCCCAGTCCCCCTGCAGGGGGAGAAGCGCCTCCTCACCGTGCCTCGGTGCTGAAAACGGTGGCTGATCCCATGTGCTGCTGCACAGCCAAACCTCTTACAGTGAGGCACATTCAGAATCAGTAATTCAAAGCATGTTAGCATTTTTGATGTCGGAATGAATTAGATGGAGCTTTGGGCTCCAAGGCTGGTCCGTTCCAAATTCCCGGTGGAAACCACAGTGCCAGCTGAGGAAGAGAACATTCCAGTAGTGACGACGGCCCCTGTTCATAGAACACCTGCTATGTGCCAGACGCAGGGCTGGTTACGGGCACAGCTCTCACTGAGCCCTTCCTTGCTACGGGCCTTCAGGGAGTGGCCTAACCATGCGAGTCCCTGTGTCCTCACGGGTAAGACGGGGTTAATAACTGCCCACCTCAGCTGGTGCTGCGAGCATTTGCCTGGTGCCGGACGTTTGCGAGGCCCTTATACACAGCACCTCACTGGGGGCCACGGCAGCCCTCTGCCACTCTTTCATCCCCACTTTACAGATGAGGAAGTGGAGGCTCGAAGGGCAATTGCTTTGTGGAACTAGCGAGTGTTCCTCGTGAGTGGCAGAGCTGTCTGCTTCTAAACTGTGTGTCGACTCACCGTGCCATGCTGTGTCTCTAATGCCACAGGCCTTTGGTGAGGCTGGTTTGTGGCAGAAAATTTGAGGGTGACCACCTTTCGGATCCTTTGTTCCTTCTGCTCTAGGCTGCTCAGGCCCCGGCCCCGCCCTGCTCAGAACTCAGCAAAGGACACCTGGCCCGGAACAACTGGGGCTTGAGGTGGGAGTGGGTGGAGACGTGGGGAGGGACTGGGGCTGGTGTCACTGAGGGTGGCACCTGAGGGGTGGGGGGGCCTGTGCTGGGAGGGGCTGCTGGGCTGTGCCTGTCACTTGCTAATTTGGGCTCCTCTGCTTCCCAACCATGCCAGGGCAGCCAGGGCTGACAGGTGTCGGCCACTGAGGTGACAGGCCTTACAAGGCTTAGCTCCTCTGGCCAGACCCTTCCTTCCCTCACCCTGTGGCCTCCCAAGCCCCGGGAGGGACGAGGGTGACACGGGACGCCAGTGAGAACAGAGGCTGGAAATCCCTCCAGGCCCTCTCCTTCCCCCTCCGTCCTGGCTGCGCGGCTGCCTCGCCAGGTGTGGCCACTGTCGCCTGTGTTCCTTCTCCCCAGGCGGTCCTCCCGTCAGTTCTCCATCGAGAGCGGGACAGTCACAGAAGATCTGAGAGGGCGCCGACCTCGCACTTCGCATGCTGTGTGCAAAATGGATTAAAAGAGAGCAAGTGGCTGCTTCAGTAAACCTAAGAAGAGAAGAGAACAGAGAGCAAGGTGAAGATTCTAGTAGATGAGGGCCAGGGCCGCCCAGTGCAGCTGTGTGGATTGTGCATCTCATGGGAACACCTGACCATGCCAGGCGCGGGGGCTGAGGTGCATCCCGCACTTGGCTGGAGAAGCCATTGACCTGTGGGGCTGCACCCGCCTGGAGGGGGCGCTGTTGTCCACATCACACAAAGGGCACCCAAGGGCCACTGGAGTCTCCGAAGGGGTTAAAGGCAGGGACGAGGATGATTGAGGGTTAAAAGGAGGGATGGTGCTAGGAGTAGAATCGGGCTAAAGCTAAGGTTAGGAGTTTGTCTCTGCTTTAGGGGCGGTGTCCCGGAAGCCCTGGGCTGGGAGCTGGGAGACCTGACCCACTCACCATGTGGCTTCTTCTCTTGGGGCCTTGGTTTCCTCAGGGACACACTGATTGGACTGGATGATCTTCCTGCTCTGACGTCTGCGATGCTCTGAGCAAGACTGGGCTGGCTTTCGGGAAGGCCAGGCCTCAGGACGGGATTCCAGCCGGAGAGGTGCGAGGCTCTGCTCAGGGCCGCCTTGCCCCGAGGATGCTCGGCCTGGGCTGGTTCTTCCCGCTGAGCCTCCTGAGCTCGCCGTTTTCCTGACTGGTCCCAGGCACAGCCCAAACCATGAAGTCGCAGGGCCCAGCAGGGTGCGGAAAGCATATTGGTTTCTTATTGCTGCTATAACAAATCACCACAGTGATTCAAAACGATACAAATTTATTATCTTACAGTTCTGGAGGGCAGGAGTCCGAAATCAGTGCCACTGAGTTGCAAGGCAGGGTGTTGGCAGGTCTGCTTCCCGCTGGGGGCTCTAGGGGAGAAGCCGGGTCCTTGCCTTTCCAGCTCCTAGAGGCTGCCTGCACCCCCGGCTCGTGGTCCCCTCCATCTTCAAGGCCAGAAGCGTGGCATCTTCTCCCCGCTGACTCCGCGTCCTTCACTATGTCTTCTGCCACCCCTGGGCCTCACGCCTCACCCAGTCTTATGAGGACCCTGTGATTAGACCGGGCGCCCCCCCATCTCAAGCTCCTTAATTTAATCACACCTGCACAGTCCCTTTGCCATATAAGGTGACATATTCACATTTTCTTTAGGCAGCGCCTTTGGGGGCCGCTGCTCAGCCCGCCACAGAGAGTGCTGCCTGGGGCTCCCTGGGCCGAGGGCACTGTTTCTGGCTCTGTGTCTGGGGAGGGTCCTCCCTGGCCAGTGAGCACCCGTGCCAGACAGAGCCTCATGGCTCTGGGACAGCCGCCCCTGCTCTGTGGGCACAATGGGAAGCGGGTGACCTGGCCCCTGGGCAGATGTGCATGGGGAAGAGGGTGACCTTTCCAGGGGGCAAGGAGGGTAGGAGACTGGCTGCAGAGGCACACTCAGCTGGGCAGCACGTGGGGCTGCAGGGCTGAGACCTCCAGCCCGTGTGGGCGGCCTCCCGCCGGAGAGCAGCCTCTGCGCCTGCTGCACACATGAGGGAAGTCTGGGCAGGTGCAAGGACAACGGGCAGGACAGTCTCGTTTTTGAAGGCCACCTTGGAGCGGACAGCAGGAGAGAGACCCCAGAGAAGTCGGTGCGTGAGCTGGGCCTGCAGGTCAGGGTGGATCTGGGGGAGGCAGCTGGAGGCTGGGCACCTCCAGCCGGTGTGGAGGGATGGGGGGGATGGAGTCGGGACCCTGGCACCTGGCACGAGGGGTCCTGGCCCCATTCTGCCCAACAGAGGCAGAGGATGAATAATGTCCCAAGACCCTCAGAGTCCACGATTCTTCCTGGTTCCAGCAGAGGGGAGGGTGCACTGGGTGGGGGGCTGTGGACATGTGGTCACCCCCTTCCTAGGCTTGTCTTGACTCTCCTTTGCTCTTCTGTCTGTCAGTCTGTTCCCTTTATTTTTCCTCTTCAATAATTAGAGCAGACAATTCATTTATTGAGTATATCAAGGTCTCGTAAGAAGGTTATTGCATAAATTATAAGTGCATAATAAGCCAACGCGACAAACTCCAGTAGACACATCCTTCAAGCCCCCGGATTCTTCTTGTGATTCCTAGCTGCTCCTTTTGGCTGGTGCCTGCCTTTAATTTCCATTCCAGCCCCTCCACTTGGAATCTTATGCCCCCGGCTCTCATAACTCCCCCACCTGTCCTTTCCCCATGGTCACTTCTTACAGTTGACCGGAGGAGGACAGAAGTAGAGAAACCTGTCAGGCATCTGAGTGCACCCCTGCCCACTAACTCTCTCCCTCTGCAAACGGGGGACATGGCTGGGGCTCCCTAGCCTCCTGCTGCTTGCAAGGCCTCTCTGTGAACTCCTAGAGGGGTCAGTGTCCTGCTCGTCCTGCCCCAGCCTGGGATGCTGGCCCATGAGAGGACCGACTATAATAGCCGCGGGATTAACATAGCAGGCATTGTCTTTCTCTGACTATAGATTGGGTATTATGTGTTCATCAACCATCCTAAAAATACCCAGTGAACAGGTGCAGCCCCTGCGGCACCAGTCTCCCAGGATCTGTCGGCTTCTGGCCAAGACCAAGGTTAGGGCAGGGGAGAGGTGAGTTAGTCTCTCTGAGTTCCAGGCATGGGACTCGGGAGCCGTATGGAACCCGGGAAACCTAGATTCCAGGAAGCCCGCATGGAGGGGACACAGAGCATCTGCAGACCCTCGGACCTCCACGAGAACACAGGTGGGCCCTGCCGCTGCTGCCTTCAGCCCGGTCCCAGGAACACTCACTGGAGTCTTCTTGCAACACTGTTTGCGCCCCTCCCCACGCCCAGGCGTCCTCCTATCCCATGTGCGCCAGAGCCACGAAGAATCCCTGACACTGAGAGCTTCGCCCTCTTAGGCTTTTGCAGCGTGGGCTCAGGGGCCTGGTTCCCACATTTCCTTGTAAGCAACACAGTGTCAGCACGACAGTCCCCTTCCCCCAGCCACTGCTGGCCCCTCTAGGCCTCCTGGTGCCCCTCACGTGGCCCCTGCTCTCCCTCTCCACAGTCCCACCTCTGTCCCCTCCAGAGGGGCAGGTCTGGTCTGGCTGCTCCATCTCTCCCATTCTGTGGCTCGCGTCTCCCTAGGTGGGTGCTGGTTTCACTAAGTTGGTGGCCTCTGGGTGCACAGTCTCGGTGTGTGCTCCTGTGTGTACATGGCTGTGCACATCTGCCCTGCGGGGGGTGTGCGGTGGGAGCGGGTGGTGGGAGGAGGGGCAGGGGGAGGGGGCAGCGGGTCTGTTCTATTTTTAGCGGCCAGTTGCTGCTGGCCACAGTTTTCATAGCCTCCCCCCGGCTCTGCCCCTCACAGTCCGCAGCCTGCAGCGAGGCACAGGCAGCCCAGCTCCACAAGGACCGAGCAAGGTAAGTGTCTGCAGCCCAGGACATGGGACCTAGGTTGAACCCAGGCAGAGAGCCTGGGGCTTTTGCTTTTAAAGAGAAAGCGAGGTCTTGGAGGTTGAAGGAGACACTTCTTGCCTGTGCAATCGATGTCTGTAGAACAGTCCTAAACTGTCCCCACGGCGTTTTGTCCCACAGAATGGTATCTTTCCTTCTGCAAAACCATTATGAGAGGTGAAAACTTTTCCTGGCCATTTGGAGGCTGTGAGCCAGGAGCAGAATTCTCCACCAGGAGCCCCAGGGCAGAGCCTACTGATCATGTTTTCACACTGGATGCCCAGCAGGTGGTGGGGGGAGAGCCCAAGGGAAAGGGCAGCACTGGGGATCGGAGAGCGGGGCAGGGGCTGCCTTTGGAAGTTTAAGAAGAGCCGGGTGAGGAATCAGAACGAGCGATGCCCGCAGCAGAGGAGAAGGAAGGCGCTCTGGCAGGCAGGACCCTCGGGGAGCCTAGACGACAGGACCAGAGCACCCCGCTGACCAGGGAAACCATCTTGCTTCCTTGTTCTTTGTCTTTGGGGGACATTCCTGGCTCCCTGTGCTCACCCATCTGCACGGTAGGACAAGAGCAGGGGAGGGCAGACTGCCAGCTCGGCTTGGTCCGGGGCCAACCCCTTTGACCACTCCCGGCTCTGAGGAGTAGAAGCAGTTGTTGGGGGTCCCCTCAGGGGAGGCAGCATTTTGGATTGCAGCACGAGAGCCTGTAACGCCCAAGCTGGGGCGACATCTACAGTGTGATCCGTGGCTGCGGGTGGGGAGGGTGCTGGTGGCTCTGACTGGGGACGGGGGGGCGAAAGGTAGCAGCTGCCACCAGGTTTGGGAGTCTCAGTCCCACGGTGGTTCTGAGATCGGGCTATGCCGTTCTCCAGATGGGGTGTGGTGTGTGGTAGACAGCCCACAGCCGCAGGCTTGGGAGCATAGCTTTGCTGACAGTCAAGGAGGACAGGGATGCCCTTGAGCTGGGGTCCAAGGTCACGGGGTGGGGAGCAGGGAGAAGAACACGAGCCTAACTAGATAACTGTACCCTTGATTATTAGGCGTGCGGAGAGATCCGTTCCTTCCCTGCACACACACGTTCTCTCACACGCCACTCACATACATATTTATACGCAATCTCAGTCTCATAGTCTAGTGGACCGTCCTTTCCACCCTGCAGAGCCTCAGGGGAGGGAAAGCCCAGCTCTGAGCCAACAGAGATTCTTCGCTCCCTCCCTGCAGTTGTGGATTTTCTAATTATCTCCTTGCTTGCTCCCTGTCGGGGACACAGAATCTGGGCCCTCCGGGCCTCGTTGGCTGCTATCTATATCCTGACTTCTTATCAGGTCCCTGCTTGGCTTCCACAGGACCTGTCAAGGGTCCCGTCTGGTGGGTGTCAGAGCACAGGCTGGGGCCTCTCGCCTGGCGTGGGACCCCTTGGTCTGGCATTTGTCAGTGGGGCAGGCTGGGCAGGCCCTGGAGCTTGGCAGGAGCGTAGACTGGCCTCTGCGGATGCGGCCCCACACTGGTGACAGTGGGCTCTCTGAGGGACAGGAGGAGGCATAACCATGGCCCGATGCCCACCAAGGACGAGGCACATCCCAGGGAGACAGACACGAGACCTGCTTGGCTGAGACCCCGTGCCCTCTGGAGACGGGCATTCCTGGAGGCTGATGTGGACACACAGGCCTGGGGGTGGCTCTCCATCAGCTAGTGTTTCTTTAGGGCTTCCTCAGTGTCTCTGGGGAAGCGGAGCCCTCAGAATAAGCAGCTGCCTCATACAGTCTAATTGCAGCCGAGCATCTCAGGAATTTGTGGACGGTGCCCTGGCTAACAGCTGAGACTCTGGGGTCACACCCTCCTCCTGCTCCTCCGCCTCCGACACCTGCCGCCCCCGCCCCCACTCTCCTGGGCGGCAGAGGCAGAGGTGGGAACCCAGAAGGCTTTGTGACAGGCGGGAGACGCAGGAGAGGTGGCCAAAGCCCTGCTCACTGGGGCCGGGAGGATGCTTCATAGGCACGAAGGGAAAGGAGAGATGAGGGCAGCGGAAGGGGTGGCTCCGGGTAAAATTATTGGTAGGAGCTTTAGATTCTGCCCTCCCTGCTCTGAACCGGGTTCCTGAACCAAGTACAAACTCCTGACCTTGAGCTCCGTGCCTACCCCCCGCCCCCCCCCGCTGGCCCTCCCACCCCTCACTGCACCGCCTAGCTCAGGGTCCTGTCCTGCCTGGCACCCCCACCCCATTGCTCCTTCCTTCCCCTGAGCTTTTGCATAAACCCCCGCCTGGACCCCCCCAGTGGAATGCTCTGTGCCCAGCCAAGATTGTGGGTCAGGCCTGGCTTGGGAACACCTCTCTCTGTAGCTTTGCAGACCCCCTCCTTGGCCTGGGCCCCAGGGACCACCAGGTCAGGGGGCTTCCAACCGCGCTTCATGGCCAAGTGTCCTCACAGAGGACCACAGGACTCTACGGTAACCCCCTTCCGCCACGGCCATTTGCTCTTATTGATTGAATTTGTTTTGTTTTCACCTATGATTTGGTTTAAACAAAGGATTCAAGAGCTAAACATGAAGTGGAAAACCACGGATCTAACCCTTCATTTTGCAGAGAGGAAAACCCCCCAAGAGGGTCCGCATAGACCTGGGTAGAACACAGGATTTGCCCTGCATCCTGGCGTAACCTCCTCCACTCAGGGCCTGCCCGCTGCCCTGCCCAGGGGTGCTGGTCACACTGCCCTCCGCGTGCCCTGCGGCGGCCGCCTGTATCCAGCATGCGCTCCGCTCCACTCCCCTTCCAGGCCTCCCCCGAGCCCTTCCGTGCCCACCCCTCATCCGCAGGATAAAGCCCAAACAGCCTGTCGGTCAAGGCCCTCGGGAGTGAGCTCTGCCCTCGCTTTCCAAACATGCTTCCTACGAACTCCACTCTGCTCCCCAGGGGGTCGGGAAGCTCCACCAGAAAGGGCCAAATGGTAAATGTTTTAGGTTTTGCAGGTCACGTAAGGTTTCTGTCCCATCTTCTTCTTTATTTTATAACCCTTTAGGCAAAAGCGGGCTGGGGGCCAGATCGGTTTGTGGGCTGCCGTCTGCTGATCCCTGCCCTACGTCCCTGTGCCATCCTGACTTGCTGGAATCCGCTCCGATTTCCTCTTCCTGCCCTCTCACCCTCTCTCCCAGGCAGGGCTCCTGGCTCCCAAGGCGGGGCTGGGCCGGGCGAGAATTTCAGCTCTTCCTCACCAGTGCTTCCTCTGTGCCCTCTAGGTGCCACCCCACCGCCGCCATGCCGGAAGTGTAAGTAGTCTCGCCTCTTCTGGGGCTGCAGGGAGGCAAGTCCCTTTGCTGCAGGCTTCAGCCCCGTAGCTGAGGCACCATTTGTTCAGCCCCCGCAGCTGCTCCCCAGGAGACCGATCCTAAAACAGGGACAGTCCCGAGTGCCTGGACCAGCACTTGATGGCTTCCCCAGTGTCTCCATGTGTCCCCCCAGCCTTTGAGCAGAACTTCCACCCCCTGGTTGCCCTGGAAAGACCTTTTTGGCCAGTGCTTCCAAGTTCGCCTGTCTGCACTGATGAGACGAACGGCCTGTGCCGGGCCGTGATTGACACTGGCCCAGCAGATGTACAAAGCTCTGGGAATTTACCCACAAGCCCAGGGATGGACACTTTCATGTTACTGGAACCCTGCCTTGAGGCTTCCCTGACCTTCCACCACTCCTGCCCAACTCACCATGACCAGTACCTCCCAGCAAGAACGTCCAGTAGCCCAAAGGGCTGTTGGGTTTTTATTGTATTTTGCTGGAACACTCAAACTGGTCCCCCTGCCTGATGATTGATTTCTTTCGGACACACTGTTGTCACCTGCCCCCTCGTCCCCCAAGCTGGTCTGCACGATTCTGCTGTGCATGTAGAATACACGTTGCTCACACTCACTCTGTGTTCTGCTCTTTCCCCCTTCTTGCCCGTGCTGGATGCCTGCAGCGAGGTGAGTGACATGTGGGTGTCTCTGTCCTAGTTCACCCTTCAGACTAGAGGAGCGGGGAGCTCTGAAGAGAGGAGAGAGCTTGGGTTGGGGCCTGGGGATGGGGGGTGCTCAGTGGCTGAGCAGTTTCCCAGGAGATAGAAACCTTGGCGGAAGATTCTGGTTGTGGGGCTTCCTGGAGTCCAGGGAGTTGCAGCTGCTGTGCGCAGTGTCACTGGAGGGTGGTCCTGGGGCTGGGACTGCAGCAGAGCTGGGAGTGACTCTGCACCCTTGCTGAGCACAAGTCCTCCCTCTCCTGCTTTGACAGCTCGTCCAGTCCTGGGGGGACCATCGTGGTCCTCACCGAGCTGACAAAGCCACATTTGAAGGGTAAGGGGAGCGTCACTGGGTGAGTCCACCCTAGTCCTCCCTGATGGCTGAACACTGAGGGAGGAGCAAAGAGACGTCCTCAGATCCTCCCAGGTCTTCGATAACCTTGAACCTGGCCATTCTATGCAGTCCAGATTTATTCAGGCTGCTGAGAACACAGCCGGTGCACAGACCAGGATGGGGACTGCAGGGACAGGGCTGAGGGTTCAGGGGTGGCAAGGTAGGAATTAGCAGCACCAACGGAGGGGACATTTGGTAGAGAGATTCTCAGTGAGAATGGAACATGCTATTTTTCAACAGTCATATGAGTTTCTGAGTTTTGCGGAGGCTCGTCTTAAAGCGAGTGCCCACGGACTGGTGGTCAAACGTGGCCATAAGCTCGCCAAGTGGTGGGGAATCAGGACTGCAATAAAACGTTTGCCATGGGTCATCATCGCGCGTAAACCATGGTGGGAATGGCTATGGCAACAGGCCATTTCTCTTGAAATAACACGTATCTGACATGTAGTAAAAATCTAGGCTTTAGGAGAGGAAAAGACAGACAACCCACCGTGAACCGTCACATTAGAAATCACACACATTTCATGTACCAAAACTCATTTGTTTTCTCTCATGAAAACTGCTCTCTCAGAGCCTGACCACTTCTACTTTACACACTAGAATAGCAACCTAGAGCTGTGCTCCCCCAGCTCCCAGCACATTAGAAACAGGAAGGGAGTTCACTAGCAGCACCAAGAAGCGACACCCTATGGCCCAGAGGAGATACGAGTGCTTGGAAGGCATTGCAGTGTCGTTAGTTAGGGATCGAGCAGCCCTGCTCACCTTCCCCACCCCCGAGGGACCACTGCCACGGGGCTAGGACTTACTAAGACTTATTAGAACATATCTAGTCAGCAAGAACATGTCTAGTATTTTTTTTTTTTTGAGACAGGGTCTCACTCTGTCACCCTGCATAGAGTGCAGTGGCATCATAGCTCACTGCAGCCTCAAACTTCTGGGCTCAAGGGATCCTCTTGCCTCAGCCTCCTGAGTAACTGGGACTGCAGGCTCAAGCCACCACATCTGGCTAATTTTTCTATTTTTTTGTAGAAATGGGGTCTCGCTCTTGCTCAGGCTGGTCTGTAACTCCTGAGCTCAAGCGATCCTCCCGCCTCGGCCTCCCAGAGTGCTAGGATTACAGGTGTGAGCCACCGTGCCTGGCCAACTAGTATTTTTGATAAGAAGAGAAAACAGCATTTTGATATCTTACAAAGATTTATCTGGGCGGTGTCAACATTTAAAAAAGTGTTGAGGTCTACATAGATATGCTTCATTTATTTCGGAAATGCATAGCTTATTTCTCCAGCATGACAGATCATCAAGGTCTCGCTATATTACTTCCCAGAGTACTAAAACATGCATTTCTTTCATGCTTTTCAAATGATTTGCACATCCATGATCTCATTTTGTCTGTAATAACTCTGTGAACGAAGTAAGGTGGGCAGTAGCATCCTTATTTACAGAGGAGGAAGGAGGTGCCCATAGAGCCATGTGGCCCACACAGTATCACACAGAATCACACAGGATTCCGGTAGCAGCAGAGCCAGAATGGGAAGTGAGGGCTTCAGCCCCCAGGTCAAGGAGCTGACTGCAGTGTTCTCTGAACTGGAGGGGTTAAACCCAAGATGAGCTTTTAAGGGACCCTAAGGCGAGCAGAGGATTCTGGGTAATGATGGCGAACCCCAGCTGGCATTTGTCTTGGCCTGGACCAGAAATCCAGTTCTGCAGGTTCCACCTCACCACCTGTCTCCCCTTTCTCACCCTCAGAGAAAACCCAAGATCACCGCCTCCCGCAAACTCCTGCTGAAGGTGAGGGGGGACTGGATGCAGGGGACGTCCAGTGGAGACAGAGGGGCAGCAGTGCAGACCCTGCGGGGGTGTGGGGGTCGTGGGAGGGCAAAAGGAAGGAGGCCAGAGCGAGGAGGAGGAGGAGGCAGAGGGAGCCCGGCCAGCACTGGAGCCAGCGCCAGGCTCAGGCGGTCAGTGGGTGGGACCCTCGAGCTATGGACCCTGGCACCCGCCTGGGGTCCTGAGCGGAGGCGGGGACCAGCTTTTGAGTAGGAAGCTACTAGTGAGGGCAGAGGGACTTGCTTTATTTTGGTACATGTTTCTCTCTCTGGAGCTCTGTGGGCCCAAACAGACAAAATGTGGGTAAGAGGAAGACTGTGAGGGACAAATGGCTCCAGGGCCCGAGGACGCCGTGTGCAGTCACTCGGTGTCTCCTGCCCACGGCCACCGCACACCCCTGCACGCCGCGCCTCGGTCTCAGAGCTGGCCCGGCCTGGGGCTGCCCCCTCCTTCCCTGATGCGGGTGGGACACGCGAGGGCCTGAGCCCTGGCTCAGTGGGTTTGTCCTGTCCAGAGCCTGATGCTGGCCAAGGCCAAGGAGTGCTGGGAGCAGGAGAACGAGGAGCGCGAGGCTGAGAAGTCACGTTACCTGGCCGAGCGCATCCCCACGCTGCAGACGCGCGGCCTGTCCCTCAGCGCCCTGCAGGTGAGCCTTGCAGGCTGGGCTGGGCCGGGGGCTCCATGCGGGCGGCCCCGGGGACCAGCAGGTGGGAGCCGGCTTGAGGCTCTGCAACTCACAAGGTGCTCTTCCCTTACAGGGTCTCACTTCCTCTTCCCAGCTGCCTGTGAGGTGGCGATGCTAGATCCCACCCCACGGGGTGGGAAGTGAGCCTCAGAGGGACGAGGTGACTTGCTGGGGCGGGCCGAGAGCCAGGGACCCGGCTGCACATCAGCCAGTGTGGGGCATGGAGCACGGAGGTGGCCAGGCCTTGGGAAGCTCCGTTCCTCCAAAGACTTGCCCATCCTTCCTCTCCAGTTCGGTCTTCGATGTTTTTAGAACACTGGTAGCTGTTTAAATGCCAGTGATTGCAAAGAAAAGAGACTGGAAGGAAACATAGAAAAATGTCGCCAATTATCTGCAGGTGGCAGCAACACTAGTTATTTTTATTTTATTACTTTTAATTCATAGTTTTCAAAAGGGCTACGATTAACTTATATGCCTTTTATCATAAGAAAACTATTTTTAAAGCAAACTCGCGCATACACAAAGGAGAGGAGAGTTTGTCCCCTGTGCATGGCCACCGTCCTGATCCCCAGCGTGGAGGCGATTGTCAGCTCCTTGCCAGAGCCCAGGCTGGCAAAGGGGCCGGGACAGGGCCAAGGGCGCTAGGCCGGGAGGCAGAAAGGGAGGCAGGAGACCCACGGCTCTGCCCTTCCTCTCCACGCCTGCGCGGTCCCCCTGCCTACTCAGGACCTGTGCCGGGAGCTGCACGCCAAGGTGGAGGTGGTGGATGAGGAGCGCTACGACATCGAGGCCAAATGCCTCCACAACACCAGGGAGGTGAGTCCCAGGGCGGGGCACGGCCGCAGGGCTGAGGGGCGGGCTGGGCACGGATGGCGGCAATGGGAGGCCCCCTCCTTCCGCAGGGCCTGGGAGGTGGCCACTTAGAGGAAGCTTTGGTGTCCCCACCCTGGCCCTGTGGGGCTGGCGATGGCCAGGGAGGATAAGCACACACGAAAAGCACAGACCTCCTCCCCACCTGCCGCGCGGGCTCTCCGGCCTGACGGCAGCCACCCTCTTTACTCACCCCCACAACGAGTCCCGTGCCTGTTCACGACGCCCTGCCTCTGGGAAGAGCTTTCGTGCGCCCTGCATCCTTTGATCCTCCCTGCACGCCCGAGAGTGAAGAGCAGAACACACAGGCGCAGGGCGGCCGAGAGCTTGGCCCAGGTCACGCAGTGGTGGTCCTGGGACTGGTGCTCCGCGCTCCCTCAGCGTGGGGGGTGGGCACTGGCTCCACGCGGACCCTGCTGCCGAGGGGCAGGGCAGAGCGCGGGAGCGCAGGGCTCCCTCTGGGCATCTGTCCAGGCAGCTGCAGGGGGCGGGTAGGGCGGGAGCACAAGCCACTTCCCGCCTCCCACTTCTGCCCACCAGGAATGATGATGGGGCGGCCACCAAGCTCCCGAGAATTCTCCCCAGAGACCACACCCTGGAAATCCCTCCGAGGTCTAGAACCTGCAGGTTTACCCACCTGCTGGGCCGAGGCTGGAGCGGCTTTGAGGCTCACTGCGGGGACGAGCTAGGAGCAGGCGCCCCGCTCCTAACGGAAACCGCGGTGGCCGCCCTTCACTCCAGGCCCCGGCGCGGGGGTGGCTGTGGGCTCTACTTGTCCCTCGTTCATTTGTCCCACTGGCCAACAAGCTATTTGCAAACGAATGGGTGGGTCCGAGCCCCAGAGGGTCCAGCCTTGAGGCCGGGGACTTGGGCGGGAGCCCTGCGGCCGCTCCCCCCGCAGTGAGCCCCGGGGCCCCTTCGCACCGCAGATTAAGGACCTGAAGCTGAAGGTCATGGACCTCCGGGGGAAGTTCAAGCGCCCGCCGCTGCGTCGGGTCCGCGTCTCGGCTGACGCCATGCTGCGGGCCCTGCTGGGCTCCAAGCACAAGGTGTCCATGGATCTGAGGGCCAACCTCAAGTCTGTGAAGAAGGAGGACACGGAGAAGGTGAGGCCCCTCTCCTCAGAACCTTCCACCCCCGTGCTACCAGCCTTCCCCCGTCAACCCCTCACACAGCCTCAGGCAGTCTGGAATGCTCCTGCTGGAGGCCAGGCAGCCTGTCAGGCGGAACCTTCTAGAACTCTCTGGGAGACCAGCGTGGGAAGAAAGTAGACTTGCTCCCTTCCCTTAGGCTGCTCCAATCTGAGGAGGAGAAACTGGGACACAAAGAAAGGCAGACCCGGGAATAAATTACAAATCTTGCACCCAGTGTGAAAAGAAGGTGGATATTTAGGGTAATGGGGAAGATGGCTGCCCCTGTCACTGCAGGGAAAGCAGACAGCGCTTCATGACGAGCACGGAAATTAGAGGACTGAGTTCAACCACTCAGCAGCAAATCACCCAAAGTTGTCTGAACTCACAGTCTATGTGCTCAGAATTAACAGGCCCTTAAGGAACAGTGACGACAGGAATGTAGTCTCTGGCCCAAGAAGCTTCGTAAAGAGAGGAGATGAGCCAGGTAGTGTGCTGAGCAAATGGAAAACGAGGCTGGGCGTGGTGGCTCACGCCTGTGATCCCAGCACTTTAGGAGGCTGAGGCAGGAGGATCACATGAGGCTGGGAGTTTGAGACCAGCCTGGGCAACATAGCAAGACCCCATCTCTACAAAAAAAAAAAAAGGAAAATGAGCCAAATTAGTAGGTGAAGTCTTCTTGGAAGAGGTGGCCTCGAGCTGCATAGTATCAGACCAGGAGTGGGGCATGGGGCCGTGGAGGCCAGGGTGGGCTGCGGTACACTGGGGTGGAAACTGGCCCCGTAACCCTGCCACTGTCACCCAGAACTCCCAACCCACATGCTTCCTCCTTCCTGTGGCGCCTCAGCTTGGCCCGTGTCCACCTGTGTGGCTGAGTCCTAGGCCCTCACCACCTAGGGGAAGGGTGGTGTTGGGATTTCCTGTCTTTTCGAGGAAGCTGATCTTCTACCACCCAGTTTCTCCTGAGCGGAGGGGCCTGGCCGCCCCGGCAGCCGGGTAAGTCCTGACGTGTGTGCGGCCTGCCCCCAGGAGCGGCCCGTGGAGGTGGGCGACTGGAGGAAGAACGTGGAGGCCATGTCCGGGATGGAAGGCCGCAAGAAGATGTTTGATGCCGCCAAGTCTCCGACCTCACAGTAGAGGTACCCAGCGATCAGCTCCTTCTGCTCTGGGGCCAGCAGAGTCGAAGGGATGACCAGGGACGCCGGGGTGAGGGCTGGAGTTGTGCCCAGTGTGGGACAGGGCACAAGGCACTGAGTCCACGCTCCTGGGCTCAGCCCCGGCTCCGGCCCCGTGGCACCTCGGGCCCGTCGTTTCTGCTTTGGGGCCCTTTTGTTCCCTTCATCTGTGAAATTGGGGTTTGTGTCAGGTCAGCGGTTCTCCAGGTATGGTCCCGGGACCAGCAGCATCTGCAGCACCTGGGGTGCAAACGACCGGCCCTCACCCCAGACTCCCTGAATTGGAGACTCTGGGGTGCGGCCGGCACTCCCGGGGATCCTGATGCTCGCAGAGTGTGAGAACTGCTGGATCGGATGATCCCTGGGGTCCCTCTGGCTCTGACTTTCTGGAAATCTAAGTGATTTGAAATACTTCCTGACAATATCCTTAATTTGTGCACCTGCAAGTACCCGGCACTCTCGGTCCCTGCTCCCAGGGAGCTGCCGTTCAGAGAAGGTGAGACTTCCCGCCCTCTGCGGAAGTAGCTGGAGAAAGTGGACCATGCGGGACAGTCAGGCCACACGAAACCCTCTGTGGAAGTGCTGGGAGAATGTGCAATAGTGCGGGGTCTGCCGGACAGCCAGTCCCAGAGGGCTTCTCGGAGAGGAGGCGCTCTCTGAGGAGGTGACAGGCCAGCGTCAGTCGGTAGAGGAAAGGGCGGGTTGGGACGGCTGATGGGGTGACAAAAGCATAGAGGTGGGAACGAGCTTTGTGGGAGCCCCTTGGCTGATGATCCAGCCCAGGGGCGCGGGGGTGACAAGCCCTGGGGCCGCGTGTGCTGTAGGTAAGTCAAGGGCCCGCAAACTGCACACAGGTCGCCGGGAGCTGACGGCTTCCACCTCTGTGTCCCTACAGGCAAGCTTGCTGCACTGCGCTCTGGGCTCCCACTCGTGCTGCTTCCTCCAGCCCGGCTCACCCACCTCCCTGTGCCACGTCCACGTCCAGAGCAGCCCTCCCCACCCCCACCTCTGCCCTCCGGCCTGGTGCCCCTCCTCTGGAACTAGGATCCAACGGGCACGCAAGAGAGAGAAGAAACGCAGTGTCCGAAGCCCTCGCCCCGGCAGGGTGGGACTCCAGCCCCTTGTGGTATAACAAGCAGAGGAGGAGGAGGCAGGCCGCCCTTCCTCCAGCCCCAGGCCAAGGCCCTTCACTGCTCCTATGGCATGTAGAGTGTCCACAGGCATCGCAGCCGCTCCATTAAAAACCCAGTGTCCTGGTTGTTTCTGCAGCTCTGACTGTGAGTGCTCGGAAGCGAGGGAAGGCGGGGTTTGCGGAGGGGGCTGTGCTGGGCACCAGGCACCCGTCCACAGGAGCCCAGGATCTGGGCGGAGGGCTAAGGGATTGGCAGCTGCTTCTCAGGTCCCCCGGGGGCCCCTTCCGCCCAGCCCAGTGGCGTCACACGGCACACTCCCAGATGCTCCCATCACCAAAGCCCTCTCCTGAGAGCAGACCCAGTCTCACCCCCGACTCCGTCTCTCAAGAGGGGCCTCTCTATCCAGAGCAGCTTCCCCTGCCTGGTTTCATACTCTCCTTCCTCTGCAAACCTGCGTCACCTCTTCCTGGTGCCCGCTGCGTGGACCTGACCCTTCTGGGCTAAGAGGTCAGGGTGCTTTCAACCGCTCACCTGGGCCTGCTGGCCTCGGGCAGGAGGAGGAGGGCTGGGAGGGACACCTTGCAGTTCCAAGCCTGAACACCAGGTGGCCCCTTCCCGGGCTCCCACCCCGTGCGCTCCCGTCCTTCCCGCCTCCGCTCGCTCCACCTCCGTCCCTCTGCCCCACGATTTCCCTGTCACACTCCCGCGCTGGTCATGTCACCCAGGACTGAGCCTTTCCCCTAGCGGGGGGGCAGCCAGTGGTCTTTCCTGGGTCAGGTCTTTTCTGCATCCCACTGACATCCCGATGCAAAGCCTGGTGTGGGGCGCAAGCCTGCTGGGGCGCCATGGGGGGCTGGGGCACCCCCTCTGCCCCCACACTGGGGAGAGTGGCTCCTGCGCAGCAGAGACTAAAGTTCTGGGCCAGAGCGGAGCCGGACTTCTCAGGGTAGCGTCACGGCGACTCCTGAGCTGAGGCTGTAAGGGAAGTGGCCGGTCCCAGACTGGGGCCTTTTGGCTTTTTGACCACCCCAGCACTGGTCCCGGGAGAGGCTGAGCTGTCTGAGCCGCCTGCCTTCCACTCACCCTACTGAGGCCCCATTCTGCCCTCTTATCGCGTGCATTACCCGCCACACACTCCAGAAGCTGGTGCCAAGTGCAGGGCCAGCGACTCCCTAGGGCACGGTCTGGCACCCGGGGCTGTCAGTGGGACCAGCAGTGGGAACCTGCAGCCTGGGGGGCCTTAGGGGAAGCAGCACTCTGCCCAGGGCTCCTGTCACGAGCAGGTCAGACGGGCAGAGAGGCAGACGTGCGCAAAAAGCACAGCTCCCACCAGGCACACAGCCCCGTAGGCACAGACACGCCCGTCTCACCTACACAAAGCTGGAGAACCTGATGGGGCTGGTCCGGGCCACAGAGCATAGGGTTAGGCTTCATGCCCGGGCAGCCACAGAAACCCACCCTTCCCTGCCTCACAGGGCTTCTCTGGCTGGCCGGGGTCCAAAGCGTCGTCTCCTCGTTTTGCCTCTTTCCAGCCCTTTCATAGAACCTGGCCCCAAGTTCCAGAGTCAGATCTCAGTTCTGCCAGTCGACTATTAACCTGGGGCTCTGGCAGGCCGGGGTATCCACCCTGCTCTATAAAGGCAGGAGGCCAGCCCTGGGCCTGACTCAAAGAAACACCTGGGTGCAGAAGGCCGGTGGGAGGAGGAGATGGGGCCCGCTCAGCACGCCCAAGCCTATGGCCCTTTGGGAAGGGCCCATCCAGAGGCCTCCTGGAGGTCACTGGGTTCCTCCTGCTTCCAGGCAGGATCAGACCTGATCCATCTCTGTGGGGATGGAGCAAGAGCAAACGTAGGACAAACACATCCTGAGAACGCAGACCGAGGGAGCCGAAGGAGATCAGGGGAAGGAGAGCTCTGCCGCAGAGCTCTTTGGGGTGGGACAAGGATCTATGGAAGAGGCTGTTGTAGCCATGAACGAGGCCTGGGGGTGGGAGGCGTGGTCTCTGGAGAGCCCTGGTTCCACCCCAGTCCCTTCTCACCATGAGGGCCAACACGACCCAGCCTGGACACCAGGCCAGCACAGCTGGGGGCTGGGTAACAGCACACCCATATGGCACACGTAGGTGTCAGGCACGGCTGTGCGCACTCTAATTCATCTAACCTGCACAATGACCCTATTGGAAAGGTATGATTGCTATCCCCGTCTTATAGGGGGGGAAACTGAGGCACAGAGAGGTTAATGATTTCCCACGGTCACACAGCTAGTAACTGGTAGGGCTAGGATTCAATCCAGGGAGTCTGTCCGAGTCCATACTCTTACTACTGCAATAATAACCACATTTCAATTATAACAATAATAAATATACTACACTAAACTTTTGTCAGAATTGTATCATTACATTCTCTCAGAAACCTAAGAAGTAGATACTATTATCACAAATTTCCCGACAAGGAAGCGGAGGCGTGGAGAGTTTAAGTAGCTTACTCTAAGTTACAGGGTTTGATGGCTGCAGACCAGAGATTGGAACCCAGTCAACCTGCCTTTGGGGCTGTCCCTTTCTGGAATGAGACTTGCCACAACAGGGCCCAACCAGCCACTTTCGGGAGGGACACAGCTGGGGGTCAGCAGCCCTGCACATGCACCTGGGGAGTTCCCACATCCCCACCGAAGGGGAAAACATTCCAATGAGATGCAAGTGACACCCAAATGGGCAAAGGTGAGGTCTTCCTGGGGCGGAGGAGTGGGGGACTATTTGGGGAACGTCTGTCACTAACCCACACACAACAGCTGGGTGGGCACCCTCTCTGCAGCTGCAGGAGGGCCTGGCGCTCCTCCCTCCTTGGTCAGAATGACTAGGGCAGCACCCCCTGCTACACCCCTGCTGTTCAGAGCCCTTAGGGGGCCGGCTGCTGCCACCCCTTCCCCACAAACTGCCCCTGCCCCGCAGGCAAGGAGGCCAAGCCCGGCGGTGCGTCCAGAGCCCACTTAACAGCAGGAGCAATCAGGGCAGGGCCCTGCACTCAGAGCTGCTGGGGCTAAAGTGCCCTGCTGAAGGAGGGGCCCAGTTAAACATTAGCCACGATGGCCCCCCACGAAGTGAGTCATACGCCCCACAGGGCTCTGGGCTGGGCAGCCAGGGGGGCAGCTTCGTTCCAGGTCAGTGACCAAGCTGCCAAAGCCTGGGACAGTTCACTGGGACCAGTGCAGATGGCAGCCTCCTGTCCTGACCCCATCAGGGCTCTCTCCCCAAAAATCCCCAAAGCTCGCCAGCCTTCACGGAAGGTGGGGGCCAAGGGTATTCTCTTACTCCTAAGACACCGTGCCGGCCGGCGGGTCCCCTGAGGCCACGGCCGAGCAGAGTGAGCCTCGATAAGCCTGTAGCACTGGCACAGAGCACTGTGGTCAATGTCGAGTCCCAGAGAGGGAAAGTCACTTGCTCAAGGTCACAGACCTAACCAGAGCTAGGAATTAGGTCCCCGGACTCCCAGTCTACACAGAAAACTAGCTGTGGGCAGAGCTGTGGTCTCCCCGCCAGAGGCAAAGACCCAGGGACCTGCACAGGCTGCCCACCTCTGCCCCAACCCAGCACCCTGCCTGGCTCCAGTGCTGACACCTGGTCTCTGTCACTGGTGACACAGGCTGGGTGAGCCCGACCCTTTGCCCTGGGTTCAGGAGAGAGGGATGGGGGTCAGGGCAGGTGTTCCAACCTAGGAGCCCCTGGGGGAGCAATGCGCGTGACTGCTCATGGCAGTTCACGGGCAGGCGCAGGGGGTGTGTGGGCACAGTGTGCAGGGCGATGGCCTGCCTGAGTGTGACGGACACCCGTGTGTCCCCCCTACCGGCGCCTCCAGATGCTTTCCTCCCAACGGGCTCTTCATGACCCAAGTTTCAACTGCTCCACCCCACAGTGAGGAAACCAGAGCCACAGACGTAGTAAGATTTTCATAAAGCTCTGTGTTCAGGGGAAAGGACTCTTGTTCTGAAAGCATGCATGCCTCGATTTTATTATCGCGGTGTTGCTTATACTTCGCCTATGCGGTGGGAGGATAGTGGGTGGTTAATTGTTGTTTTCTCATGTTCTTGCTACACACAATAAAATGGTGGCGACACCGTTTCAGTATTTCTATTAAAAAAATATTGGTTTGTAAAAACCAAAAGCTGGGGAATTTCCTGCGCTGGATTCTTTAGGGTGTGGGTCCCATCACCACACTCTCCGCTTTCCCCTGAGTGCCAGAGGCGTGGCAGCGGCTCCGCCACCTCGCACGGGTGAGAACAGAAGTGAAATGTCAGGATGTGACTCACAAGCCAGCGGGTCGGGGCTGGGGAGCCCCCTGGCTCTCCTCTCTGGCCTCCCTGAAAAAGGAGAAGCTACCCATGAGTCTTGTGTCTGGGGGATTCCAGAGCTTGAATGTTTCCGGGGCTTCCTAGAACCTCGAGGGAGAAAAAGAGGTGACCCCTTCCCCAAACGCTGGCTGGAAAATCTTGAAACCCCCAGCCTCTGACCGGAAATTCCCGCTTGTGCTCAGCCTGCCTTGGGGGAATCTCCCTGGAGGACGTGACCAGCACGTGCTTACATTTAAATGTGCGTATAAGAAATATAAAATGCACACCCATATGCCAACCACTCGTTTTAGAAACTAGGACACTGCAAACACTTTGAAGCCCACACGCCCCTCCCCAATCACAACCCTTCCACTCCACAAAGGTAAACATGACCTTCGATTTGGCGTTCTCTTTATAATGTTACCACACGTTTATAAATTCCTAAACAATACAGTGTCGAGCTTTGCATCTTTCTGTCAACCTTAATGCATGCACTTTGCTTTTTCCTCTTCAGTATTGAGGTTGTAAATTCATCCCTGTCGATACTGGTGGTTCGTTCATTTTCGCTGCTGTGAAATGATGAAATGATGAGAACTCCATCATCTACTCATTCCCTTTCGGGTGGATGGACATTTGGGTGTTCTCAGATTTCTGCTGCTACCAACAGTGCTGCTTTGAATATTCACGCGTCTCTCTTCTGACGCTCATGTTCAAGAGTTTCTCCACCCAGCGGTGCCATTGCTGGGTCGCCAAGAATGACATCTTCACCTTTGCTGAGCTGTACACCCCTGTACTCCTGCCAGCAACTATAGGAGAGCTTCTGATGCTCCACATCCTGGCTTTGCCTGATCCTGGAGGCCAAGGGTCCTGGGTGCTCAGAACCCCCTTGAACTCAGCTTCTCTCTGAGCCAGGCTCCCAATGTTACTCTTGCCAGGGGTTCTTAGGCTAAGTGGGTTTTCCTGTTCTTCCCAAGTCATGTGAGTGCGATTCTCCAAATCTTTATTAAGCACCAACTCTGTCGGGCAGAGTGTTGAGGGGACACTGCAGCAAGTAAGACATTCTCTTCCTTCTCCAGACATCCATAAGACGCTCGGGGAGCCAGGACATGGACACGCAGAACGTGAACACCAAGCTCCTGCCCTCACGGAATCATTTCCTCCTCCTTCCTACTCAGCATTCGCCCTTGGGTGTATGGAAGACACGATGCAAGCTGTCTCCTGGGCTTCCCCACCCCAGCATCCAGCCACCTACTGGACAGCTCCACCTGGCTGTCTTCGGCGACCTTACATTCTACTGGGTAGAGGCCAGGGATGCCACCGACTATCTTACAATGCACAGACAGCCCGCCACAACAAAGAATTATCAGGTCCACGCGGCAATAATGCTGAGGTTAAGAAACCCTCGGTGGTTTAAAGTCACCCTCCTCCCCAAACCTCTCCCTCTCACACCCCTGTCTCATCAGTGGCACCTGCGTCCCCCAGTCCCTCGTGCTAGGGAGGTGGGCGTCACCTAGATTTCTCCTCCTTCACCAGCCAGTCAATCAACTCAGTCCTGACAATTGAGCCTTTCAAAGCTCTTGCCAACAGCTTCTCCTCTCCCTCTTCCTCGCTGCCCTTGGTCAAGCTGCCTTCATTTTTTTGTGGACTGTAAAAAACAAAAATAGCCCCCTAAGTGGTCCCCCTTCCCATCTGACCTCTCGCCATGCTGCTTCCAAAGTCTCATGGGCCTTCCCACTCAAAGGCCATTAGCCCTTCTCGTTTTCTTCAACTTTGCCATGTTCACCTTCAACTTTATTCTACAGGATAAAGGCTGACCGACTCCTCAGCACAACGCACAAGGTCCTGCTATTTGTCCCCCACCTTTCCCATCAGCCTTGAAAGGCAGTCGATGCTTCTGGCAGACTGGTCTTCTGCTCCACACAGACCTTGCACTCTTATGCCCTGTCTATGCGGTGTCCTAGAGCTGCCTCTGACAACCGAATTCCACTTACCCTTCAAGGCCCAACCTAGGTGTTCTTCCCTCTGTGAAGACTTCTCCAAACCCTCCATTAGGGTTAATCCCTCCTGATGACACAACTTCAACTTTTAATCCCAGTCTGACTTGAACGAGGCGTGGGGGTGTATGTACGTACGTGCGTGTGTGTGTTTCCCAGCATGTGTGTGTCTTTCTTGCTAGACTGGGAATGTCTTGAGGTCAGGAACTGTGTCCCCATCTTTGTGTCACTGAATGTCAAAGCCACTAGTTGATTATAGCGGGCAGAATTATGTCCCCCAAAAGACGTGTTCAATTCATAATCCCTGGTGCCCGTGAATGGGACCTTATTTGCAAATAGGGTCTTTGCAGGTGTGATCAAGTTAAAACCAGGTCTTGCTGGATTAAGGCCCTGATTTAATGTCGCATAAAAAGAGGGATATTTGGGAACAGACAGAGACACAGGGAGAGTGTCATGTGACAAGGGAGTCAGAGATCGGAATAACACGGCCGCAAGCCAAGGAAATCCAGGAATCACCAGCACCCACCAGAAGCTAGAAGGAAGGAAGGACTCTATCCTGGAGCCTCGGGAGGGAACATGGCTCTGCTGACACCTCCATTCCAGAATTCTAACCTTCACAACTGCGAGAGAATAAATTTCCATTGTTTACAGCCACACAGTGTGTGGCGCTTTGTTGCGGCAGCTCCAAGAGACCAACACGCTGAGCCAGCAGCAAGCTCAGTGTCTGGGAAACACATAATGCCTTCCCTAGAGGAACTTTTTGGGCACTAACATGTACGTAACTGACTTTTCCTTACTTCTGGAATTGTCTGCATACCAACTTTCCATGTCTTTGGGTTTTTATTTTATTTTAGAGAAGGTGTTAGATTTTGGGCTTTTAGACTCCTGACCATCCTGTCTTCATAAAGCAACTCTGGCATGGCCAGGCTTCAGACGACCAGGGGCATTTGCCTTCCTAGGTGGAGGTGTCACCACTGACCAGCCACTCACTCACTAGGTTCCCAGGAAGACGGCAGGTTCCCCGAGATGTGTCGGGTCCTGGCTCAGAGCATCCAGGGACACCGACACTGCCATTCCCTCTTTCTCGTTCTTTGGAAAGCGCAAACAGCTCAGGGGCCCGCCTTGGCCTCTGCTCAGAACTCTCTGGGGCCTTGCCGGTGTTCACATCCCTCACTCCCATGTCACGAACAGGGAACTCATTTGAGTCCCACAACCTGGAAGGAAGCAGAGCGAGGTATCAACATTTCCACTTCTCAGGTGGGGAAACTGAGGTGCGTCGCCCCAACTCACACAGCTTATAAGTGGCAGAATCAGAGCTCAAAGCCCAGTGTCCAGGCTCCCAGTCCAGCACTGGTTCCCTGAACCTCACTTCTCACCTGCTGTGCCAAGGAGGGCCGCCCGCAGGAGGGGGCCCTTTGGGAAGGGGTGCCCTTAGCAGACTGCCCCTGTGAGTGTGTTTCCAGGCTCAGGAGCCGGCTGGCGCTTCACTGTGAGATCTCGGAGCTGGAGGGCGCTGTGGGGACCACCAGCCCTGCACTGGCACCAGCGAGACCCAGGAGAGGGGTGGTTGCAGCTGCCCTCCATCTTCCCATCCTGGGCCTGCCTCATCCCTCTCGGGGCAGGACGGCTGCTGTGCCGACCTTGCAGTTCTGATCCCTGGGGAAGATCAGATCCCCGGTAGGCCCTGGCCCTCTCTCGGCCCACCTGAGGCTGGTTCCTGGATAGGAAGCACCTGGCGCTGCCCCCGCCCAGAGAAGCACTTGGTGGGTACAGGTGGTGCCTCAGCTGCCTGGAGCTGCTCCACAGCTCTAGTCCTGGGTGTCTATGTTTAATCTTTCCTTCCGGGGAGAAAAGCTGAGCTTCCTCTGCCCTGTTAGGCACCCTGCCCCGCCAGCCCAAAGTCCAGGATCAGAGAGGAAGGGCTGTCTGGGACACACTCGTGTGTTCGCTGAATCGTCTAAGGTTCCCCTTTGGGAGGGGCTGGCTTCGTGCGAGGCAGCGCGGAGAAAGCCCTGCCCCGTCCATCTCGGCAGGGCCCATTAGGGGTGGTGGCCCGGGAGGGTCCGAAGCCCTGGAGGGGGAGCACGCTCCCCAGGAAGGGGCCGAGCGCCCCGCCCCACGTTACCTGCTCTAACTTTCCCGCGGGCGCCTGCTCGGGTTTCTGGGCTAAGCGGGGTTCCCAGCAGAGCTCAGCCTGGCCCCCTCTTCGCGCCCGCCCCGCCCCACTCCCCGGCACCCCGGGCGGGACACCGCGCGAGGAGGCGCCCGGCGCCGAGCTGGTCCGACTGGTTCTGAGCAGGAAGTCTCCCGCCCTCGCCCCGGGCGGCAGAGCAGCCCCGCGCTGGCCCCGGCGTCCGTCGGTCGGTCCCGCGCGGGCCGGACAGTGCACCCGGCGCTGGTGGCCGCGATCAATGCGGCTTTGTCTGGGACGCCCACACCCCGGAGGCCGCTCCCGGGCCGGCGAATCGCAGCGCGGCGGCGCGGGGCGGGCGGGCGTGAGACAAGCGGCCATGTGACCCCACCTGGGCGGGCAGGGAGGGCGCAGGTGAGGCGGCGGCCGGCGGGGCGCCCAGCGACGCACGCGGCGGCGCGGCTCCGGCAGCAGCATGTCTGTCAGCAGGAAGGACTGGTCCGCGCTGTCCAGGTGAGCGGGGCCGGGCGCAGGGGCGCACCCTCGGATCTCCTCTGCCTGGGCATCGGCCTCCTCCCTGCCCGGACCCTGGCACCCTGGTCTTGCTGCTCCTCAGCGGGGACAGAATTGGGGCCAAACTCGGGACCCCTCCCGGTACAGGGTGCGCGCTCTTGCTTCTCTGTCGCTTCCTGTCCTCCCCTTGGGACCTGAGGCCTCAAACAGGGTGCTTGGGGAAGGCTGGTCCCCAGTCTGGACAGCCCCTGGAATGGGACCACCCCATGGGGTGGGGGCAGGCAGGAACGTTTTGGGGCACTGGGGAGGTGTTCAGGGGCAACCTCCAAGCCTCATTTCTGAAAGAAGCCTCTGGCCCTGCTCCCACGGCTCTGGTGGAGAGCTGTGGGGTGGGCCTGGAGGGGGCCCTCAGCCCCTCTTTGGAGGGGGCAGTAGGAGGAGTGCCACCTTGTAGGGCCAGCGGAACAGGCATCAGTGAATAGGACCAGAGGGAAACAGACCCTCTTCCCTCTAAGGGAGGCTCCAATTCTGAGTATGGCTTTTTAAACTGGCATCTGTGCTGGGGACCTCAAAATAGTTGTTGCCCCCCTCTGTGCCGCAGTCTTTATTTGTGAACTGGTCCCCCAAAGAGTCAAGGGACTGGGTGTCTTATCGCGGTCTGCTGGGCATCCTGTCCGGGCCAGAGAAGCCTGGGGAAGGGTGTCCAGGAGGCAGCACCCCTCATCGTGGTTGGTGACTCCTCCGGGCGCTATCCCCACCTCTCTCCACAAGGACCGTACAGGCATCTTTACTCCTCACTCCCCCACTGGGCACACCCTCCATCCTGTCCCTAGGGAAACTGAGGCTCATACAATCGCCCAGAGTGGGGGTCCTACTCCTTTGACCCCTTAGGCTCTAGCCAGGTAGAAATTGGCCCCTTGGCTCTTCCCAGGAGGCATCTGGGTCTTGGCTTTTTTCGCGAGGTCAGGTGCAAACCAGCACCCTGCAGTCGGGGTCCCACAGGTCTTCCCCATCAAGGCATTTTTCACAGATTCTCCAGCGCTCTAGAACCTCCTCCTGCCGCCTCCCGCCCTCCCTGAAGGGCGCCAGGGCTGCTTCCTTGTCTCAGACTCAGCCTCCCCCTAACAGCTCATCCCCTCAGGGCCAGGGGGCCACCTCTCCAGACCCTCAAGACCTAAGACCTCACACCACTCTGAAACACAGTTGCCCAGAAACCCCACTGCGGGGGGTGGGGGCCCATGGGGTCTAGAGTGGGGAGAAGGTAAGCTCCAAGAATGAAGGGAGCTCAGCGCTCTGGAGAAGGAGCCAGGCTGCCGCAGGGGTTGGACACACCTCAGAGAAATCTGTGCCGAGGGTGGGGCTGGCGAGTCAAGGTCCTGGACTCTGCATGTGGGTCAGTGTGCGTGGGGGGTGGTGTGGGAGTGTCTTTGCTCTGGGTGTGGGCATATCTGGGCCTACGGATGTGTGCTTATGTACGTGTGTGCGGCACAGGTGTGGGCAGGCGTGTGCAGGGTCTAGGTAGTGATGAGACATCTGTGTGGGCAGTAGGTTCTTGTGTTGCTGAATTTGGAGCTTGGGCGTTTGAGTATGTTCAACTTAAATGTTTATTGAAGACCTCAGTTCTGTGCATTGTTGGGTTAAAAGTACAAACCAGACACTACTTCCTCAGAAGCTCACAATCTGGTGGGGTCTGTGTGATTTTGTGTCTGGGAGCATGCCCGGATATGTACAGGGGGGTGTGGGGTGGGGGAGGCAGCTGGGACCCTGGCACTTTGAAAATAAGAGCAAGGTCTGTTCTTGGCCTGTCCACTGCTCAGGTAGACGTGGACTTGTGAGGCCGCAGGGGTGGGGCTGAGTTCCCATGGGATGTCCAGCATGAATTCCAGGGAAGCTCTGGGGAGCCAGTCCTGCCGTAGGAACTCCTGGTCTGCCCTCCTTGCTGGGCCCAGCCCTCGCAGAGCCCCGTGGGCAGACGCAGCTGCTGCCAACAGTCGCCCTGACGAGGCACCTGGAACAGAGGACCGCTCCCGCTCCGCTCCCTGAGCGAACAAGCCCTGGCGGGCAGGCAGGAAAGGGCTGTGAGTCACTGTCAACCGAGCCTCCAGCCTGGGGAGGACTGTGTTGAGGGTATGACAGGTAGGGGCCTGGGGGGGAGGTGGGTGGGCCAGCCTGCAGCCCGTCCTTGGCGTTAAGTGGAAACTCAGATGCTCCAGTCCTGGCTGGGGGTGGTGGTGAGCTGGCTGGGTGCCCTGCTCAGAGGCCTTGTCCTTTCCTCCCTGGACTGGCCTGGGGACGGGTGAGGCTGGGCCAGGCCTGTCTGCAGGGGGTGAGGGGTGGGTCTGAGAGTGCCTGGGACTGAGCAGCCAGTGGTTAATCATTTCCCTGCCTGGGCCTTGAGCAGCCCTGCCACCTCTGAGCACTGCCCTGGCTTCTCCTGAGTCCTCTCCCTAGACCATCAGGGCTGGAGGGACCTCAGCCATCACCCACAGTGACCCCTCCTGTGGAAGGGGAGCCTGAGGCCTGCCCTGCTCAGGGCCTGAAGACTGGCCCAAGGTCATGGGCAGGCCCCAGGCTCCCTGTTCTAGTCTCCCTTTCCCTACCCCATCCTCCACGATTTGCAAATGATGTTCCTTGAATCCCAGGATTCTACAAAATGCTTCAGGGGCGGCCTTCACACCCTCTCCCCACTTCAACCAGAGGAGCTGAGCCTTGATCTCTTCTGTGACGGGCTTCTATCTGTGATTCAATTCGGGAATACAGATTCTACTGCTAAACATAACATCTAACAACTGCACCTAAAACCCCGCTGTCAGTTGCTGCAAAGTAGATGGAACTTAGACTTCAGGAAGAAAACCCCAGGGAAGAGGTCAGACCAGCTCTCCAGTGAGTTACAGGGCAGAATGTCTAAGAGAACAAGAGGACCCCCCTCCCCAAAGGACGGAGTTGGTGAGGTCGGGAGCCGGGAGGACAGCAGCCCTGCGTGGAGGCGGAGAGAGGGATGTGAGCTCCAACTGCAGCCCAGGAGGTGGAGGAAAGCGTAGTTGAGAGGAAGGGGGTGGGGCAGCTGCCAGGGCCCTGGCATCAGCTGGGGGGTGGGGAGGAGGCTGCAGGTTCCATCCAGGGCTTGGCTCTGAGGCTCGAAGGTCAATGATGCATTGGCCACTGGGTTTCCCCAAACCTCTGCTCTCCCAGGCTGCACGCTGAGCTCCTGCCTGTCCTAGGGCGGGGAATCCCACACCTCCAGAGGCCCTCTGGGCCTGCTGGTTCCTTCCGCTGGATGTTGAGCTACTGGGCTTCCACTCTGGTTTGGGGCCAGCCCTCGCAGGGCGGTTTCCTGGCAGCTGGTATCCTGGTTAAGGGCATGGGCTTGGAAGGCCAACCTAGTTTGAAATCTTGAGTCCTTCTTTGTATTAGCTGAGCTATCTTGGAAAAGCTATTAACCCCCCTGAGCCTCAGTTTCCACATACGCAAAATGGGGATAACACCCCCTTCCCTCACACAGTCGTAGAGATTAACATCACGGTGTTAGAATAGTGCCTGGCATTAGAGTTAGCACTTGGGTGTTAGGGCACTCCTTCTTCCTGTGTTCCTTTATTTATCGATATTATTATTCACGGTATTTACCAAATGTTAAGCACTGTCCTAAGCTCTTAATTATTTATTATTGGGGTTTCAGTAACTGCACCTGCTGAGGTCCTCCTGGGGACCGACCTTTGCCTTCCCTTCTGTTTCTGTCCAATTCCTCATCCTTGGAGGCCGGTCACTCTGCTTATGGGAGGTAACATTTCTCCCCCGGGGTGGGGTGGTGGGGAAGGGACTTGAATTTTTCCAGGGCGTTGAGTGGAAGGCAGCCCTGTGACTCCTGAGCAGCAGGGGCAAGGACCACAGCACCTTGGCTGGACTGTGGGGTTTTGGTGCAAAGCTTGGGGACACCTGAGGACACATGGGCCCTGCCTTCCACGGTCCAGCCCTGGAGACCCCTCAGGACTGGGACTGGCCTGGGGAGTGAGTCATTTCCAGGGAGACCAGGCTCTGACCGATCCCACGCCGTGTAGGCCCCACGGAGGATGGACAAATAGGCTGCTTCCCGCGGGGCTGAGAGCGGGCGTGGGAACCGGGTTGCTCAGGAATCCTGGAGGCTCCAGCCCCGCCGGGCTGTGGGTGTGGTCAGGGGAGAGGCGCTTCCAGTTCTGTGGGTCACTTTCTCCCGTGGATCCCTCGGCTTTGGAGGGTACAGGCTGTTCTCAAACTGTGGCCAAGGAGCAGGGCTGCGTCCAGGACAGAGCTGAGGACGCGGCCTCCCGTGAAAGCCAGCAGGCATTGGCATTTCTAAGTCTGAGTGGGAGAAGCTGGGGAGGGACGTGGTACCAGAGCCTGCCTCTCAGAGACCAGCGGTCGTGTGCAGCGAGCGAGTGACGAACGCTCACGGAAGTCACGGGAAGGCCCGGGAAGCTTGCTTAGGTCCCACGGTGAAGGCCATGGGGGAACTTTGATCCGGGCCCTTCCCCATCGCCACTGACGTGGGATAGAGGTGAGACTGGCACCGGAGGGATTGAGGTTCTCACCGAGAACAGCCGCCCTGACGGCAGAATTGGGAGGATCTGGAAGGTTCCCTCCCAAAGGCAGCTCTTTCCTGTGGGTGATGGGCGGGTGCTCCCCTGCCCTGGCAGAGGTGGGCAGATCGCCTTTGGGGGCGCTCAGGGCTCGGTCCCCCGTGTGTGCTCTTCCGGGTCGAGGCAGAGGTTTGGCGATTCCTAGGGAGGAGAGAGCGCTGCTCGCCTGGTGGGTGCCGGCGCCATGCCGGGTCCTGGAGACGACGGATGCCCCGTCCTGTGGCGGTTTCGCTCACGGCCGCAACTTCACATTTTCTTTTCAGACCTCTCATGCCTTCTCTGTTTTCCTTCATTCACTCAGCTTAAAAAAACAAAGCAAAACGTAACATGTGTGTATTTATGTACAGTATACCTCGATTTAAAAAAGCATTCTTTCAGTCCACATTCCCCTCTAGCTATGTCTCCTTTGGTGTGCTCTGCTTCTCAGTAAAACTTCTCAACAGAGTTGCTGCTGGTCACCAATTCTTTCTTCTTGGTTCCCGTTCACCCCTCACCAGCCCCGTCAGGCTCTGGCCCACCCACTGAAGCTGCTCTTCCCAGGGGACCAGGCACCTCTGTGCTCACGACTGCGCCCTGGCGTCATTGTCCCTTGTAGTAGTAGCATTTAACTGAGGCCCTCGCTCTGTCCATGCCAGCACCCTTGCCTGGTTTACCTCCGGTCTCCCTGGCTGTGTGTTTTTGTTTTTTTGTTTGTTGTTTCTGTTTTTTGAGAGACAGGGTCTTGCTCTGTTGCCCTGGCTGGAGTGGTGTGATCATAGCTCATCGCAGCCTCAGAATCCTGGCCTCAAGCCATCGTCCTGCCTCAGCCTCCCGAGGAGCTGGGACCACAGGCGTGTGGCCCCATGCCCAGCTGGCTGCAGCATCTCGATCTCCTTTGCTTTTTGCTGGTTTCTTCTCCTTCTGAACAAGCCAGAACCACAACTCTTCATGTTCCTGCTCCTTCCATTGTAGCCCACCATCCCGCCGGACTCCTTCCTCCTCTGGTCTTTCCCAGCTTACTCATGGCAGCACCAGGAATTGCTCTTGCCAAAAATCTAGTTTTCCTTGATTCTTCTCTTTTCCTCACCCCCACCCCACCCCCCAACATCCAGTCTGTCAGCAAACACCGTCGGCTCTATCTTCAGAACGTGTCCTGAATCCGTCACTTCTCCCCATCTCTCTGTCGCCCCCTGGTTCAAGCCAGCACAGCTCTTGCTGGGCAGTGCAGGCGCGTTCTGACAGGACCCCCTTTCCCCTCTGCCCCTGCCCCCTCCAAGTCATTTTCCGTACAGCAGCCAAAGAGATTAAAACGTAGAAATCCCATCGTGGCACCTCTCCGGACAGCTCTCCAGCACACCTAGAAGAGAACCCGAGTTCTCTCCCTGGTCTCCGGGGCCCTCTGCTCTGGCCATGCCTCCCTGTCCGGCTTCCCTGCAGGCCACACCCCGGCTCTGACTCTCCCTCCTCCCCTGAACCCCCAGCTCCTCCCTCCCGGGACCCACACTCGCTGTGCCCTCCTCCCGGGGCACTCTGTGGCTGGGTCTGGCTCTGCTGGCTCCTTCTCACGAAGCAGCCCTCTCAGAGGACTTCCCCACTGTCACCTTCTCACGTCCCTCACCTTGTTACATTGTCCTGGGACTCTGAGCTGATGTCATTATGTTCGTGGGCTTGTGTCCTTGCTCACTGTCTGACTCTCCCCCGTCCCCGGATATGTGCTCCACGAAGGGGAGGACCCTACTGGTTTCTCCGTCCCGTATCCCAGCCCCTGGAGTCCTGGCTGGCACGTAGTAGGTGCTCAGCAAGTATTTGGTTAGTGAATGCTGGCTCAGTGAATATGATGCTGGACCAGGAAGAAAGTTGGAGCCATCGTGTGGCATCCTCCTCATTTTAGGGGGGGAACTGAGGAAGAGAAAAGCAAGTGACTTGCCCAAGGGCAGGAGGGTGAGAAACTAGAGCATCTAACCTTGCCTTAGACTCCCCTGGGAATCTGTCCTCTAGGAGGCCCACAGATGCATTTTATGTACAATTTTCAGGTTTTTTTGATTTCCCTTTCCCCCCAGAAATGTGTCTCCTTTTTAAATCAAGGCTTGGTTGCGTGGCGATGCCCCCTGGTGGGGGACAGCTCAGCAGGAGCCAGGGCTGGGAGTGGCAGTGGTAGCAGCTGAGAGAGCAAAGAGGGTGGAAAGGTGGCATCCAGCAGTGGCAAGGGGTGGCCTTACAGCCACTGCTGGAGCCCTGGGAGGGAAGACGGGGGCCTTTCCAGAACCTTCCAACATGGGCTCCAGACAGCCCGGGGAGTCACAGGGAGGTGCCAGGGAAGGCTCACCCGCCGGCTGCCCATCAGCCTGCTCCCCCCTGCTCCGGCCCTCTCCTACCTCTGGGCGAATACCGCCTCCCGTCCCCAACAAACCCTGTGCCTGCTGACCTCCCCTGGCCCGGTCTCTCCCCTCTGCCTGGACTGCCAGTTTCACCCCAGTCCCCGTCACCCAGGATGCTCTGTGGGATCCAGCCCAGGTCCGGTCTCTTCCATCAGCCTTTCCCGAGGGTTTGGCCCATGGCAACCGCTCTCTCAGTCTGCAGAGCAGCATCCAGACTCTGGTTGGGGGAATTACGGATGGACACGCTTCTCTTTCTCACTAGCTTGCCGGTGTCTCTGGGGCAGAGACGCTGCCATGTCATTCTGTCATGCCCCCTGACGATTCCTGATACGGTGCTGGCCTGTCACCGCTGCTCGGCCAGCATTTATCTGCTCTTTGGTTGGGTTGGAAGGGTGAGTGGGCGGAAGGGGAGATGGGCTGGGGGTCGGTGCGTGGTATGGCAGGGGGACAAGGATGACGGGGACAGGCAGGGCCCTGGCGAGGTGGGTGTTTGGACTGACGGTGGCCGGGCGTGTAGGTGGTGCGTGAGGACGTAGTGGCTGGATTGGCGGGGTCAGCTGGTTGGCTGTAGAGTGCCCGGGTGGCTCCGTGAAGGATGAGTGCCTGGGGGCGGGAACCGGGAGTGGGGCGGGCGGGGTCCTGTTGCTCCCCAGACGGGGAGAGTCGTCTGGATCTCCATCCAGATCCTCGGCCTCTGTGGCTTCGCTCTTTCCGTCACGAGGGAGGGAGGGAGGCACAGGAGCTGCTCGGAAGTGAAGGGGAGATGATGTCGGAGTCTAATTTCCGGTATAATTGGTCTTATTTGTGAGTTTCCCCTTCCTAAAAACTAAGAAATTCTGTGGGGAGTTGAGTACCTCCGAGGAACTTTCTCCGTGACTGTCCGTGGAGGGATATTGCCTAAGAATCCCGAGACCAAAAAGAGGCACGTGGCGAGTTCACCTACTTCCTGCAGCAGGACCACGCCCACCCTGCGTGCGCCGGCCCGAGAGGGGGCCCCAGGTCCCACCCTGGAGTCCAGAGCAAAGTCCAGGCTAGTGGTTCTCATCTGGGGCGACTTTGGCCCTCAGGGGACGTGTGGCAGAGTCGGGAAGCATTTTTGGTCGTCACACCAGGGAGATGGTGCTACCGGCATCTGGCAGGGAGAGGCCGGGGATGCTGCCAACATCCTGCTCTCAGGGCAGCCTCACACACGGAATTTTCTGGGCAAAATGTCAACGGTGCTGAGGTGGAGAATCCCTGGTCTAACCTAAATCCCTGTAGCCATAGTAGAAATTTAATAGCCCTAGAATATGAACTATTAACATTTAAAATTTTGGGGTAGTCACATTAAAAAAGCAAAAAGCAAAATTAATTTTAATAATATGTCATTTACCTCAACATACCCAAAATATTACCATTTCAGCATGTGATCACAATACGCAATTCTTAATGAGAGCTTTCGCTAGTCTTCGAAATCCAGGGCGTGTTTCACGCGCCACGTCTCAGTTCAGACCAGCCACGGTTCCTGCGCGGGCCCGGAGGGCCTTTGGTCTGTCCTCCCAGCCCCACGGGAGACTGGCCCGGGCTGTGCTGACCCCCTCTCCCCCTGCAGCCTGGCCCTGCAGCGGACTCTGGAGGATGAGGAGGAGCAGCAGCGCGAGCGCAGGCGGCGGCACCGCAGCCTGAGTTCTACCACGGACGACGAGGCTCCCAGGCTCAGCCAGAACGGAGACCGGCTGGCCGCTGCGAGGTGCTCGGGCCAGGGTGGGGCTGGGGCATCATTTCCCCATCCTGGGTGGCGGGGGTGGACTCGGCTGTCCCCGACAGACCGAGTGTGGCCTGTGTGGCCTGCCCAGGGAATGAGACCGAAGGGCGTGAAGATGAACTTGGGGTTCCTCACCTTCCCCAGCCCTTCCCCAGCCCTGCCAGCTTCCGCCCTCGTCGTAGCTACGGTGGCTGCCGTGAGCCGGTACTTTGCTGGACACGGGTGGACAGGGCTCACTTAGTCCTCACGCTATCCCTGAGGGAGTAGACTTGCTAACCCATTTACAGGTGGAGAAACTGGGTAGAGCCATACTTAGGCGACTTGCTGAGATCATTTACCTAAGGGAGCGGCAGAGTCAGAATTTGCACCCAGACCTGGCAAGCTCTGTGGGCCAACACTTACCATGAGCCAGGCTGCCCCCTCTAGCCCTGGCCCTCCAGGACTCACTCCTGGGGCTATTTTGCCACCTGGGTTTGGGGATTATGAGGGAAAAGCAGAGAAAGGGTCTGGAATGTGCTCAATGCTCCTACATGCCAGGGCCGTGCTGGGCACCCTCACAAGATGACTCTCACTTTGCTTCCCGACAAGCCCAGTTTGCAGATCTGAAAACTGAGGCTCAGACAGTGAGTGACTTTGCCCGAAATCACACGGAGATCAGGGTGGTGAGGAAGGAAAAGCAGCTCTTGCTGCAGACCGCGTGCTAAGGGTTTTGGAAAATCCTCTTGTGTTGCTCCTGCTACCTTAGGTCCCCCAGAGAAGGGAGCACAGGGTGCGTGCCCTGGGCTGCACCGACAGCTGTCACCTAGTCCGGCTGTCCCCACATGACTGACAGGAATGTGGGATAGAGCATCGGAAGCCCTGGGTTCTGCTCCCTGTTCCCCTGCCAATTAGCGGTGTGACCTTTGACCTGAACACTTCTAGTCCCGACCTGAGGTGCAAGGGGCAGGGGCTGTGTTTATTCCTTTGACCCGTAATGCCCAGCGCAGGGCCTGGCACATACCAGGGTTTGTTGATTGTTTCAACATGGAATGGTTGGGCCTTACAGGGGCTTACAAACTTTTTTAAAAAGCATGAAGTGCTTCGTTTGAGTGACACCTTGAAGGCCCACATAGAGTGGACAAAGGTGGTCCTTATTTAAGTGGTGGCGGTGGGGAGGCCCAGGCCCAGAGGCCTCAACTCTTCCTCGGTGGCCCTGGAGGCACCTTTGTTGGGTTAGGTACACTCAGGGTCCCTCCCACCCTGGTGTCTGATCCCACCCCCTCTCCCATCTTCTGACTCAGACTGCCGAGCGTGGAGGAAGCGGAGGTGCCTAAGCCCCCACCCCCAGCCTCTAACTATGAGGACGAGGACGAGGACGTCCAGGCCATCCTCAGGACGCGGCAGGAGCGGAGGCAGAGGCGGCAGGTGCTGGAGGCCGCGCAGGCCCCCATCCAAGAGAGGCTGGAGGCAGAGGAGGGAAGGGACAGCACCGGCCCTGGGCAGGCCGCGCAGCAACCCCTGACACCCAAGAAGGAACTGGAGCCCCCACCTCGCCGCAGACTGAGCCGGGAGCAGCGGGGGCCCTGGACCCTGGAGGAGGAGAGCATGCTGAGCAGGGAGCCAGGAGGCAAGAAGGAAGGGGCTCCAGAGAAGACCCCAGTCCTGGAGAAATCCTCCGTGCCAGAGAAGACAGCCCCCGAAAAGAGACTAGTCTCAGAGAAAACCTCCATCTCCGAGACGGTGCTGGCCCCAGGGAAAACATCCCCCTCCGAGAAGACAGCGGTGTCAGAGAGAAGACACGGGTCGGAGAAGAAGTTGGTTCCAGAAAAAGCAAGTGTCTCAGAGAACACTCCGGCCCCTGAGAAACGATCTGTGTCCGAGAAGACAGCAGTGACGGAGAAAAGGTCCATCTCAGAGAAGATGTCAGCTGTAGAAAAGACAAGTGTCTCAGAGAAGCTGTCGCCCCCAGGGAAGATGTCAGGCTCAGAAAGGAGACTGGTGTCTGAGAAGGCATCACTCTTCGAGAAGTCCCTGGCCTCAGAGAGAAGCCCAGCCTCAGACCCCAAGCTGGCCCCAAAGAGGGCAGCGGCCTCGGAGCAGCCCCAGGCCCAGGAGCGGCCGGCCTCGGGGGGAAGCCGGACCGCCACCACGGAGCAGAGGGAAAGGACCCTCCGCGGGAAGAACCCGCCTGCCTTGGCAGAGCAGGGGGCGTCGGACCCTCCCACTGTGGCTTCCCGCCTCCCGCCAATCACACTCCAGGTTGGCAGTGCTCCCGTCCCGCCCCCCCCCCCGCCCTCCCCACCAGTCCCACCCAGGTGGTCCCTGGCTCCCTTGCTGCCTCCCTCCCTCCCACTGCAGGCTGGCCTTGGCAGGCCCTCTTCTCTCCCTGCCTGCTTCCAGCCGTGGTCGGAACAGGCACACCGAGACGGGGACGGGCTGCTGGGCTCACAGGGCACCAGCTGTGGGGCAGGGAGCACCCGCTACCCCGTACCACATCCTCTGCCAGAGCCTGGACTCCAGGACGCCAGCACTCTTGGCAAGCCTCAGGTCCTTCCAGAAGCTCCCTAGAAAGCTCTGCCTGGTGGCCTGGCCCCAAGGGACAATGTCTGCCAGCCACTCCCCAGCAGATAAAGGAGGCAGGAGAGAAAGGCACAGGGCCGTCCCCGCTGCTCTCCCCTCTTCCTGCAGCTCCTGGGAAGAGCCACGCCACAGGGGGTCTCTGGCTGCCTGGGCCTGGTGGGCCCTGGTCCTCTGTGTGACACGCCCCCTGCTCCATCCAGGTGAAAATCCCCAGCAAGGAAGAAGATGCAGACACGTCCTCACCCACCCAGCGCACCTACAGCAGCTCCCTCAGACGCTCCAGCTCCAGGACCATCTCCTTCCGGGTGAGAGCCCAGGGCATCCTCGTCCACCTTGTCCATGGGCGGCAGGCCAAGGAGCGAGCGTTCGCTACAGCACGGGAGCCGTGGGTTAGAGAGCAGGCCCTCTGCATAGAGAGGGGCTGTGGATTCCTGAGGGTGGCCCAAACCAGACAGGTGGCATTACATAAAGGAGAGCAGGTTGGAGGCCTAGGAGGGGGGTGTCAGTAAGTGTGAGCAGCCCCCTCTAGTGGGGAAGGCCAGTGCTGCAGGGAGGTGGCCCGGCAGGGACCGCTCTGGGCTGCAGGAAACCCGCACCTGCCTCCATCAGTTCCTGGCCTGGAGAGGATGCTTGCCCTGGAGGGAGGGTGGGAGCAGAGAGCAGCAGGGCTCTCCTAGTGCTCGCTCTCTGCCACTGCCCCAGTAGGACAAATGATGTGCCTTGTCCCAGCACAGATTCTTAGTTCCTCTGTTCACGGGTCATTCACGCATTCATGGGCTGACTGGGCATTGTGCCTCTGACGTGTGCCAGGCCCAGGGGGTGTGCTGGAGGCCTGGTGTTGGTCGGTGCCCCACAGGGCTCGTGGGCAGTGGGGGGGCAAGGAAAACATGGTCTCAGGCCCCCGAGAAGGAGCCTAAGGAAGGCCTTGTGCCCTGACTGGCGGGTGGGGCAGGCGTTTCCCAGACAAGGGCCTGTAATGAGGCTTGGCCAGTATTTCCCTGGCTGGGAGTGGAGCAGTGGAGAGGGTGGGAGGTCCGAGGAGGAGGAGGTGTTCTGAGAGCTCTCTCACAGGGGCCACCGACTCACCGACGCCTTTCCTTCTCATTCCAGATGAGCCCCAAGAAAGACAGCTCCGAAACGCCCTTGACCCGCAGGTGGGTGGCCTGGGGGCTTTGGCTGTCTCCTGTTTGGTTACGTTCAGACTGTATTTTCTGACCACCTGCCACCCACGCTCCTTGTGCCAGGCTGTGCCGTAGGGCACACGAGGGGACAGCTCAGTCCTTGTCTAGGGCTCCAGATCTGGTGGGGGTGGGGGGGAGATTTAACCGGAGAAACTAATGCTGGGTGATATGGGACAGGGAGGGGAGGAGGAGGAGGAGGAGAAACTAATGCTGGGTGATATGGGACAGGGAGGGGGAGGAATCTGGGAGAGCTGCTTGGAGGAGGCAGGCCTTGGGTGGGGCTCTGAAGGGTGAAGAGGGTTTAGTCTTGAGGTTAGGAGTGGGAAGGGGGGCTGGGCTCCTGAAATCCCAGCATTTTGGGAGGCTGAGGCAGGAGGAGCACTTGAGCCAGGAGTTCGAGGTTACACTGAGCTGTGATTGCACCACGGCACCCCAGCCTGGGTGACAGAGTGAGACCCTGTCCCCTCAAAAAAGTGGGAAAGTGGAGGAGGGCTTTCCAGGAGAGGGACCAAGAACAGAGTAGGGAGGGGCAGCCTCTGCCTTAACAGGCCTTGTGTAGGGCCCGGGAGTCTGCAGGTTTGACGAGTTCCCCATGCTCCGTAATGCTGATGCGAGTAGTCTGAAGACTGTGCTTTGGAAAAAACCCTGAAATAGCAGCTGTACTTACGTGTTAGGAATTCCATCCACTCATGCTGTATTCATCCACACTCTGCATGTTTGCTGAAGCCTACCGCGCTAGGCCAGGCCTGGGGTGGGGCTGGGGATGGAGGACGAGGAGTACAAAGATGAGTAAGACAGTTGCTGCCCTCCAGCAACTCATACAAGACCACGAAACACAAGCCACCCAGGCGGGCAGGTACACGGGCGGGAATATGAACTAAGGCTGGCAGCTCAGCCCGCCAGAGCTGGGGAAGGTACCACAGAGCAACTGACGTTCAACATAGGACGTCAAGGACTAGTGGGAGATTTCCAGATGGAAAACTAGAGGAATGGCATTTTAAATAGAGGGAACAGCATGTGAAAAGGTGAGAAGTGTGGGGTGTCCCATTGGCTGGCACAGAAGCACGTGGCAGGGAGGGGCGCAGCACTGGCATCTGGGGGAGGAGAGGCAGGGGCCAGATCCTGGGAGCTCATGAGCTGTGCCAGGGACTTTGGTCCCTATCCTGCGGCCCGAGGGGTCTGAGCCAGAAAGACAGGATCAGGTTTGTTTGAGTAGGAGCAGCCTGGTGGCAGAGGAGAGGAGAGCGGAGGGAGGCAGCGGGAGAGTGGGGGGGTGGTGATTGCGTTTCTAAGGCGTGAGTGACAGGGTGTGGGGGCAGGAGGGAAGAGGGAAGGGGTGGAAGACGTTTCTGATCCTGGGCATGTCCTACCGAAGGGGGCGTTTCTGGGGGGGGCGGGGCCAGCGCAGTCCCCGGGGTCTGGTTCTTCGCCAAGCCCATACAGCCCGCTCCGTAACGGAGGACCGCGCTTCCTTCACCAGATAGGTGGCGCAAAGGGGCGGGCCTGGGCTCCCCGGGGTGGCGCATCTCACCCGGTTTGTGCTGTCTCCCCCTGCAGTGCCAGCGTGAGGCTGCCGGCCAGCGCGGCGAGGCTGGGGGAGAAGCTGGAGAGATACCACACGGCCGTCCAGGTGGGCGGGGCTCCTCCCCGGCGGGGGACCCAGGGGTGCGGCAGGCGCGGTGTGGCCCGTGCCCCTCGCCGGCCAGCGCGGGTCAGCAGTTTGTGTTCCCTGTCCCCAGAGGTCGGAATCCGTCAAGTGTCCGGGCTCCTCTCGCACGGAGTTCTTCGTGGCACCTGTGGGCGTGGCCAGCAAGCGCCACCTCTTTGAGAAGGAACTGGCAGGCCAGGGCCGAGCGGAAGCAGCCTCCAGCCGCAAGGTGAGGGGCTCGGCCCCGCCAGGGGGCTTTAGTCTCCAAAACCTCGAACCTTGCCCTGGCGGTGCTAGAAAACTATATTTTCACGTGTCAGTTAATGTCGGCAGAACCTTGACCTGAGTCCCCACTCGCGTTCCTGGGCCCGTCTCCTTGGCTGTGTCGTAGCTCCCTGGGGGAAGGCGAGGGGCTGACCCAGGCGTTCGCGGCATGGGCCGTGTGTGTGGGAGTGAGGTAGGGTCCTCCCCCCCGTTCCAGGGCTCTGGAAATGCCTTGCTGCTGCCAGGGGCCCCAAACCCTGAGAATGGACGCCTCTGTTTTTAGGAGAACTTGAAGCTCTCAGGGGTTGTGACATCCAGGCTCAACCTGTGGATCAGCAGGACCCAGGAGTCTGGAGATCAGGACCCCCAGGTACCCTGTCCCTCCCAGATGTCTCTTGCTGTGGGCCCTTTCACGGTGGGGCGGTCAGGGAGAGGGGGGGACAGCCCCGAAAGCAGTGAGTCGTTCAGGTGGTAGGGAGGGCGTGGATGGGCCTGGCGGGGTGGAATGCAGCAGAGAGGAGGGCGGGTCTGGGTCCTCTGTCCTTTCAGGAAGGAGGAGGATATCTGGCGTGGGGGGATGGGCCTGGGATCCCGAGCCCCTGGCAGCCCTGCCTTAGTCCCTGCTCTCCGCCTGACGCCCCAACCAGGAGGCCCGGAGAGAGTCCGCAGCCACCAGCAGGACTCGGTGGGGGAGGAAACCAGACTCCTCCCTGGATGCCGAGGTGAGTACAGTGGGCAGCGGGCCATGGGTGCCGGGTGGGAGACCCCCACGTGCCCTGCCCCCATGTGGACACACACTAATCGGCCTGCAATTGCACAGTCCGAGCACCTGGAATGCCCCCATTCCTGCTTGCACAGGCTGGTCTGAGCCACCCTTGAAAACATCACAGAGCCCTCGGCTGGCTTTGCTCCCTGCAGCTCTGCAGAGCCCCCACCCCTTCAGCCACCACATCGCAGGGCTCTGACCAAGCGTGGGCGAGGGGCTTAGGCAAAGGCATACCTTCCTGTCTAGAGGGTCCCTTCTCCTCCTAGCCCCAGGAAGCCCCTTTCCTTGTCATAACAGACCTTTGCCCCACAGGTGTGACAAGCCCTGCCGAGACAGACCTGCAAACCTGCATCTCGGGGCCTTCCCGGGCCCTGCCTCCTGCAGCACCGCCCTTCCTCTTATTGCCCCTGCTCCCTTCCTGCCCCTGGACCTGCCTGGCTGGGGCCTCTGGGGGCAGGAACACCTGTGAGACTCAGCCAGCTCCTTCCAGGCCCTGCCTCTAGGGACAGCGGTACCCTGGCACCCTGTCCTGCTGCAGATGCTGGAACCCAAGCACCAGCTGGGGGCCCGGCACTGGTGCGTGTCAGCATGGTGGGGCCTCAGTGTCCTGTCCAGAGATGTCTCTCTTCCCTGCTCACTTCCAGGTCAGGGCAGGGCAGCTCAAGAACTCCAGGGTCACCTGTCTCATCCGCTGCCAGCAGGTGCATCCATGTGCCCGCGATGTCTCCCTCTCTGAGCCCTGGCCCACCCCCCTTGGTCCCTGGGGCCTGCTCCCGACCCCTGAAGGTCTCTCAGGCCAGACTGTGAAGGTGCTGCCCTGCGCCTTCCATGCGCCTCTCCCTGCCTCGTCCCCCGTCCCCGCCCTGGCCTGCTGCCCTGGCCAGGAGCTAAGTGCCTATTTTGTGCAACCACTTACCCTTTCTTTGAAAAACCTGTTCTCAGGAAGGATCTGATAAACTCATTCACTCTCAGGTGTAAGTGACTAATGATACCTGAAAAATGAAACGCTTTCTAGAGGCTTTTCTTCCTAACAAGGATCATCTGCAGTGTGAGGAGCACCGTTATTTTCTTAGTCGTCCCCCTCCTTGTGTTACAGTGATGGGCTTGTCACCCAGCGGTCCAAGCTTGGTGACTGGGGCGTCTAACACTGCCACATACAGCACACAGCACCAGGCCTGCCCCTGTCGCCCGTGCTCCTGACATCGCAGCCCGTGTGAGCTTGGAGAATCTAGGACAAACCAAACTAAGAAAGTCGGCCGGTGCCCTGTCAACCCCTTAAGGTTGTAGTTTATGACTTTTTTTTTCTTTTCATCATTAGAACTCTCACTCCCGATTGACTGCTCTGGTTCCCCAGAGCCGGCTGCAGGTGAGGATAGGTGCCTGCCTGGGGAAGCTCTAGGCTTCTTGGAACACGTCACCAGGTCCCCAAGCTCGTGGGCAGATGCAGCCTGCCCCGCCCTGGCTTCCAGTCTGATGGGGGCTCCTGTCTTGGACCCCATAGTCCTGGGGACAGAGGCCCCAGAGCCCCATCTGTGAAGACTTCCCGGTGTCCCTAGGCTGGCTCACCTCCAGCCGGCGAGTCTCCTGTGGCTGGTCCCCCATGCCCACCCTGGGCTGGGGTAGTGGCACCTGGAGGCCCTGCCCTGAGCACCCACCCCCTGCCAGGCTGCAGCTTGCAAGTGTCCAGCTCCACAGTTGGGTTCGAGGCCGAGCCTGGGCCGGGCAGAGGAGTGGCTCGAGTACTGCCCAGAGACTGGGGAGACTCGAACTTCTCTGGCTCTGCCAGGACCTCAAGTGTGATCCTTCCCTTCTCTGAGCCTCAGGGTTCAAGCAGATGACCTCAAAGGACTTTCAGATGCTCATGTTCTAAATTTTGGAAAGTCCCCTTGACAGGTGAACTTTTCCAGGAAGCAAAACTGTCCCCACACGGACTTTTCTTAGTAGAGTCCTACAAGCCGTCAGGCAGTGGGGGGCCGTCCCAGCAGCTGCAGCCTCAGGGTGGCGGGGCCCTTTGTGGCTGCACACTGTCCCCCGGGTGCCTCCCGAGGGCAGGCTGCTGGGGAGGATGTCGGGGTGGGGCTGGGGTGACATCTCTCCACGGCTCCCTCTCCTTTACATTCGTGCATCCAACACATGAAGGCCTCCGGGACGCAGCTGATAAACAAGGAGACAAATGCACACCAAGGTGACTTCAGCCAGTGACGGATCAGTGCTAGTGACCGGCTGGTGAGGTTGAGGGGGGGCCTCTCGGAGGAGGTGAGACAGCGCCCCCTGGAGGCAGGAGGTCTCCTGCCCACTCACCACTCCTTGACCTGCCCTTCTGCTTTCCTGCCACCGTGGTCCTGGGACCCCGTGGGTGGCCTGCGTTTGCAAGCACTGTCCCAGCACATGCTGCTGCGCCTACCGCTCCAGCTTTTCTCTCTTTCTCCCATTAGTACTGGGAGGTGACTTTGTATCTACTTGCAAAGACAGTGACATCCAAAGTGGACCCCTAGCACCCCTGCTGTGTTGAAGAGTGGCTGCCAGTTGCTGGCTAGGTCCTCTCTTCCGCTAGGTGACTGCCTCACAGCTCTGCGTGGAGCCACTGCCTTGGAACAATTAGCAGAAGCTTCACACGTGGTCCGTGAATACCCGGCACCTACTGGGCTTTCCATGGGATTCTGTGGGGACCTAAATGCCCAGATCCTCCTTCCCGCCATCCTTGCAAGCGAGTTATGGCTTGTTTGAAGGGTTGCTGGGCTTGCAAGGAACAGCATCCTACCCTCCAGTCAAGGGAGGGTTCAGGAAAAGCAATTCCTAAATTCCTGGGCCCTGGTGGGCCAGGATGGGAAAGAGGGCTGATGACTCCCCCACCCCGGGACAGCCCGGTTCCCTCCTCCCCATCCTCTGTGAGCCTTCCCTCCGTCTGCCTCCTGTGGTCCCGCTCTTCCCCAGGATGCTGGCTGGCGGGCACGTGGCTTCAGCTTGCCCTGCCACTGATCCACTGGCAGGGTGGAGGCCCACGTGGCAGGAGATAAGCCTGGAGCTGGAGGATCAAGGCCATTGGGTCCAGAGGCCACCAGGGACCAGGGGGGGAACAGTCAGCTGGGTGATGGGGTGAGAGTCTGATAGCTGCATGGGGGTGGAGCAAAGGGAAGTCCCTGTGAGGAGTATGCTTTCAAGGACGTCCATGGTGGACGCAGCATAGCCCAAGCAGGATCGAGGAGAAGCCCAGGACCGGGAAGGCGGGACCCGTGGTCAGGCGAGGGGAGGAGGGGCAAGACTGCTTGCTTTGCTGAGAAACAGAGAGTGAGGATCACGGATGGGCACGATCTGGAAGAGCCAGGGGGCTTGTGGGGAGGGGCGGGCCTGGCGCGGAGGAGGGCTGTTCCTTCTGTCGGGCAGGGCCTGAGCTGCGAGGATTCGGGGACCAAGGGGGAGTCAGCTCAGCTGCCGCCACACTTGCTTTCCTCCTCTCTTTCATTTTCATCACGTCCGGAGCCCTACGACGGGCCAGCGCTGCACACACGTGCGAGCAGACACGTGTGCAAGCACACATGTGAGAGTAGACACGTGTGAGCACTCACGTGCAAGCAGACACGTGAGTAGACATGTGCGAGCACACAGGTGCAAACGGACACGTGAGAGCATACAGGTGTGAGCAGACACGTGAGAGCAGACAGGTGCTAGCAGACACGTGAGAGCAGACACGTGCGAGCAGACAGGTGCGAGCAGACACGTGAGAGCACACACGTGCGAGCAGACACGTGCGAGCAGACACGTGAGAGCACACAGGTGCGAGCAGACACGTGAGAGCAGACAGGTGCGAGCAGACACGTGAGAGCAGACACGTGCGAGCAGACACGTGCGAGCAGACACGTGAGAGCACACAGGTGCGAGCAGACACGTGAGAGCAGACACGTGAGAGCAGACACGTGCGAGCAGACACGTGAGAGCACACAGGTGCGAGCAGACACGTGAGAGCAGACACGTGCGAGCAGACACGTGAGAGCACACAGGTGCGAGCAGACACGTGAGAGCACACACATGTGCGAGTACACAGTCCGTGGGCCCTGGCCTTCTGGACCTTACACCGTAGCAGGTTTCGTGGGTCGTGGTCCCGCATTGCTTGACTGTAAAGCCCGGGGCAGTGACCTTCAACAGTCCTCACTGCCCCCCACACGACCCACTGCCTGTTCAAGGAGAACTGCTGTTGTCGACTGAAAATTCTACCTGTGTCCAACCTGCAGCAGTTCGAGTCCATTCCCTGTGAGGAGGGCTTGTCACCTGGCTTTGGGAATCACAGAAAAGACCCACTTTGCAGACGCCCTTCCCGAGGCCTGCAGAGCAGCATCCCGCCCGCGGCAGCTCAGCCCCTAGAAGCAGCCGGGAGCCTGGCAGGCGCCTTCACCCGCAGCGTGGGTCTGCGTGGAGCCGCAGTCGAGCTGCCCCCGCTGCCGCCCAGGACCCTGCTCCCAGCCTGCCCCCCCCAGACCTGGCGCAGGCATCTGCTCTATCAGGGCTCTCAAGAGGGACAGCTGGTTTGTGTTGCATGCCTGTTCCCCGCATATCTCTTCTGGTTTTAAATAGCTTATCTGAGCAGCTGGAGCACCACATGGGCTTATATGGCGTGGGGTGCATGTTCCTGTAGCCTCGTCCCTGGCACCTGCCAAAATAGCAGCCAACACCCCCTCCCCTCCGCCTGTCTCCCGCCGCACGTTCCTCCCACCGCAGGGCCGGTGTCCCCCGGCCCCAGCCCACACGCCTGCTTAAAGCCCTCTCGGTCCCCTGCCCTCAGCCAGTCCCTGCCGGGCCGAGCAGACGCCTGCGGGATCTGTCGCAGCTGCTGTCCGGAGGTAAGGCGGGGCAGGGCTCTGGGGAAGGAGAGAACGGGAGCGGAGAGGGAGAGGCGAAGGTCTCAGGGCCTGGCGCCTTTACCCAGAGCGCCTGCCCGCGTCCGCGCTGCGTGGATGCGGCGTTGGTAAGACGTCCCCAGCCCCTCCCGGGGGAGGCTGCGCTTCAGAGGAGGTGTCGCCAGGGTTGAGCTGCAAGGTTAGCGAGGTGGAGCGGAGAGAACACGCGGCAGCCATTGGAGACCAGGGTTTGAGTCCTGAATCTGCCACTAGCGATGTATGATGTTACCCTAAAGTCTGGGATAAGTCACTTTCCCTCCCTGGGCCTCAGTTTCCTCATCTGTAGAGTGGACCAGATATTTGCTAGGCCTCTGCCTGCTGCAAATACAATGACGTTCTGGAGCAAGTATCTCTTAAAAAGAAAAAAAATAAATACAGTGACACTCTAACCATCGGGGGCTCCCGCACATTGCTTGATCCGTGCCCCTGGCTCCAGGAGAGGCACCTAAACCTTTCCAGGTCCTTCTGGAGCCCCAGAGAGCAGAGCGAGACCATAGCCATGTCAGTCAGAGGAGTCTCTGTGGCCACATTCTCAACGCCAGGGACTCAGACACTGTCCCCAAGCAGTGGGGAAGACCAGGTGTCCAGAGGCCGGCAGGGACGCTGGAGCCCTCCCTGACCCAGCACCGTGCCCTCCCCAAAGAGCCTGAGCTGACAACACTTGAAGGGCTGATGGGGACAGAGCCCTCTGGGAGCCTTTCATGGGGTGTGAGCCCTGCAAGTGTGACCCTCGTCCCACCCCACCCCAACACACTCCGCAGGCACAGACCTTGCTCTGTGCCTGGGAGTGGTGGAGAAAGATCCCCTTGATTTTCAGCTTGTCCTGGGCAGGCAGACGGAATAGTCGGGAAGGGGATTGCCTGGTGCGTGAGGAATGTCCCAGCCCATTCCCGGCCTAGTGCAGCTGGGAAGCCACCTGACCTCCCGCATTCCTCCTCTGACCCACGTCTTACAGGGCAAGAGAGGAATCTGAGAGGATCGAGTTGCCTGCTGCCCCCACTTCCAGTCCCCCTCGCCTGTCCCCCAGCTCTCCCGGTGGGCTGACAGCTGTAGGCTGAGGAAGGTCTCTGCAGAATGTTGGGGACGAGGACTGAGAGGTGGGGCCTGTGTTCCTCAGAACTTCAGAGACCGTTTCTGCAAGAGTAGAACTTGAAGCTGTGTGACAGCAAAAGCTGGGTTTTAAACCCAGATTTTGGACCCCAGTGTCAGTATTCTTTCTGCCTTCTATCGTTTGTCTTTAGTCCCCAAGAAAGATCCCCTGGCCGTGAGGGGGTTGGGCTGGAGAGCAGCCTATGAAGCAGGTGGGGCTTGGACGCGAGGACGCGGGTTTCTGCGGACAGTCTCATTCCCCGCCCTGCCAGGCTCTTGACCTTCTGGGTTCTGGAGCCCCAGTCTCAGTCCGCCCTTCCCCTTCCTCTGGCCCTGCCCTTGGGCCGCTGGCTGGGCTGTGGACTCTAGCCGCAAGCCCTCCTCCACCCTCCATTGTCCCCAGCTATTTTTAGGAGCTGGAGGGTGCTCCCAGGAGCAGGGAGGGGAGTCCAGGCCCCTCCTTCCGCCTCTGAGCCCCAGCACCAAGCCCAGCCCAGCGGCTCTGAACTGGAGGGAGGGCGGGCCAGGAGGGGAGAGAAAAAGCTAGAAGTGACCCGCCCCAGGCTGGCCACACAATTCCTCTGAGAAACTTCCCCCTCCTCCCTGAGGTGACAGGCTCCTCCCGGGACTCAGGTCACCACTCCTGGCTGCCCCCCTGGGGGTTTGGGGAGACGCTTGTCTGCCATGCAAGACTCCCCTCCCATCCTGGGGGTAGGGAGGCTGTTCTCTGTGGCTGCTGCCGTCCTGAGACCTGTTTGGAGACCCTCTGGGGTTGGAGTCTTTCTTCAGCAGAATGAGGGTTGACCCCACGTATTACACCGTACACGTTTGACATCTCTTCTTCGCACCCCCACCCCGCTCTGGGGGAGGGGGGAAAAGTGGCTCAGAGCCGCTGTCCAGAGCACCTGGTGAACAGGGCTCCTCCTTGCTGTCCGCCACCTGCTCCAGCAGAGGGAGCAGGGGAGGTGCCCGCTTAGCCACAGCTGCCCGCCCCACCCCATAGGGACTGGCGTGATCAGAGCAGGTTCAGAGGAGCAGCCCAGCCATGGCTGCAGTGGGAGCTGCGTCTCGGGAAGTCTCTACCCGGAGCAGCAGCTGGGGAGTGGCTGCTCCCGCGGAACCCCTTTGCCTCAAAGGGGCTGCCTTGCAGCGGACATCACCCCACGCTCTCAGAGCACTGGCTCTCACTGGATGTCCACGGATGCCTGGGGTTTGTCCCAGCCACAGCAGTGGGATGCGCAGGGAGAAGCAGAGAAGGAGTGAGTGGGACTATCTGTGTGCCGCTGGCCTCACGCTGCATCTGGGGTCTGAAACTGGTGGCTGCAGCACTGGCAGGCCTGAGCCGGGCAGGAGGCAGGGGCACGGGGGAAACGTCAGAGGGTGGTCCCGTGCATCCCCTCACTTTTGTCCCGTCTCTCCCTGGGA
>NW_012155774.1:236187-262023 GCF_000956105.1 Propithecus coquereli
TAGAGACGGGGTCTCGCTCTTGCTCAGGCTGGTCTCAAACTCCTGAGCTCAAACAATCCACCCACCTCGGCCTCCCAGAGTGCTAGGATTACAGGTGTGAGCCACCCCGCCCGGCCACAATGTGACCTTTTGAATTGGCTTTTCCTCCCGATCAGCGGAATTCCCTGGAGACTCATCCCAGTTGTGTGTCTCAACTGTTCGCTCCTGTTACCACCGAGTGGCGTTTCAGGGTGTGGATGTGCTGCGGTGGGTTTAACCACGCCCCCGGGGGGCTCTGCGCAGTGATGAGCAGACCCTACAGGTGGGGGTGGGCCATGGGGACGGTGGGAAACTTTGCAAACATTGTTTTGAGAGTCACAAATGGGACTTGGGCATCCAGGCGGCATGCCTGCTCAGGGACAAGGACTGGAGTGGACATCGGTGGGTTGCCTGGCGGCAGTGTGGGTGTCAGGGTCTCCCGTCGGCAGTGGCGGGAACAGGCAGCCCATGAGGGACGGGGCTCGTCACCCCAGGCCTCTTTGACCTCTCCGCAGCTGGGCGCCAGGGCTCTTTGAGGCCGGCTTCCCTGCCCGCCCGCCTTTTCTGACATTTTTCTCTTTCTGGAGGGAGAGCAGAGGCCATGTCCGACGCGGAGGAGGTGGTGGAAGAGTACGAGGAGGAGTGAGTATCGGGAGCATCTTGTCTGAGTGCTGGCCCCTGCCCACCGCCCCCACACCTGGTCCAGGAGCCGCCCGCCGCCCTAGGATCCCAGCGGAAGTGGCCGTGCCTGCTTCCGGGGCCCTGCGGAGAGACACACGACCTTCCCTCCGTTCCTGTACCTCTGGGTGTGGGTCCCAGGCAGACCACAGGCTGGGGGCCTTGGGAAGTGCGGAGGCACAGCTCCAGGGGGACAGGGCTCAGGGACCGGCCACTAGCAGAGGAGTTGAGAAGCTGGGCCCCCTGAAACAGATCCAGAAGGTTCAGTGGCTCTCCTGAGGCCACAGAGCTGATCGTGCCCCACAAAACCCGCTCAGAACTCGGCGCTCACTCCGTCTTGCACCTCCACTCTCCCCTGACAGCGCCCCGTCCACGCTCCTGTGCTGGAGAGAAGCCAGGGGGTGGGACACAATCAAATAACTGTCTACTTGAGCGGGGCAGTGGTCACCGGGGAGGATACAGAGGTATAGGCACGGCCCTGCCCTCATGGAGCTTCTCTCCTGTCGGGATGCTAAGACACGAAGTGTCAGCAGGAATCCGCAAACGGGGCCCGGCGTGGACGGGGCTGTGGGTAGTGCGGGGGCTCTGAGGAGAGGGACCTGGGGGCTGGAACAGTTGGGGGGGCCACTGGGTGGAGAAGGCAGGTCTTACCTGTGTAGAATTTGGAGAGAGAAGAGACTTGGGGGAGGGAAGGGCTTTCTAGAAAGGGGCACAGCCTGGGAAAAGCTGGGCGCATCTCAGAGGGGAGGTGAGGAGAGTAACGGTGCAGACGCTGATGAGACCGAGCCGGGGCGGAGGCCTGCTGGGGACGCGGGAGGTGGCACCGGATGAGAAGGGCGGGCAGGTCAGGGGCGCCACTGCAGGGCGGGTAAAGGAGTGTGGACCCCGTTAGGCAATGGGGGAAATGTAAACAGCGGTCATGTCTGGGGAAAGGCCAGTGTGCGCGTGTGCGTGTGTGTGTGCATGTGTGTGTGTGTGCGTGTGTGCGTGCGTGTACTCCTGAACCACTGACAGCGTCTTCTGTTGCCCGCAGGGAGCAGGAAGGTAAGCGTAAGCATGTGTTCTCATTCGGATCGAGGACAGCTTGGCCTGAAACTGACCCCCCCTCCTCTCCTCTCCCCCCTCGCTGCCCTGGCCTTCTCGTCTGAGCAGGAGAAGCTGTGGAAGGTACGTACCTTGGGCAGGTGGCGGGCCCGAAAGGGGACACCCCAGGAATCTGGTGTTCCTGGGAGCCCTGGAAAAGCAGATTGTCCCTGTCGCTCACTCTCAGCGGAGGAACATCCCCAGCACCTGGGGCTCCTGGACGGGGATCGGTTTTCTGCCTTGGTTGCTCAGGTCTTGAGGCAAAAGGTTTAAACCTATCTCTTCTGTCTGCCATTTTCTTTACATAGAATCACCACTTTCCCCAATTAATTATTTTTGCTTTTTTCCCAATTTTTTAATCATGGAAAATTTTAAATGCATATAAAGGACCCCCTCCCCGTGTACCCTCCCCCAGCTTCAACAATCGTCCGCTCAGGACCAATCTCCTTCATCCCTGCTGCGTCTCCCCCCGGGGATTTTGGAGCAGACATCCCAGACCGCTCCCAGGCAGCAAATCACTCCACACTTTAACATTTCAGTGTGTGTCTCTCAAAGATAAGCACTATTTAAAAACCATAACCACAAAACCATTATCCACCTAAGACATCCCATTTAATAATTTTTAAAATGTGTTTATGAACATGACAGTGCTCAGCTAAGACTTGTTGTATAGATGTGAAAATTTATTATTATTATTACCTTGCAAAAGCCCATCTTGCTGTTTCTACTCTTTGATCCAGTAACGCATTGCTGTCCTTGGCTTTGGGTCCCACATCTCACTAGAAGAACACCCCCACCTTCCCTTCCTCCTGAAAGCTGGACACAGGCGAGTGGCTGGGAGGCCTCACTGCAGCCCGCCCCCACCGCCGAATGGCCCAGAATGGCCCTCAGGTGGCTCATGAATCTGCACCAGGCAGTTTGGACCCTGCCCTTTAGTGGCTCAGGTGTTACTTCAGCACGTGGCTGTGGGGAAGGGTCTCCATGACGGTCTGGGGGGAGAGCCAGGGCGCCCCTCCCCTGTTCCCCATGCCTTCTAGGGAAGATGGGGGCCCTCCTGCACATTTAGGGGCTGCCCCGGGGGCATCTGGCCAAAGAGGAGACAGAACAGAAATTCACAGCAGAAATCGAAAGGGGCATAAGAGTCATTTTTGGTTTTAAAGGAACACCAAATATTTCAGAAGTTGTCTGAAGTATTTTTTTAATCGAACATCTAGATGGCTCCAACTTCTACTGTGTTCCCTGCACAGACTCTTGAAATGGTGGGACTTTTTTTGCTTTAGAGGATTTTTCACTTTGTTACACCAGGTTCTGGGTGGTGGAGTTTGAGATAGACTCTGGATTTGGGACCAATCCATCTGCTACACACAGTAGGATTTAGCTGTGAGTTAACAAAGTAATTCTCCTCTGCACTGGCTGTCTGAGCTCCATGTAGCATCCGCCTTGCTTGCCAGAAATGGACTAGACCCCCTTCCCACCCGGCTAAGGACCTGGCTGTAAGTGACCAAGAGAGGACAAAGTCTAGATGGGTGTCAGCTAAGCCCACAGGACAGAGGGTTCAAGTACCTCTTCTTCCAGGAGTGGAATTGCTCCAATTACTGTAACCTCCTCTTTGGGCAGATATTTGCACCTCGAACAGCTGTTGCAGATGCAGTCTGTGTCCTTAGGGTCATCTGTGTCCTTAGGGTCACCACGCTGGGCCTTCCCTTAGGCGGGGCAGCCTCTTTCCCACAGGCTGGCAAATGTCCCCTGGTGCCAGGCTCTCCGGCGGGGCTTTCCAAAGTGTGGCTCCTGGGAACTGGACCTGGTTTGCAGATATCGACGAGACTCATTCAGGGCAGGAACATGGAGAAGTTGGACGGGAGTGAATTGTTCCCCACTCGCTGCTGTTCAGGGGCCTCTGTCGTAGTAAGAGGGAAGCCAAGGCTCTGTCGTCTAGAGGCAGTGCCAGTTACCGCTGATTGGATGCTTCCCCCGTGCCTGGCACCTGCTGGGTGCACTATGCATGTTAGACCGCCCAGTCCTCACAGAGGCTGAGAAGTGAGTGTAATTAAGCCCACGCTACCGACAACACACGTGAGGCTCCGGGAAGCTACTGAGGACAGAGCTGCCCTCGTTGCTAGAAAGTGGTGGCTTAGGAATCGGAGCCCAGGCCCTACTTCAGAGCCCACACTCTTAAAACCACTGCGCTGGCTGCTGCTCCTGCCGGGCCTTCTGCTCCCAGACTAACCTGTCCGCTTCTCCCCTCTGCCGCTGCCACTCCCCGAACCTCAGAAGAGGAGGACTGGAGAGAGGACGAGGACGGTAGTACAGCTTTTCCTTTTGTCGTGCTTTCCTCTCCCTGCTGTCCTGAGAGCCAGCCTGCCGGCTGCGGGGCTGTCCTGGGGGAGGGTGGAGGGGGCAGGCAGTGTGCAGTGGGTCTGTACAGTGGGTCTGTCGTTTCTTCCCCCGCCTCCGAGGGGCGGGGACCACAGCTCTGCGCTGCTCACCATGCCTCTCCTGCAGGGCCACCAGCGCCTTCTCCTGGTTCCTGATCCTTCCCCAGGGCTGGGTGGTGGGAGGGACCCCGGCTGGCTCGTCTCCCACCCTGCACCAAATGTGGCCACAGAGGGGACGAGAGTCTAGGATGGGCAGCCCCACCCTGCCCCCACTGCACATTCCAGCGCCCTGTGCTGGGCCCTCCCTATGAGCTGGACAGCGCCCAGGCAGGGTGGCCAAGGGCTGAGGGGCCTGGGGACAGAGTCATCCGAGGAGCAGACTGGAACAGCCAGAGCAGAAAGGGCATGACGTCAGCCTTCAGATGTGCACTGCTGCGGATGGGGACCGGACGTGTTCCCGGAGCCAGGGACAGGACCAGGGCAAGGGAGATAGATCAGGCCTTAATTTTAGAACCATCTTTCCCACAGCGATGTCTGAAGATGCAGCAGGCGGCCCGGGGAGGCAGCGAGCTCCCCATCCTTGGGGATGTAGCACGGCCGCTGGGGGAGGGTGGGTGCCTTGTACAGAGAATGAGACATCAGACGGGGTGGGGAGAGGCGTGATCGAGGTGGCCTAAAGGTGGGCCCCAGAACGGGCCCACTCTATTCTAATGCCTCCTGGAAGGATCTTATTTGAGGTCAGGCTCCCATGAGGCATCTCCAGGCTTCAGAGAGGACTCAGACCTAGGCAAAGGGGACAGGGAGGATGGGGGCAGAGAGCACAGAGCCGACTTTCCCACAATGGCCTCTCCCTCCCGCCCTAATTCTTTTTTCCCCCTCTGCCAGGGGCCCCACTTGTCAGTCGGCATCACCAGACACTTCCTGCCGGCAGAGCCCGGGCCAGGTCACCCTGTCTGCCTTATCTGTCTGTCTGTCTACTCCAGGTGCCTGACCGGGGTGGGGTCCACGTCCTGCCAAGCAAATGGGTGAAAGTAGAAAAATCCTGCCAACTTTCCAGATAGTGCAAATATCCAAATATTGGGCATCTCATCCGCCCACACCGGCTCGCTGTTTTGGCTTCTTTTAGATATGGATGAAGGGTCTCTGGACTTGGAGAGTCACTGGGTTCAGGACAGGAGCTTCCCTGACCTTAAGCACGGCATGTCCTATGGTGCCAGACACCGGGTGGAACTTCTGGGCTGGAAAGTTGGGGAATGGGGTGGATCATATCACCAGGGAGGCCCTGGGGACAAGAGGTACTAAGTCGGGCAGAGGGAGCCAGCAGGCGGACAGACTAACTGGACCAAGAACGGAGCGGCCCTGGCATTTACGCCAGTCACCCCGAAACTCATCTGGACCTAGGTGTCCTTGACCCCCCAGCCCTCCCTGCCTGCTCTCTGTCCTTTCCTGCTGATGGCATGAGTGGGGGCCTGGTTGCTCACTGTGTCTGGCTCACCCCTCCAGAGCAGGGGGAGGCAGAGGAAGAGGAGGCCTACGGCAGGGCTGAGGCTGAGACCGAGGAGACCAAGGTGGAAGGTAGGGCCTGGGTGAGGGTGCAGCGGCTTGGGGGGTGGTGAGAGCCCCCAGAGCCATTCCCGTGGCAGTAAGAAATCCACCTGGAGCGTGCTCTCCAACCCGTGTGTCTGCTCCTGTCTAGGCTGGGATCCAACCATCTATTGTTCAATCAACAAACATTGATTAAGCGCTTCTTTTGTGTCAGGCAGAGTCTTGGGCCAGGTGCACATGTGTGTGAATAGACAGCTCCCTGACCCCATAAACTAGCAGGGCGCACCTTGGTTAGGACCTGTGTGTGGGGCAGGCTCTTGGTGGGGGAACTGAGCTCAGAACAAGGATCTTTATTGATTTCCTCTTGTTTTGTTTAGAAGATGAACAAGAGGAGGAAGCCAAAGAGGCTGAAGGTAAGGGCTGTTGGACATCAGGAGAGAGGTTCCGGGTGGCAGGGGAGCCCCGCACAGCGGCACTGGGGGAGCATGCCCACAGGGCTCCTCCTGGGGAGGCGGGAGAAAGGGGGCTTGGCGGAGGAGAGGACAGAACTTGGTGGCACTTGCAGCATTCTAGATGTTGAGCTCTAAGCCTTTGCTGCTCCTGATCCCGGAGAAGCTGCCTCGGTGGCACCCAGTGGGAGAGGGGACCAATGTCCAGCCCCCTGGTCTGGGCAGGGCAAGGGGACCCAGAAGTCACATGCACACATAAAGCTCCTGGGGCTCAGGTGAAGTCACTCGGGGGGTGCAGTGTCCCAGTGCAGAGATGGTCCATGTGGCGGGTCACTGCTGTTGTCATTGTCACACTGCGGGCTTTACCAGGGTTCCACGAGGTCCAGTCACACCTCCAGAGGGAAAGAGGCAGTCAGCTGGGGCTTGGAATCATGCCCATCAGCTTCCTGGCCCTGTGACCACCAAGAAGTCCAGGGGCCAACCAAGGAAGCAAAGACCCGGGAGGGGATTCCAGGGCCAAGACCCCTTGGGGACCTTTCCAAAGGACCCCTCTTCACTGTGAAGCCCAAGAGAAGCAAAGTTGCTTCTCCCAGAACTGGTGCCTGAGAGAAGGCTTCTCAGTGCCACACGGAGTGTGTGTGCCCTGCAGGACTCAGCTGTGCCTGAGACATGCCCCTGGGGGCCGCTCTGGGAGGGGAGTGGGGGTTTGCAGCTCCACTGCTTAATTCCTGTTGGTGCTCCTGGAATCAGGACCCCCAGGGCTGGAAGGGACTCGCTGGGCAGGGGGGGAAGGGAGGCCCACAGGTGCCCAGGCAGCAGGGGCGGAGCTGGGACCAGGTCTGGGCCCCCTGACCTGTGGCTGTTGCTTCTCTCCCCCAGATGGCCCAGTGGAGGAGTCCAAACCCAAGCCCAGGTGAGTGGGACGCACCTGCGGCAAAGCCCTGGCGCAGAGGGCCCGCGAGGAGGAGGGCGGGGATGGGACAGGAGTGCTGTTGGCACAGCGGGCACGGGCTGGGGTGTGGGGGGGGCACGGAGCGTTTCCCTTGACGACGCTGAGCTGCCGGCAGATGGCGCCGGGCACAGGCACAGGCTCCTCCCCTTCAGCGGAACCTGACACCCCAAGCCCCGCAAGACAACCCTGGTTCCCTTCTCCGTCCACCACCTTTCCCGCCCCTGGTCGCTGTGCATGGCAGTAACTCAGCTCCACACGTTGCTGAGGGCGATGGGAAACCGAGGACCACAGACGCACCAGGGCCTGGTGTCACACGCTGAGTGTGCGCTGGGCTGGGGCAGAAAGCCACAGGACCCCTGGGTTCATGGGGAGATTCTGCGGTCAGCCACGGCGAGCTGGAGTCGGACGAGCGTGCCACCTTGTCACAGCTTCTTTGCTTCCTAATTACGTGGCCTCAGTTTTCCTAAAGGAGACTGGTGGCACCTACTTCATGGGGCTGTTGCGAGCGTAGCTGAAATGACGTGCGTGCAAGAGCCTTGCGTGTTCCCAGGCGCTGAGCGAGGCTGAGGACGACTGTTGCTGACGTCGGTGTGAGTGTCATTGTGTGGCTGGTCAGGGCAGCGGCACAGGATTCTGCAGGACGGGGAAGGGACCTGTCTGTCCCAGGCACCCGCAGCCCCTGGCGTCCAGACGGAGTGGATGCTCACCGACCCTACTCTCTCCACTAGGCCATTCATGCCCAATTTGGTGCCACCCAAGATCCCCGATGGAGAAAGAGTGGACTTTGATGTGAGTGGTGGTCCCAAGGGCCCCCAGGGAGAGAGAGACCTTGGACTGGGGGCAGGTGGCAGGTGGGACGGTGTTTAGCACAGACCAGGTGCCAGCCCTCAAGCATGGTGCCGGGTTCAGGCCGCAGTCGTTCCTTCACTGGCTTTGGGTCGAGGAGGGGGAGCATCTGGCCCACCCACCTCTCCTCTGAGCCCCGTGCTCCGCCCCCAGGACATCCACCGCAAGCGCATGGAGAAGGACCTGAACGAGCTGCAGACGCTGATCGAAGCTCACTTTGAGAACAGGAAGAAGGAGGAGGAGGAGCTCATTTCTCTCAAAGACAGGATCGTAGGTGTCAAGCCTCCCCACCCAATGCTCCCTGAGGCCCCAGCCTGTCCTCTGCCCCTTTCCTTAGGCCCCACCTCCTCCAGGCAGCCTTCCTGGGCCCCTCGCCCAGGAGCCCTGCATACAATGAGCTGCAGCCCGGACAGTGGCTTCTTGGTCGCTGCCTTCTCTCCCCGCCAGACTGGACGCTCCTTGATGGCAAGAGCTGAGTCTGATCTGTTTCCGGCCCCCTGCAGGGCCTCACTCAGGCCATGGCCAAGAAGTGACTGGCCAATGCCTGTTTCCCACCCCTGCCCTGGCCTCCTTGCAGCCCACCAGCAGTGGGAACTTGAGTGGGACCAGCAGAGTCCCAAACCATCCTACTGGGGAGCAGGGAGGTTATTTTGATTCGTTTTGTTCATCTCCACCAAACGCAGGTGACTTGGCCTCCTATCGCAGGGAGCACAGAGCAGCTGCCGGGTGGGGGCGGGGGCGGGGTGCTCCTGGGAGTCAGGAGGGGCCTGCCTGACGGTTCTCAGACCGTACAGGGCCTTCTCTCCGTGGGCAGTGTTCTGGGGTCGTCTGCACGTGCCCTGGTGGGGCCGTCCTCACCTGGCCAGGGCGCTCTCCTGCGGGGCCCACCTGCATCCTCAGAGCTGCCGAGGGTGGAAGCCTTTGGTGGCACCACTGCCCTGAGATGCTGGGAGGGAACCACTGTGGGTTCTCCGCCACCCCGTGTGGGTCCCTGCACCCCTGGCGCCGCCGCCTCCCCGGCACACCCGGCAGGCTTTCCCTCTTCCCTAGGAGCGGCGGCGGGCGGAGCGAGCCGAGCAGCAGCGCATCCGGAGCGAACGGGAGAAGGAGCGGCAGAACCGCCTGGCCGTGAGTGACCCCTGCCCGGGCCCACGGAGCCCCCCCCACTCCCAGCTCCTGCCGGGCCCCAGGCCCCTCTCTGTTTGTAGATGCTGAGTCGGCCGAGGGGCGGCATGCACCTGGTAAGCGCCGGGCATTGTCTCGGCTCTGCCCATCTGCCAGCCAGCAAGACAGAGATGCCTGGGTCCTCGCGAACTTGATGTCCATCCCCCCCCCAGCTCCCCAGTGCAGGCCCCGCAGGAACTGAGGCCCTGGAGCCTCTTCCTGTGCAGCCGCTGAAGGTCCTTCCAGAGTCACAGGCCTCCGCAGGCAGCTCCCGGCCTGAGGGACGATGGGACCTCACTTGGGAATCAGGACTCATTCATTTACCCGTTTTTCATCCACTCGATGGGCCCTGCGTGCGGGCGCTGACCGCGAGTGTGCACGTTCCTCAGGAGGCCCCTCGCCCGGCAGGGAGAGAGCTGAGCCCACCCATCAAGCCCACCAGCTGCAGCCCAGGAGATCAAGGTTTCCGACCCCCATCCCTAATTTGCTCTCTCCCTGCTCCCCAAAATCAGGAAGAGAGGGCTCGGCGAGAGGAGGAGGAGAACAGGAGGAAGGCTGAGGATGAGGCCCGGAAGAAGAAGGCTTTGTCCAACATGATGCATTTTGGAGGCTACATCCAGAAGGTAAGTGGCGAGTAGCAGGGGCCGCCAGGACGTCCTGGTGTGTCCATGGGGAGCAGGGTGTCGGCTGTAGCAGGCGGACTTCAGGCTGGGTCCCAGGAAGACACCCCAGCTGCTGTGGGTGGGAGACAGGCCTCCCACACCTGCCTCCTGAGAGGAGGGGCCTGCCGGGGTAGGGGCTGCAGGCGGAGCCCAGAGCACCGAGGGTGCTCCCCATCCCTGGCTCCAGCAGTGCTCAGGAGCCCCGAGGTGGCCGGGTGCAGCTGGAAGGGCCCTATGCCTGGGGCCAGAGCTCTGGTCCGAGACCCAGCTCTGCCATACACAGCTGCGTGGCCTCATGTAACCTCTGAGCCTCGGTTTCCTCATGTGGGACTAATACCGTCCGCCCTGCTGCTCTGGGAAGATCAGATGAGCTAATGTGGAAAGTGTCCCTGCGCTACGCAGATGCCAGGTGTTTGTTCCTGGGAATCACTCTCAATTCCAAACTTTTGTGCCCCATTCCTCCTGGACCCTCCTTTCTCAAGGGAGGCAGGGGTGTGTAAAATTGATTTTCTCTACGCAGCAGAGGAATCAGAACATTGGCTTAGATTTAGATTTCCAAAGTCCGCAGCTCAGAGCTAGGCTAGTTACATCTGTGTCTAGCATGGAACTAAGAAAAAGAACGAGGCTAGCCACCCTCCCTCTGCCCCCACGGTGACCAACCAGCCTGCCTTTGGCATCGCCCCATTGTCGAAAGGGTCCCTGCCCCGACCCCAGACTCAAGTCCTAGCAAACCAGGCTGCCTCCAGTGAGTGTCTGAATTGTCTTCTCCCTGGTCTCTCCACCTGTGGTCTCTCCACCTGTCTCCGCCTGCGCCTGCCTTCTCTCTGTCTCTGTGCCGTCCGCTCTTTCTCTCTGGGCCTCTCTCTCGTGATTTCCGGGCTTAGCAGGCGCAGGTGGGTAGCGACGTCTCAAACCTTCTTCCTCCCCGTAGTTCTGGGGAGCTCCCTGCGAGGGGAGGGTGCCTTGCTGGGTGGGGGAGGAGGACACTGGAGAGAGGTGGAAGAGGTGGATTGTGCAAAGGAAGAAGGGGCTGAAGTGACCCTTCTCGCCCCTGCCTCAGTTTCCCCAGGGAATCCAGGCAGCCAATAATGTGGGGCGTTGCAGGAACAAAACGATAGGAACCTGGTTACTCTGCAGGCCCCGCCCCACCCCCTAGAGGGTTTGGGGAGGGTTAGGGGACCAGGTGGGGGCAGTTTAGCCAATGCTCCCTGCTTGCCGCCCGCTTCAGACGGAGCGGAAAAGTGGGAAGAGGCAGACCGAGCGGGAGAAGAAGAAGAAGATTCTGGCTGAGAGGAGGAAGGTGCTGGCCATTGACCACCTGAATGAAGATCAGCTGAGGTGGGGGCTGCGCAGGTGGTCCTGGCTCCTGCCAGCTGCTCGGGGAAGGGTCGGGCGGAGGGCACTTCCCACAAAAGGCCACCAGAGGGCGCTACTGCCCCACATATTTTCCCAAGGCCAGTTTGGTGGGACTGGAGTTGGGCCACTCGCAGATTAGACCAGCCCCTCTGGGCTTTGCTGATGAGCGAAGGGAATTGAGCACCTCTCTGAGCTTCAGTGCGCCCACCTGCACGCAGAGGGCGGGGAGGGGGATTGCACTAGGTGCTCTACAATGCCAGAGGGCCTCTCCCCCTTCCTCCTTGTTCTCAGAACTTTGCCCTGGCAGCCCCTGGGGTCCCTTCCTGAGCCCCAGGCAGGGCGGACTGGGGCATCCTCGGTAGGCCTGGAGGTGGGAGGGAGGGCTGGGCCCGGGGCAGGGAGGAGGCCCTTATGCATGGCCCGTCACCCGTCTTCCCACCTGGCCCGGCAGGGAGAAGGCCAAGGAACTGTGGCAGAGCATCTATGACCTGGAAGCAGAGAAGTTCGATCTGCAGGAGAAGTTCAAGCAGCAGAAATATGAAGTGAGCCGGCGCGCTGTGCCCCATCCCGTGGTCCCGGCGTGCCTGGGTCCCGCGCCACCGCTGCTGGCCAGGCCCCTTTTGCTGTTCTCCACCAAGCCTGTCCAACTCCTACACCTGTCCCGATGCCTTGCCTCCAGCAGTATTTGCTGCCTGCCACATTGGCTGTTGCTTGCAGGGGGTCTGAGAGCTTGCTGGGGTTGAGCAGAGGCACTTTCCTGGGGTTCCAGCCCTGGAGGTCTCCACCCCTCCAGTCAAGGGTCCCTCAAGCATCAAGGCAGCGTCTCAGAGCTCTGAGCCTGCTGGAAGGACCAGGATGCACAAAGCCAGGCGCCCGTTGGAGGGGGAGGGCAGCCACCAGGAAGGCACTTCCCCCACTTGCAGTGGTGCAGGCAGAGGAGGGCCGAGCCCCAAGCCCACGGCCTCGCGGGGTCCTGTGAGCATTACTCAGGGTCCAAGGCATGCAGAGACCAGGCAAGAAAACGGCTTAGCCGGCACCCGCCCTGCACACTCAGACCTGGGGCCAGACCCCACCCAGCCAGGGCCTCTCTGCTGACTGCGAAGGCCCCTCAGTTGCCCCTGGAGGGGCCTCTCTGCTGCTCCTGCTGGACCACACCTCCCTGTGCACAGCCCCCCGGGCACGGCTCAGGCCCCTGTGGCTACAGGGCCCCCACCCCCAACACTGAGACAGGCAGTATTGTGTGCACGTGGCCGTGAGCAGGGACGTTGGAGTCTGGCTTGATTTCTGCCTAAACTGTGCCCCTTGCTAGCATGTGTGATCTTGGACACGTGAGTTAACTTTTCCTTGCCTCCATTTCCACAGATGGTTGGTGTGAGGGTTACAGCGATAATAAGTATTACTGTAACAGTGTTCCAAGCACCGTTCTGAGCACTCGTGCTATCTTACTATGTCCTCCCAACAATCCTGTGGGTTAGTGTTTGGGACGGTGCTCAGGACAGAGCCCGGCACCCAGGAGACGCTCGACAGCTGTCAGCTGCTGTTACGGCCTTTCCAGGCCTGCACCTTCCACTTTTCCCCTCTCCCCACACGCAACCCTGCACTGGCTGGCAGGACACAGATTTGCCAACACACGGGGCGGCGCCATGCAGATGTGGCACCTGGGGATGGCGGCCGCTGGGCAAGGGCGCCTGGAAGAGGGTCTCGGGCTGGGCTGGGCTTCTGGGAGGGCTCCCCGAGGCTCTGCCCATGACCCGGCCTCCAGCCTGCACCCGGCTCTCAGAAGACCCGCCTCAGGGACCCTCATCCTGAGCCTGTCATGGGCCTGGCACCACGGCGGGAGGCCGGCGAGGCAGCCCGGACACCGGTGCTTGGCTTCTGTCCCTGGACTTGGGCCCCTCCTGACCCTGAAGTATTCTAACCCTCATAGTGTCGTGGTCCCTCCTCCTCTTCCTCCTTCCCCACCCCCTTGCCCTCCTTTCCCTCCTCCCTCCCCTTCTCTCCTCCTGCTCCTCCCTCCTCCCCACTGCTGTGCAGAGCCTCCTCCTCCCCACCCCCGGCCACCCGGCCCTGAGCTGAGCGAGCTCCAGCGTTACTCTTTGTCCCACGTTTCTTGCAGATCAATGTTCTCCGAAACAGGATCAATGACAACCAGAAAGTGTGAGTATCAGAGATGTTGCCCTGCCTCCTCCTTCCTCACTGCCGGCGCCCGCTGCCCCTTGGAGGGCTCTGGGCGCCCAGCCCTTCTTCCTCTCCTCCACCCACGGGCTTCCTTCTGGGCCCTCTGCGGCCTCTGCTCCTCTCCCCGGCCGCTGCTTGCTGCGGTGGGATGCGGGGCCGGCGGGGCCTTCCTGAGGCTGCGGCCCACTCTGCCCCTGGAGGCAGCTGCGTCTGCTCCTCTCACTTCGGCACCCCCATCCTAGCTCTCACCGCCATGGTGACCCGTACCCTGCCTGCGTCCCCATCTCACCGGGTCCCACTTCCCCTGCAGCTCCAAGACCCGCGGGAAGGCCAAAGTTACCGGGCGCTGGAAGTAGAGGCCGAGCCACCCCCACCAAAGATCTGCTCCTTGCTGTGTGTCCCCAGCTCTGGGACCCTCCTGGGCACCTGGGCGTCTCCTGTCTGGAAACGGGCCCAGCCGGGAGCCAACACTCCTGCCTGCCCACCACCACCCCTCACCAGTAATAAAAAGCTGCACATGCTGACTGGTGTCTCTGTCCCTTCCCCTGGTCTCACGGGGAGTCGGGGTGGACGTCAGAGGCTCAGGGACAGTCCCCTGGTGTCCCCCCAGCTTGGAGGGGCCTTCCCCTGCCCGGTCCCCTCCGCCAGCCTCCAGCAGGGGAGAGGCTGCTGCCCGGGGCAGCATTCAGGCCCAAGCTGCCGAGAGGGGTGGGCTAGGCTGGGTGCCTCAGTTTCCCCTTCCCATGATCTGCGTGCCCTCTAGGGCTTAATCCTACAAATGGGCACCACAGGGTCCCTGAGCGGAAGAGGACAGCGTGGTGGCCTGGATTCCAGTTGGCAGGAGGACATGGCGACAGGGAGGGGTGAGAGGCAGCTGATTCAGCGCTCTCCAGAGTAAATCCCTGACGAGGGCATGTCCCCTGCGCCTCCGTGCCTGGCTCGCACGGCCTCTGTGGCAATGCCTTCTCCCGATGCCCCCGCGCACCCGTCTGCAAGAGCTCGGTGAGCCCGGGTCTGAAAGGCCCCCTGGCCTCCCAGGCGGGGTGAATCCGCTTCTCCTTGCGGGAGCGCCCTCCAGGACCACACTGTCGGACGCATCTGCTCCCAGGCGCCGCCCTTGTGCGCTCGCGAACTCTGTATCCTGGCTGTGCGCCAAGCACCGGGGTGGATGCTGGCGCCACAGAGATGAGCAGGACCTGGTCCTTTGGCACCTGGGAGGGCTGAGCCTGCAGTCTTCGTCCCATTTCTTCTTCAATCTTTTATTCATTCATACATAGCTCCTGAGCGCCAGCTGTATGCCAGGCACTGTGCTGGGCACCGGGGTGCCGTGGTTTAGGCAGGCACACCCCTCGTGGAGCTCACGGGGCTCACGGGGCAGAGAGGGGCAGCAGCAGGAGGTGCCAGCTCCGTGTGATGCCAGGGGGCCCGCCGTGCTGGGGAGGCACGTACGTGTGCACCCCACCTGGCCTCGGTGGGCAGGAGGGCTTTCTGGAGGGTTCTGTCTACACTGAGTCCCAGAGGGTGAGGAGGAGAAAGTCAAGGGGAAGAGCTCCAGGTTGGGCAAGGAACAGCGTGCACAAGTTCTAGAAGCAAGAGCCAGCATGGTGTGTTCGCAGAGCCACAGTGATTAGCAGAAGCCAAAGCAAAAGGCTAGGGGCAGGAAGGCTCCACTGTAAGCACCCCCAAAATGGGAAGAGAGGCCGGAGCCAGGGCCTCAGGCCCCAGGCGGGCTCTCAGCAGGGTGTCCGGGAGACCACCAGCAGCTCCTGGCATGCCGCCCCCCGACCCTGCTCTCCCCAGGCTGCGGGGCAGGGCAGCTGGCTTGGTGCCCCAGCCCCTCTCCCCGTAAGTGGCACTGCCGCCCACCCTCGCCTGCCGCCGTGGCGAGAGAGGCGCTGGGTCCAGACTCGGGATGCTGGAATTTTCCAGGCAACGTGAAGGCCCCACAGGGCCCCGCCTCCCGTGCCCCCGTGTCTCCTTGGAGCAGCGAGGTGAGGATGGCGCAGCCCCGGGTCCTTTCTCCTCCCACAGCTCCTCTCCCGACAGCGTCCTTCTGACCATCCCTCTAGTGGCGTGGCCTCTCCTTCGCAAACTGCACCCTGAGTGGACACAAGCACCTGCCCTCCTGCTCTGACCCCCCGCCTTCCACCCCAAGGCCGGATCCCACTTCATCCCTTTCCTACTAAGGTCACCTGGTGTTCGAGAGAGAACCTCCGAGTGCCCCGGACACTGCGTGGGGCCCCGCCCAGTTGAGGCTCCATCCCATTGTCTTAAGAGGAGCCCACAGGTCAGCCCGCGGGCTGCTGCGAGCCGGGAGAGCCGCGGACAGCTGGAGCGTGTATCCCCGCGTGGGGTCTGTGGAGGTCCTATCCCAGTCTCAGAGAGAGTGAGCGGGTGCCAGGGTGCAGGGGCACAACTGGACCATCGGCTCGAGTCCTACAGGCAAGGGTGTGGCTTCAGGCCAGGTGGCTCCGTGTTCTCCCTGTGACCTCCCCAGGGAACAGCAGGACCAAGGGTGTGTGCGCAGACTGTGCGGAGACGGACTCAGGAGCCCACGCGCAGCCGCCCGGGTTCGCTCATTCCCTCCACCACTGCGCGTAGCATGGCGCTCGGCCAGACACACAAGGTGACGGCCAGGAGCCCGCGTGGGGCTACCGCAGGGGGACTTGCCCCAGACACCCTGACCCCACTGCGCCCGCCGTCCCCCGCACACTCCCAGGGACCACCCTCTATGCTGCTCTCGGTTCCCGTCTTGCCTCACGGTGACACTCTGGATCCATGGCCCTTCCGTCCTGTGTACACTCATGTTCGGGGGAAATGGCCGTCAGGCTCTGCTCGGCGCCGGCGCGGAGAGGCGGAGGCCCTTCCCGTCCTGCTGCCAGACTTCTCTCCAGACGAGAGCTTGTGTCCTGGGCAGAGCTGCTCCTGTCTGTCCACTGCAGGTGGGAAGTTGGGGACAGTGGCTGCTCCAGGGCTGCCTGCCTTGGCACCCAGCCCTCCCGTGGCAGACTCCGTACCCCGAACCTGGAGTCTCACTTTCTCCCACCAAATTCGGGCTCTGCCACGTCCCAGCTGTCAGACTTTGGGCAAATTACTCGTCTGGGCCTGAGTTCCCCGATCTGAGAAATGGAGATTGTTATGAGGTTAAATGAAACAACGTGCGTACAATCAGCGCAGGGCTTAGTGCGTGGTAAGCGTGGCATCAGTGTCAGCAGCTGTCACTGCTTTACTGTGACATGTCATCAGCCAAGGGCTCAAAGTCTGGGGAAGCCGGGTCACCAATGCTCAGCCAGGCCAGCCCCTCCCTATGCAGGGGGATTACGGAGCCCCCAGAGGCCTCTCTTTCCTTCTGGGTCCCAGGGCCTGGCCTTCTCCCTGGCTGGGGGCTAGGGGCAGGCGGGAGCTGCTGCCGGGACTGTCCCTCCTGGCGGGTGGCCCCAGCTCTGTGCCACCGCCTGGACAGAGGGGGCAGAACTCGCTTCCAGGCCAGGCCCCACCCCCAACTCTGCAACCTGGTTCCTGGAAAAGGCGGGGCAGGGCCTGAGCTTCCAGGGGACAAGCCCAGGTCGGGGGAGGTCTGGGCTCAGGACCAGGGTCTCCAGTTGGCCCATATTGGGGGTGGGGCAGGCTTGGAAGACCAGGCTGGACCCGCGTTCCCACGGTGTGGCCATGGGCACTGGCCTCTCTGGGCTTGGCTTCCCCTCTGAGAGCCCAGCCTGCCCTGTCACCCCTCCCAGGGGGAAGGCTGAGTGTGAACTGGGGGACAGTGCTGTGGGCACGGGGTGAGCTCACCCTTCTCCACCTGCATGACACGCCCCTCGTGCCAGGCATGTGTTCTCTCTGGCCAACCATCCACGGTCCCCAGGTCACATCCCCATGTTGCATATGAGGAAACCGAGGTAAAGAGAGTTTAAGCAACATGCTGGGGCCGTTCAGTTAATCAGTGGCAAAGCTGGGCTTGAACCCAGGTGTACGTGACGCCGGAGCCAGGACTCTTCCTAGCACATGGACCCTGTAGATTGAGGAGCACCCGCATCTCCCCAAACTGCAGTGCCTATGCCAGAATCTGAGCCCCCTGCAGGATGGCTGGGGGTGGTCCCGGGGTCAGGACACAGAGCACGAGTCCAGGGGCTCAGCTCCCTCTGCTCCTTCCCGGCCCTGCCCCATGCCCGGGCCCGGAGACGGGGAGACGTGCCATGTGCAGCACCGGGAGGCCAGCCAGGGTGGCCTCTGGAAGGAACAGCAGAGGTGGTGTTGAGGGGGCTTTGCCCAGGGTGCAAGGGCACAGTCAGGCACCTCCTCTTTGTTGGGGGCAATTACAGCCCATTCCTGTGTCCCAGAAGTGGTTGGGGGACCCGTGGATCATGGATGCGCCTGCCAGTGGGTCACCCCTCGACTCTGCAGAGAGAGTGAGTGAACCTCGGGGTGGGCGAGTCCTGGGTCTGAATGCCAGCAGGGACGAGCCGGCAGTTGTTGGAGGTGGTGGAGGGGACGCTTCAGGGACCCTCAGCAGTTTACCTGCAATGTCACTTTCCAGCCAGATGGAGCTGGCTGCTTTCATTTCCCCAAAATGTCCTATTCTCTTCTACCTCTGCATGCCTTTTGCTCTTTCTCTCTCTCTCTCTGTCTCTTTCTCTCCTTCCTTCCTTCCTTCCTTTCTCTTTCTCTCTCCCCCTCTTTCTTTCTTTCCTTCCTTCCTTTCTCTTTTTTTCAAAGTAGGGTCTCTGTTGACTGCCCAGGCTGGGGTGCAGTGGTGCAATCATATCTCATAGCAGCCTCAAACTCCTGGGCTCAGGCGATCCTCCTGCCTCAGCCTCCCTAGTAGCTGGAACTGCAGGCATGCGCAACCAACACTCGGCTAATTAAAAAAAAAATTGTGTGTGTAGAGAAGGGAGGTCTCACTATGTTGCCCAGGCTGGTCTTGAGCTCCTAGCTTCAAGTGATCCTCCCGCCTCAGCCTCCCCGAGTGCTGGGATTACAGGAGTGAGTCACCTCGCCTGGTCTGCATGCCTGTGTACCCCTGGAATGCCCCCCCTTCTTTCTCTGCCTATCCAACTTCTCCCCCACCTCAGGGCCTTGGTCAAGTCCCCATTTCTCCAAGAAGCCTCCCAGGCCCCTCCTGAGCTCCTTCAGCTTCCTGGGACGATGGCCGCGGTGCTGCCCCACACCGAGGGCCCATCCAGCCTGGGCCTGGGCCTCGCAGAAACCAGGTCTGCGTGCCCGGCCCCGCCCTCCCTCCCTGGCACCGTTCCCAGAGCCTCAGCCCCACCCACCTGCTCATCCCAGGTTCTCAGCCCCCACCCCAGCATCACAGGAATTTAAATTGCTCTCAGTTGAAGACTCAGAAGAATGTTCCACACTTGTGCATTGCGCCCAGGCCCGGGGCGAGGAGTGGGGTAGTCCCGCCCCGTGGCCCTGCAGTGAGCGCTGGCCCGGGCCACACTAGCCACACCTGCAGCACAGCCCAGTCCCAGAGCAGTTTTCTCTGCAAAGTCAGGCCTGGGCAGTGCAAATCTGAAGGAGACGGGGGCTGGGCTGTAGCTGCTCTTCAGGAAAGTGGCGGCGGGTGGGGCGGGAGAGGCAGAGCCATCCCCGGCTGCGATCCTGCCGAGATTGTGCTGGGCTTGCTGAACCAGGACAGGGAGACCTGCTTGGGACGCGCAGCCTCGCCCCGTCCTCTCCCCACCCACCCGAACCCTGCCAGTTCCCAGAAGGTGAGGATGGAGGGAGGAGATCACTTCACTTAGGGCGATGGACAAACCAGGGTTTTCCCCTCTGAACTTGACGCAGAGACCTCTCTGGTCCCGCATCCCCACCTCCCCAGGCCCAAGCAAGGTGGTGAGCAGTGGATTCTGCTAGAACACTCCAGACATAACTTATAAGCCAGCCACACGATAATACTAATGAATGATATGAGCCTCGGTAGATTAGGCTATCGTGTGCCGGGCCCCGTGCGGTGTAATCTACACACACTCTCTAACTACAGGAACGTGCGAAGTTGGGAGCTACGTAAAAACTCCCGTCTTAGACACAAAGAAACTGACGCTCAGACAAGTTGAGTGACTCATCCAAGGTCATACAGGGCAGGATCCTGATTGCTGAATTCTTACTATGATTTTAAAATTGTTTGCGTGGCACACTTTCTACCAAATTATGTCAGGTGTCCGATAGAAACAAAGAAAAGCATATTTTCAAGAAATTACTTCTATATTAGAGCCAACAAATATTCGAATAGCTTCTGATCATACAATGCGAAGTATGCGCACATCAATCCTTATCATGGAAAAACTCGTGTGAGAAATAACGTTCAAATCTGTCTATGGCAAAATTCGAGTCACTCACCTGGGCAGTCCAGGATTATGAATGCAGGGTTTTCCTACTGCTCCTTGCTCATATAAAATGACAGTCCCCGTCCCACTCAGCTGTGGCGGGTGGTCCCCTAATCTCTGCCCCCATCTGGACCTGTCACGTCTTGAGCCCGGTGCCCTGGCTCCTCCGTCCATGGATCCCAGGGCCCTCCATGCTGGGATGTCGAATGAACGAATGGAATGAACGAATGAGGAAATAATTCTCCAATTAGATGATCTGGTACAAGATTCGATCTTTTAAATATCAAATATCGACAGAGAGGGAACTTATGAACAAATTGTCACAAGATTAGGGTTGTACTGTTTTTTGTAGTTGTCAAAGCACTGTGACAGGTCAAAACAATGGTAACTTTAGAAAAGGAGTAACTTTGGTCTTGAAAGGGTCACATGTTTACCTCACTCGTGTCAATGTACACATCGAATCTGCCTGATTGTCAATGTTTCTATTAGAAGGGTTCATTGATTCATTGATTCATTCTTTATATAAATCCAACATGTGTTTATTGAGCACATACTGTATGCCAGGTACTGGCTGGCTGTCAGGGTCACAACTGGGGACAGACCAAGACTGCTCCCTACCTTTATAGACCAGGGGAGAGAGAGATTAAACAGACATTAGACCAATGACCGTTTAGATAGATGTACAGATAGGTGATAGATACATACACACATAGGTACATAGATATAGTAATAGATATATGAACATATATATACACACACACACACACACACACACACACACACATACATTTTTTGAGACAAGGTCTCACACTGTTGCCCAGGCTGGGGTGCAGTGGTGTCATCATAGCTCACTGCAACCTCAAATTTCTGGCCTCAAGTGATCCTCCCGCCTCAGCCTCCCAAAGTGCTGGGATCACAGGTGTGAGCCACCGCGCCAGGTCTCAAGTGAGTTCATGTAAATATCAGTGCTCAGAGCAGTGTCTGGCACACGGCACAAGCACACCTGCGGTCACTGGTGTCTTGGGGATACTGTGAGATAGAAAAGGTCCCCTGCCCTCAGGATGTCTCCTTGTCCTTTGCCCTCACCTGTGGAGCTCACCCCTCCTCCCCACCTCCCACTAGGGTTCTTCCCGCTCCCAGGCCTGCGGCATAGGGTGGGCCTGGCTGGGCCCCTCCTTCCCACCCTCTCCTTCCTTCCGGCCGAGCCTGGGGCCTGCCTGTCATGGGAAGATGCGCCTGGCGGTGAGTCAGTCCCCCCCGCCCTGCCCTGCAGTGCGCAGCCAGCGGCGACAGGGTGAGGGGCAGCACTGCGGAGACCCCACCTCCCGCAGGGACGGCAGAGGTCTCCTCTGGGAAGTGCAGGGACGGGAGCCCCAGGCCTCTATGCCCCGTCCTGAGGGATTGGAGCTCACCCTGGGTGTGGTTTCCAGGCGCTGCACCTGAGTTATGTCAACCCCACTTGTGCAGGCCCTGAGAGATGTCGCCAGCGGCCTGGCCTGGGCATCTGTCTGTCTCCCGCTGTTCCTCGCTTTCAAACCCATGGCGCTGGCTCCCAGTTGCCCGGTCCCTCCACGCTGCCTCGCTTTCACGCTCCCTCCCCTCGTTCGCACCCTTCTGCAGCCCCAGCCCTGCTTTCTTGCATCTTTTCCCTCCAAGTCGCCCCTCTCTGACAGGTCTGCCCTTCCAGGAAGCCCTCCTGGATTGGCCAGGACCTCGCTGCACAAAGTACGGCCCACAGCCCGGCGGCAACAGCACCACCCGGGAGCTTTGAGCTTTAACAAGATCCCCAGGCAGCCCCGTACCCGTCCTGGTTCGAGAATCGTTGAGCTAGGTGACCCTGCGTTCCAAAGGCCCTCCGGTCCTTGACAGGAAAGAGATCCTGGGAACCACCTCAGCTGGTGCCAGACTGCCCAGAGACAGGAGCGAGCATTTTAAATTCTGGAAATCACGCAGGGAGCCCGCTGCTCACGTTCTGGATCCCGCTGCTCGGCAGCCTGCCCACGGCCTCTCCGCTGGCGAGGCTGGGCGTGCCGGAGCGCCCCCGCCAGGGCTCATCGGTGGCACTTGGTCGGCAGAGACAGAGTCTCTCCCAGGCCATGCCACCTGGTTTGCCATTGGACCTGTTCCAGGATGACCTTTGCCCCTATGGGATCCCGGAATCTTTCTTCAAAGTTAAGCTAAGGCAGGGCATGGTGGCTCACGCCTGTGATCCCAGCATTTTGGGAGGCTGAGGTGGGAGGATTGCTTGAGGCCAGGAGTTTGAGACCAGCCTGGGCAATGTGGTGAGATCCCATCTGTACAAAAAATTTAAAAAAGCAAGCATCAACAATCTAAGTGTTGCTGCCCTAACTGGCTCTCCGAAGGCAGTATTCTATTTAAAAGTTTTCTGAAATGAAATGAGTTGGGAGGGGCTTCATGCCACCCCTCTGTCTTTTTCTCTTCCTGTCTGCCATGATACATATCAGCACACTAACGCTTCTGAGATAACGAGTAAGGAAAACTAACTATTCAACCCCATTTAGCCCAGAGTTTCTAAAACTTGGACCTCATCTGTCACTTAGCACCTATGAACAGCCTGTGGAACTAACTTTGGGAAATGCTAATCTAATTCCCTTCTCCACACACACACACACACACACACACACATTACTAAGATTTTCATGGGAGCTCTTGGGATACAGAGCGACCCTTGCACCCCTTCTCCCAGGTGAGAAGCCGAGTCTGGTGGTGGCGGAGGGAGGGTCTGCTGGAGCTTGTCTCCCAGGGCCCCCTGGGCAGGGATGGGGCTAGCACAGACAGCGTCGCCTCACCCAGGGTCTACGGGACAGGCTGTCCTCACCAAACTCAATTTCTCCTGTGTACCAGGTAGCTCGGCTTTTATTTCGAGTTTCTAATGCTCTCTGTTCTCTCGAACCCACCAGTCCTGGAGCCAGAGTCCCCGCCAGCTGGGAGAAGGCCATTCCTGTGAACCTCGTGGCCATTGTGAAGGGCGTCGCCCCCAGCCGAGAGAAGGCAGGAGGGAAGGCGGGAAGGACTCGTACAAACCCAGGACCGGGCCGGGTTTATGCAGGAAGCTCTGTTTGCCTTCACCGCCCGGAGAGCATGTGGCGGCAGAGTTTTCCAGCCAAACCCCATCCTGGCTTTTGCTGACACTGTGGTTAGATGGAAGGTAGAACTGGCAGAGCCAGTCTGACAGCCTGACTCACAGCTTCTTTAGCCCCTGCCACAGGCACGGGAGGCTGGGCGGCTGGGTGGGGGAGGCGTGGGAAGCGGTGCGGGAATGCCAAACTTGAGGCTCCCAGCCCTGGCCAGGGAGCCGGGGCAGGCTGGGGCCAAGGTTTGGGGTTCGTCAAGATTCTGGGGAACGTGGTGGACGTGGGAAAGGAGACCTTGCGAGCACGCAGCTCCGAGGGTCGTCTGCACCAGCACAGAGTGGCTGCGCAGCGCCGCCCGTTCCTCGGAAACTCCCGTGAAGGTCTTTGCGGACTGGAAGGGACCCTGGACGCCCCGCATTTTAGCAGAAAGGAAACTGGTGAGGAGGGTTGCCCAAGGCGGTCCACTGACTCTGGGGTGGAGCTGGCATGTCCTGACAGTCATATTGAGATGTCACTTCTGTGGCACCCTGGCTGCTTCCCCAGCTGGAACTGCCAGGCTCAGAATTACCCGAGAACAAATTCGTCCTGACACTGGAGCCGTCTGCTCTGGGGAGTCCCGTTTCCCAACCAACACACCGCACCCGCTTTCCTCCTCCTCCCCGGGGAGACTGCGGAGCAGGACCCAGCACAGCCTGAAGGAGCTGGATCGTCTGGGGCTCCACGCAGTCCAAAAAGACCTTTGCGTGAGTTTCCAAGGAACCAGAGCTTGGAGACCCCGGGACCCGGCCATTTCCAGGCCTAGCAACAGAATAGACTAGAAATGGATGCCTCAGATAGGAGAGACTCCAGCCCCACTGTGCTTGGTGCTACTCAGACCACATCTGATGTCCTTTGGCCTATTCAGAGCTCCAGTTCTTAAAAGGGACAGTGACCCCCTGAGACGTGTTCAGAGAAGGGTGACCAGGACAGTGAGAGGGACACTAAGCCATGTCCTCCAGGGATGGTTGAAGAAGCCGAGCACGTTTAGCCTGGCCGTGGGAAAACGCAGAGGCACAGGGAGGCTGTGTCACTAGAGGGGTTGCCATGGGGGGGAGAGGGGGCACCTATTGTCCACAGTCCCAGGGGGCAAAGACAGGGCGGCGAGTGGAAGCGGTAGGAACACAGAGCCCGGGCAGCCTCAGCAACGTGACTGGCAGGACCGCCGAGCTCCCTTCCTCTGGAGGGGCTCGGAGGGCGCTCGCGGCCCGTGCGGAAGGCTGTCTGTGGCCCCCCAAGGGTCGGATGGGGGAGGGCGGCCTGCACGTCTTCTAAGGCCAGTGCGATGTGACAGCCCGCGAATCCCAGGGTCCTCTTCGATTCGGTGCGTGCGAGCACGAGCTCTGTGCCGGACGCGGCGCCGAGTGTTGAGAGTGGACACGAAAATGAGCCGGCCACCGTCGGAGGGAAACAGACACCGCGCAGTCGGGGCACGACCAGGCCTGCACACGGGCGCGGGCACGTAGGCGGCGCAGAGGGGCTGGCGTGCGAGCTGGGCCTCACGGGATGAACAGGACTTTGACGGGCAGAGGCAGGGAAGGGCGCGCCAGGCAGAAGGAAGACACGGGACAGCGGGATTGAGCAGCGCGCAGCGTGCGGGGAGACGCCGCGGGCGCAGCGAGGGAGTGAACGGGAAGGAGCAGGACACGGGGTGGGCTGGGCCAGCCTGGGAGAGCCCTGGGCGCAGCCCAAGGATCCCGGCTGCAGAAAGCTGGGCCCTGGCAGGGGTGCTCAGGCAGGGGGAGGACACAACGCGCGTTATTTATAACGACGGCTCTCGCGGCCGCGCATCTGCGACCCCTGCCTTGCGCGCATCCTCAACTCCCTCGCTCCGCTCTTGCCTCCTCACACCTGCCTGGAAACCCTGCTCAGATGCTCTTTGTCCACGCTGCGCCTGCACCTGCGCGGCGCCAAAACCCGGGTGGAGAAAACGCAGGACCACGCCGACGGGGCTGCCTTCAAATTCACGGCCGCCGCCCTCGAGAGGGTCTTCGTGCTGCCTCGCAGTCCGCTGCATTCGCTAGTTGTTCGTTCTCCTGGAAAACGATTCCATCCCTTCTCCCCTCTTCCGCGCATCTGGTCCTGTCCCCTCTCTCTGCTCCAGGACGTCACGCCGGCACCTTCTCCCTCTCCCCTCGGATCCTCAATTTCTCCTTCCCTGTTGTATTATTCCCATAGGCATATAAAACACGCTTTTATCTTAACGTCTATCCTAACGTCACATTCCCTCTCCAAAGCCCCTCATTTCTCTTTTCCCTTTGAAAAAAATTCTTCTCAGAAAACAGGCAATCCTCACTCTCTAAAGTTCCTTTCCTTCCACTTTCTCCTGGACCCATTCCAGTCAAGTTTCTGCTCCCGCCACGCACCCAAAATTGCTCTTGTCAAGGCACCAATGACTTTCACGTCACTAAATCTGATGATCAGAAGCTTGCGTTTCCAGTAACAGTGAGGTAGCTCCTATCAAACCATCTTTCCTGTAAATCACAGCTATAAACTCTGGGCAAAATATAAAACGTAACGACTACCTGAGGACATCGGAGAGTGACCAAAAGCAAGCGGAAACCGAAGGGGAGCTGACACTCAGAAGAATAAAATTTCATGGTGTAGGTTTTCTATTTTGCGTCTTTCCACCGAAGGGCAGGCTGTAATTGGCTCCATGCAGACTGGGTAAAACCCAGGTGGGAGCTCGTAGTCCGACCGGCTTGAAGAGCCAGAGGACAGAGATCAGAGCAGCTGGAAAGTGGGGGAGGGGCATATTGGGAAGGAGAGAGTCACAGAGAATTGCCCCAGATTCTGAATATAAACTCTGCCTGAATCTCTGGCTGACCCTCTAAATGTGCACGCACGGGGCAGAATCCAACCCGACCAACTGGAACTAAGCTCATCACGAAGGAAAGAGAGTTTGAAGTTTGCGTTCAGCCAGTGAATTGTCTGCTAAAACGAAATGTCAATACCCTTCAGATGAGTGAAGAACAGAATCCAGAAGCTATACAGTGTGTCATTTATAAAGCCCAGGATGCAATCCAAACTTACTAATGTAACAAGAAATAAGAAAACGTGACCCATAACA
>NW_012155774.1:262773-277938 GCF_000956105.1 Propithecus coquereli
ACCTCAAACTCCTGGGCTCAAGCGATCCTCCTGCCTCAGCCTCCCGAGTAGCTGGGACTACAGGCATGTGCCACCATGCCCAGCTAATTTTTTCTATTTCTAGTTGTTTGGCTAATTTCTTTCTATTTATAGTAGAGACAGAGTCTCGCTCTTGCTCAGGCTGGTCTCCAACTCCTCAGCTCAAACAATCTGTCTGCCTCAGCCTCCCAGAGTGCTAGGATTATAGGTGTGAGCCACCGTGCCCAGCCAGGACTGCTAAATTCTTACCAGAAACAAGGGCAGCCAGAAGACAGTGGAACAACATCTTTAAAGTAATGACAGGAAAAATGACATCATCAATCTGAATTCTATACCCAGAGAAATTGTCATTGAAGAATGAAGGTAAGATAAAGCATTGAAAGGTAAATGTAAACTAAGAGAATTCACAGCTATTAGACCTGCACAACATGAAATGAAGGAAAATAATACCAGATGGAAATCTGAATCTTCAGGAAGAAATGAAAAGCACTAGAAATGGCAAATATTAAAGACCATTTTTCTCTTAATTTCTTTCAAATGTATATGACATTTTAAGGCAAAAATTATAAACTTTTATTGTGGGTTTACAATATATGTAAATATAATACATATGACAGCTCCCACGTAAGGATGCGGGCTGGTACACAGACCCATATCATGGCAAGATTCTTACATTTTATTCAAAGTGGCACAATTTCAGCTGTAAGCAGACAGTGAAAATTTAAAGATGTATATTGTATTCTCTAGATAATCACCCCAAAATACAAAGAAATAAAAGCCTATTGATAAATTAAAATGGAATTCTAAAATGTTTAACCCCAAAGAAGGAAGGAAACAAAACAAAGAGAGGACCAAAAAGAGATTTAGCAATTAGAAAACAAATAGTAAAATAGCAGACTTAAATTTAACCATACCAATAATTATACCAAAGGTAAATTGATTAAGCCCTCCATTTAAAAATGCAGAGATTATCAGAATGGATAAAAATAAGAGTGAGTCTTATTTGCTATCTGCAGGAGATGCACATTTAATATGAAGACACAGATACACTGAAAGTTAAAAAATGGAAGGAGACATAAGATACAAACAGTAACCATAAGAAGAGTGGAGACTAGATTAATGCCAGACACAACAGATTTCAAAACAAAGAGCATCAACAGAAACAGAGAGGGACATTTTATGATGACATCCATCAGGCCTGTCTAGCAAACAAACACAGGTGTACAACAACAATGGTAGAATACATATATTTTTTAAGTGTGTATGGTCCATTCACTAAGAAAATAGGTCAGACCATGAAACAAATCTCAACAAATTTCAAAGGACTGAAATTACACAGAATATGTTCTTTGAGCATAATAGAACTAAATTAGAGATAAATAAAAAAAAAGTATCTAGAAACTCCCAAATGTTTGAAATTAAATAACACTCTTCTAAAAAACCTGAGTCAAAAAAAAAAAAAAAAAAAGAAGGGCAGAACCTTCACAAAGAAAAATAAAATGCTGGTACATGATGTATACATCATGCACAGATTTTAAAAGGACTGAAATTATACAGAATATGTTCTTTGAGCATAATAGAACTAAATTAGAGATAAATAAAAAAAAAGTATCTAGAAACTCCCAAATGTTTGAAATTAAATAACACTCTTCTAAAAAACCTGAGTCAAAAAAAAAAAAAAAGAAAAGAAAAGAAAAACAAGCCCACAAGGGAATTTAGAATGTGTTCTTAACTAAACGAAGATGAAAGTAATGCCGGAGTTTATGAGAAACAGCTGAAGCGGTGCTTAGTGCGCACTTTAAATGCTTGCGAGGTCTGAAATCAGTGACCTAGGTTTCCACTTTAAGAATCCAGGAAAAGGAGAAGCAAAATAAATCTAAATTAAGTAGAAGAAAATAATAAAGAGCAGAAACTGATGAAATAGAAAACAATAGAGAAAATTAACAAAGCCAAGTTAGTTTTCTGAAAAGATAAACCTCTAGCTAGACAGAGAGAGAGAGGCAAAGAGAGGGCTCGCGCACAAATTGCCAACATTAGAAATAAAAGAGGGCACAGAATAGATCCTGCCGATATTAAATTTTTTCATCAGGCAAAATTAATCCTGAAAAAAGCAGAACAGCAGTTGCCCCTTAGGGGAAAGGGGGATTGCCGGCCGGGAAAATGGAAATTGCATCAATGTGTGAGGGACGTTTCAAATAACGTGTTTCTTTTTGATAGAACTTAGGGTTGTGCAGATGTGTGCATTTGTCGAAATGTATTGAACGGTACACTTAGATTTGTACCCAAATTTTACATAAAGCGGGGAAAGGAAGAAGTACAGGGAGGGGGAAAGAGGAAGGAAGGGGAGGAGGAGATAAAAGAACCATAAATCCAAGGGTCTGCTCTGCCCTCATCTTAGGTGTTGGTCAGCGTCCTTGGCACAGCTGGTCCCTCCCTCCGTTAACGCGCTTCCTCCCCGTGGCTTCCAGATGCCGCAGTCTCCCGGTTTGCCGCCCCCTTCGCTGGCCGTCCCTTCTCGTTCTCTTTGGCTGGTTCTCGCAGTCTTTGAACCCCTCCTCCTTTCTGTCCAGACTCACTCCCTTGGTCAGCTCGTCCAGTCTCACGGTTGAGAAGCCCTTGGGCCTTTGCTCAAAGGTGTCTGGTCCCGATTATTCTAGACTCTCTTTAGAACGTGGGAGCGCTTGGCATCAGTTTGTCCCCTGCTGGTCCTGGTCACCAATTCTAGGGCTGCAAGAAGAGTCCTGCTCATCACATGGGGGCACTGACCCTTACCGAGCCTCCGCTCTGCGCCCATGTGCCGCAGGGGCTGCCACGGAGCCTCCCGTCAGCTGTGTGCGTGCGCGTGTGCGTGTGTGTGCGTGTGTGTGTGTGTGTGTGTGTGCGTGTGTGTGTGTGTGTGCGTGTGTGTGCGTGTGTGTGTGAGCTCCCCCTACCTTTAGAGAGTCCCGTTGTTTCATGAAATCTTGGAAACCAGTTAAAACAGTATTCCAGACAAGAAAATATTTCTCTTCCCTTTTTTGCCATTTCTCTCCTCCCTCCTTTCTTCCCCCCAACACTTCCTGTTCATTAAAAAAAAATAAATCGCCAGCCCCTTCTCCGTGCCTGTGTGGGCGCTTGCCCTCAGGGAGCTCACAGTCCAGTGCAGCAAGAGTGAACAGGCTGCACCCGCCCCAGGGTGCCGGGGTTACGCCAGGAGGTGTGCTCGGTCCCGTGGGGAGGGGAGGGGCAGTTGCAGCGATGAGCAGAGGGTGGTGCAGGAGGAAGGGCCTGATCCTGCTACTGGTACTGCTTTGTGACCCCCGAGCAAGTCACTTTCCCTCTTTGGGCCTCAGTTTCCTCACCTGCAAGGCCAGGGAGTTGGGACTAGACCAGCGGTTTCCCCGCGGCTCCTCAGAGCCTGGGGTTCTGAGGATCCCACGCCTGGGAAGAAGGGGGCACAGGCGGAGCTCCTGCCCTGAGTCTCTTCCTCCAGGGCTGCGCCTACCTTCCCGTTGGCCGTTTCAGCCTTCCATCTCAGTGTCCTTTACCTAAAAGAGTCTGGAAAATGGGTATCACCTGCCGAGGAGTGTCTGAAGACACTTCCACTCTGACCATCAGTCCCTGGCGTGGGCTGGCTCCAGAGGGCAGACCCTGGATGCAGGGCGGGGTGTCCAACATGCCCCCCTCGCCAGCCTGCCTCCCAGCCCGCGGGCCCTGTGGCTACAGCCCACCCTCCACAGTCCTGCCAGGGGCCAGCCGCCAGGAGATCTGGTTGGGTGGGGCCAAGGAAAAAAAATCTGCCCCAGGAGGGCTCAAAGCCAGATGGACAGGGTCAGCTGCAAGCTGGCAAGAGAAAAAGAGAGAGAGGTTGGGCACGAAGTGGCCCTTTCAGCGTCAGGAGTGGCCAGTAGGCACAGTGTCCAGAAAAGGGCTTTTCTCAGTTCAAAGGAGCGGGTCAGGTGGGTGCTGCCTTCTGTTTTGAGAAGGTTTTTTGGAGAAGGAAGATACTTTTTTCCGCAGACGTTTCTTGAAGTAAAAAGGAAAGATGAGCAGTCTATGACTGGGGCACAGATACTTGCTTTGTTCTCAAACCAGGTGACAGAAGGCTCAAAGGGGCACCAGGCAAGGTCTCAGGATGGAGTCATGACAGGGCAGTTTAGGAGCCAACCTGCTGGCAACTGCCACCTAGATGGCAGCTCTAGAGAAGGGGCGAGAGCACTAGGCTTGGCCCCAGACCTGGTTCAAACTCCAAGTCCATCACCTACTAGCTGTGTGACCTTGAACAAGTCGCTCAACCTCTCTGAACCATAGTTTCCTTATCTGTGACACGGGAATGGTTGCACCTACTCTTTGGCACCCATAGGAAGATCAAAGGTGATTAATACGTGTCAGTGCCCATCCCTGGTGGCGGCCACAGAATAGGCGGGCATTCTTCTCCAGGTCTATACCTGCCCCCACAGCCCAGCTGTCCTCCAGGAAAATTTTGGGCCCCAGAATGCAGGAGGCTGAGCCCGAGAGGATCCGGAACAACACGTGTGCGCCCAGGGTGGGCCCCACTAGCTTGGAAAGCTGCCTGAGGTTTCCTGTCTGAGAAAACGTAGAGAGCAGGACTGAACAGCCTCGCGTAGGGGCAGCATTTATGGCCCAGAGACTGAGAACCACTCGATAAAGGCTGAGTGCTTAAAAAAACTCTTAAAAAAAGTTAATCCGCCCGTCACGAAACTTGTGAATGGTCCACCTAAGGGTCTGGAATGTTGGCAGCAGGAAGTTCTTTCTGTGTATGGGGTGTCGCTGCTGCACCCCCATCGGGGGGCTGGTCAGCTTTGACCCACTTCCCGGAGAGAATGACATGTCACTCGGCGACGTTCCCACTCCACTGATCCAGCAGCAAGCGTCTGCAGGATTTCAGGTCGGGCTGGGGGACACCTGCAGGGGTCACTCATTTCGCCCTGTGGCCTTGGCCTCGTTAGCTCCGTATTCTAATCAACCCACCCATTGGCCCCGGACTAGGTGATCCACACGGCAGTTTCTGGTGTCTGATATTCCGTCTATCAGAACTTGTTACTTATTGGCCTGTCTGCACTGCAAACGCAGCTCCTAGGATGTGTAATCTCACGATGCCTCGGGTGCCGCGAGCTTCTGATGCAGGAAGGATTTGATTACGCAGAGCATCGCCTTTGTGTCGGGCCTTTCTGAATGGGTTCCAACGCTTTGACGCCGCACAGCCTCGTGTGAGTTGACCAGAGCGCACTTGGGCTGGGACAGCGGGACCTGGGCTCTAGGCTTGGTTCTGCCACGAACTTGCAACATGACTCTGGGCCAGTCACTGTCTCTCTTTGGGTCTCAGTTTCATCGATACATTGGAATTTAATACTCTGTGCTCTGCCCGTCTCGCTAGAATGAAGCAAAGATCAAAACAGAAAATAAATGTCCCAAAGCGTTGAGAGTGAAAGGGGTCATTGTGCGGCGGCGCGAATGAAAAGGCCATTGTTACTGTTAATAACGTCTGTCCACTCCTTTTCCCAGCTGTGCTGTGCAGCAGAAAGCACTGCGTCCTAAAGAGATGCCCACAGAATGCTTTGTCTCTAGTGGGAGAACAGGGCCCCGGGCCAGCCAGGTGAGGTGCAACGCGGACAGCAGGAAATGGCTTCGAGGCACAGGGGCAGATGGACTCGGGGGCAGCTTGGCCGCGGGGTCTGGGAGACTCAGCCTCCAGGACCACAGACCTTCTCTATGCCATAGTCCAGGCTTCCAGCTGCCCCTGGTCCTCCCAGTTTGGTCTCATCCTTCTGTGGCTGGACCCTCTTGCTGTCTTTGGACAGTGCCCTGAGGGGCCAGGAGGGCCTGGGACCCTCTTGGCCAGGGACGGCTGAATTGAGACTTTGTAGCCCTTTGGCAATGCTACCCGCTAATGCACCCGCAGCCCACCTAACATCGAACTTCTTCACTGTTACAATTTCTCAGTAATCACATCGTCTCTGGGAATTTTGGGGAATTGAGACAACTAACACAAAAATCATTTCTATATGTTTGTGAATAAGAGCTGTAACAACGATGACGAGGTCATATTGCTTTTTTTTTGTTTTTTTTGAGACAGAGTCTCACTCTCTTGCCCAGGCTAGAGTGCCGTGGCATCAGCCTAACTCACAGCAACCTCAAACTCCTGGACTCAAGTGATCCTCCTGCCTCAGCCTCCCGAGTAGCTGGGACTACAGGCACACACCACCACGCCCAGCTAATTTTTTCTATATATTTTTAGTTGTCCAGCTAATTTCTTTCTATTTTTAGTAGAGGCAGGGTCTCACTCTTGCTCAGGCTGGTCTTGAACTCCTGAGCTCAAACGATCCTCCCACCTCGGCCTCCCAGAGTGCTGGGATTACAGGCGTGAGCCCCACGCCCGGCCCATATTGATTTTTGTAGCACAGCTGTGTGTGGATCACTGAACAGCAGGGATCGTCACGTGCGATAGAGCAAGTGAATCTTGCAAACTCATTGCTGAGCTAAAGAAGCCAGACACAGAAAGGACTTACCACGGACTCCCTTTCTATAAAGTTCAAAACCAGGCAGAATTAATGTATGGCGCTGGAAGTCAGGCTAGTGGTTACCCTTGGCGGGTGGACAGTGACGGGAACGGTACGAGGAAGGTTCTAGGATGATGCTGTTCTGTTTCCTGAGCTGGGTGCTGTTTGGTCCGAGAAGATTCACAGAGCTGCACACATGTCAAATTGTGCATGTTTCTGCATACGTGCCATATTTTAATGAAAGCTTAAAAATGTGAATATTTATCGATTTTGAATTTGTAATATGATCTCACATTTTGGAGCCAATGCATATTTTTCAGGTCTCAAAACATTTTGGGAGGCCCCAGGCCTCGTTTATTTAACAGTCTGGGCCATAGATGGGCCATCTTCCTCCCCTGGGCTGTGGGACGGCTCCGCCTCCCTGGCCGGCCTGGCCATCACTAAACTGCGGGATGATCCAGGAGGTCAGGGCCCTGGGCTGGAGCAGAGGGGCCTTGCCAGTCGCCACCCTCCTAGGCTGGGAAAAGCTCACCTCCAGCCCCTCCCCGAGCACCCCGACCCCTGCACCCAGCTGGCCTGCGGCGGTTATGTCCTCGCCATCACTTGGAATTTACTATGTGTGTCCCAGAAGGTCCCATATGCATGTCTTGTCCCTAATAAACCTCTTGAAGCTGCACCCACCACATCCTTTGTTTTTGTGACCCTCCAGCCCCTGATACAGAACCCAGGTAGAATAGGCATTCAATAAACATCAGCTCCTTGAACTTCATTCTTGACGTCCTCTTTCCTACAGATACCTGCCTGGATGGGTTCACGCTTGGTGGCATTGGAGATGTTCGCTCCCTCCCTACGCCTCACTTTAGTTATTTATGAAACTAGGATAGTAATCCTAGTGCCACCGAGCTATGGTGAGGCTCAGGTGGGCTAACATAGAGCAGGTGCCTACGAACGGTGTCCCTCTACCCTCAGGTGGCATTCTCAATCCCCGTCTGGCACAGAGTCAGTGAGAGGAGATCTTGGAAGCCTATGAGTAGCCCCTTCATTCCTCAACAGCACCCCGAATAATCCACTGCTCGAAAGATTCAAAGAAACGCTAGCAATTTATTGGATTCCTACATTTCCAAAAAAGCAAATACATAGCGTATCACACAGGAAATCTGGGCCTGGCCAGTACACGGCTTTTGTACAAACATGAAGCGAGGGGCAGACGGGCTATAGGGAGGCTCCCCTGCCCCCACCCACTGCTAGCCCCGGCCGTGCCCCTCCCAGCCACCCACCTCCCAGACGGGTTTCGAGGGGGTCAAGCAGAGAGAACATCACGCCTCTGGGGTCCCCAGGAGAAGCGTGGAGTCTGAGTTGCTGGTCTGGCCCCACTGGAGAGGCTGCTGCTGGTCATAACTGGATTTGTCTTAAGCATAGGAGATCTTGGGGTCAGGGCGGGGACAGAGTCTGTGCCTGTCTTCATTTGGCCTCAAATTGGAATTTCTTGTTTGGGGTGTCGACCCTGGTAGCGTGAGGTCAACACGGACTTAAAATACTGAGACCTGCCTCGGATACGTGGAGTCCAGCAAACTGCCTCCTCTCTTTCTCCAGGAAATGCATCCTCACGTCCTCTCGGTCCTGCCTCTTCCAAAGCGACAGGCATGGGTCAGAGGCCCGGGTGACCAGGCCCACCTGGCTGGCCTGAGAGGGCACAGAGGTTACCAAAATCAGGCCTGGCCTACCCGCCCTCCTCAGCTCACTGAGGGCTGAAAAGCTGCCTCTTTCCCAGGCAGAGGGCTGGGCCCACCTGCCTCTTCCTCTGGGGGAGGAAAATGAGCCAAGAGGTCAGAGTGGTGCCAAGGAGAAGAGGCATCTCCCAGGCTTACAGCAGTGTCACAAGTAGCAGTTTATGGACTGCACGGCCCCTCTCAGACCAGGGCACTCCTAAAGCCAAGGCCCCCATGTCTCCTCTGTCCTCCGGGAGGACATGAGCCATGCTGGGACACGTGTGGTCTGTTTTGTTTGCAGATGTGTCCTGAGTGCTCACGGCACTGCCCGGCACAGGTGGGTGCTCCATAAATATTTGCTAAGAGATGAATTCCTCTCCGTCCCGATGACAGGCAAAGGGGGCACCCTGAAACTATGCCCAGGACCGTCTGGTGGGACCAGGCTCCCACGTGGGTCCCCGAGAGGGCCTGATGAGCCAGGAGCAGGCCCTTCAGCATGGGCAAGAACAGGGAGGGTGTCCAGACCACAGCACCATCGCACACCTGGTTACGTGGCCTGGGACTCCTCTCAGGGGACAGCGTCCTCTCATGTCTGGTCTCCCCCATCCTCAGCTGTCCCAGCTCTTAATGGGCACATGCTGACTTCAGAACAGGGTTTTTCAGTTCTGACTGCTGGGGTGAGAGGTGGGGTTGGACTGTGGGGTGTGCAGAGGGTCAGGAGACTGGGGAGGAGGCTGAGGAGTGAGGAGGAGGAGGAGCAGCATCTTACACTCTTCTAGAGAAGGGTGCAGACCGGCAGTTCATTCCCCTCTGACACCAGCAGACACAGAGGTGGGGGCTGGGGCAAGGAGGCCCCAGGAAGGCTATGCTCTGCCCTGCCTGGCAGTCTGCACTGGCGGTCGTTGGCACCGACAGGCTTCCTGCTGCTCACCCACAGTGCACACAGCTGGGGGCCGGGCGGCAGGTGCCTTGATAGGCTCCTTGTCACATCCCCAGGGGGTTTCACGGAGAGGAGACGGATGGCCGGGCTTCAGGGGAAGGTGGGGACGGACTCTGGCTGAAGTGTGGGCTTGTTGGTGCCCCGATATGACACTTCCCTGTCCTGATCTATCCGAATCCCCTTCCTCCACATCTCCTGGGACCCCACACGCCCTTACTGGACTCACAGCAGGGTCTGGTGGGAAGCACCTTCCTGGGTAACGTCCACACCCCCGCCCACCCATCCCGCGGGAAGCCTGAGCAGGTGCGTGCCCAGCCCTGGCCTGCTCCCCTCTCCGCTGGGAACACGAAGACCACACCGCCGTTCCCTGAACACCTCTTTGGCTTCCTGGAGCACCATCTTCGCCTTCTCTGTCCTATAACAAGTCGGGCTTTGCCCACCCCATCTCTCTGGCTCCTGCTTCCCCAGGTGGACCTCACAGGGCAAAGCAAGAGAGAAAGCCCTGCTGTCTCTAGAGCCCACACCCTGCCCATCCCCGGTCCTGTGGCACTGCAGGGAGGCGGCATTATCGGATGCACTCAGTTTCCCATGAGCTACACCAAATCTCCCTTCTGCAAAGCAGCCTCTTATTGGGGGAGGTTAGCCCGGCCTCCGTTCCTCTTCCTGCCCCAGAGAGATGGCGAGCGGGAAGCCCACAGGCCTCCTCCATGGGTGGGCCTGGCTCACCGGAGCCCCCTGCCCTGGCACAATGCGTTTTAGGACCTACAGGCAGCTCACCAAAAAGCACATGTCATCCTTGCCTATGAGTAAGAAACACGGGAGAGTCTTTTTCACCACCTGATGAGCTGTGCTGGAATAGCTTCCCTAGCTTTTCGCAGTCTGTGGTTATGGTTTTAGGCACTCACACACACACACACACACACACACACACACAGGCACACACACGCACACACATTTCCATTATACACATATATATATACCATTTCTCAGAGAAAGAAGTATTGACATCAGATATAAGCCCCTTTAACTCAAGAAAGCCCCCCCAACCTCCCCAATCCCCATCGCCTACCAGTTCCCCCAAGGAAAAAAAAAGAAACTAAAAATATTTCCATTATTCTCAGTTTTCAGGTTTCCTCTCAGCTGCATTTGAACTTTTCCAAATACTGCACAGGATGGACAGAAGGACCTGTCCAGCAAGGCCTGAGGTCTTCTCAACTGGGTCAGATCTTTCTGGAAAAAGAGAAGGCCCCAAGTTAGCATTTATAGTGACGTGTTTCCACCCCAGTGAGTCCGGCCAATACTGCCACCTCTTCTCACCTGCATCTGCCCTAAGGTGTGCTCTGGCCTGAGACTGGTCTCAGGGCCACACCTGGCACGTTTATGGGTTGCTCCTGTTGATTGAGAAGCTCGTTAGCTTCGTCCCCCACCCCACTCCCCTTCCACCCCGTTCAGTGCTAAGCATGGAGACTGAGCTCATTAAGAATCTACTGAGTTGAATCTTTTTCCCTTTTCTGTCTTCAAGCTGTTGCAGCCCATCTACCGGGAAAGAGTGTCTGGAGTCTTATTTAACATCTGTCTGGACCAAAGTTACAGCCCTGTCTGCCCACGAGGACCCAGATACTGGGTCCCAGATGCTGGGGGTGGGGAGGGTGCTGGCAGACAACCTGGGCTAAGAAGTCCCCTTTGGCTCGGAAGCCCTGTCCTCATCCCTGGCTACTTGCAGATGGCTCTACACTGGGACAGCCTCTGAGGACCCTCTCCAGGGTCGATGACAGCTTATTTGGGGATCTAGCTGTGGTTCTCTGCCTGCATCAGAAATACTTTAGATGCTCATTTAAAAATGCATTTTCCTGGGCCCTACACCACGGCTACTGAGTCCGAATTGCTGGGGTTGGGCCAGGAGTGTGCAAGCATCCCAGGTGACTCCAGTGAACATGAAGGCTTGCAAGCCTTTGGTGTAGAATTTGTTCTGAGTTTTTGGTCCCTAGAAACATCAGCTGGAAATAAGCTTGTCCATCCTAGGCATGTGCAGAGACTGGAAAGTGGACTATAAAAAGGATAAAAAGTGAGCTATGGGTGACTAATTCCAGAATGACATATTCTATAATTTCAATTGTATATATTGTATTCCGTGCTGTCTTCCATGTGAATGGTACCACCAGTGTTGTGCAGTGTGCAACCTACATATTTGTACCCAACAGTCCTGCACAGACCCTCTGGCCCTTCTGACATTACCAGGACATTATACATCCCTAATATCTTGTGGTGGGACAGCTCATGCCCCCAGCCAAGCAGTCTACACAGCTGCTTGTGTTGGCGGGAGCCAGGCTGTCTGCCAGGCCAAAGGATGCTTCTGTGTCCCTGGGGAGCTCAGGCCTATCCGTTCTCTCTGAGACTGGCTGAGGCTGTTGCGTGGTCCCAGAGGCATCCCTTGCCCTGCGGGTGGGGTGGTCCTTACCTGCAAGGTGAACTTGCTTGGACAGCCTCTTCTTAGAATCGGGAGGTGAAGTTCCTGAGGCTGTTGGCCCCAGCTAAGGTCCCCAGCATGTTCCTATCAAAACCTTGCTGCAAAGACAGAAACATCAACTGTGTGACGCACACACAGTGTGGGGCTCGCTGTGGGGCCAGACGCTGCCCTCCCAGAGCACCCTTGGCTCATCCCGCCTCTGGACGGGGCGTGCCCTGACCGCTAAGTGCACGTGTCAAGCGCTAGAACTGGCCTCAGGAAATGCGCAACCAAACAGAACGCTGTTGCTCCCGTGAGTTAGGGAAACGTGTTTGGATCAGCACGTTCGAATTTCCTGCTTGTATTTGTAGAAATCTGAATCAAGGCATGAGGATTTCGGCTAGTACCCGTGAGGTTAGAGAGCTTGTTAGTTGTTCTTCCTCCTGACCATCTCTGCCTGTCGTCGCTAATTCTCACAAGAGCTCTCAGGCACGGTGGACGTGGCCGGTGTGTCCCAAACACAGGCGCAGGCGGCTGGCGCTGGTGGTGAAGCCGCCGTGCTAGAAGGCTCTGTTTACCTGTCTGCTCTCCACCTCCAACCCCGCCAGCCCCTGAGCAGCTGCTGCGTGGAGACTGAGTCTCGTTCCTGATATCTGTCCTAGCATATAGCAGGTGCTCCGTGAACACGCTTGGGAGTGAACAAGGACAGCACAGTGTGACGGCAGCAGCAGGCCAAGGTCCCCTGGGGAAGGGGGCTGTGGCACCAGTGCTGACCTCTGAGAGCCAAGCCAGCTGCTGCTGACGTGTGGGAGCAGGAGGAAAGGCCACGGGGGATTCCGAACAGCTGCTGGTTCGAAGCCCCGTTCCTCCATGCTTGGGCACGTACCGCCGTTTCCCCTGCAGACCTGCCTGCTGGGTCCTGTCGAGCTTGGCTGAATTTGGTGGAAAGAGCCCAGGCGCGAAAAGCGCTGGATCCTTGCCTTGCTCCTGCTCTGACTCACCGAATCCAGGTAAATTCCCTCAACCCCGATTCCCTACTCGACCGAATGGACATAAGACGTGTGACTGTCACCTGTGCCTGTGACAACCCAACGAGGGATGGAAGCGAAGGTGCTTGGAGAAAGGGGCCCTGACCCAGACCGGGCGAGGCCGCCGTCAGCACGGCTGGGGGGAGTGACGCTGAATGGGGGTGCTGGCTCCCACGGCACTGCATGGAAGGGGTGCCCGCCGCCCACCGAGAGCGACGTCGGTGGATTCTCCACGTGTTTTAGGCCAGGTGTGGTCTCTGTTTGTATTTTGGGGTGAGCCGAACCTTGGGCCACCGTCAGACAGCGTGAGGAAGCTCTCGCCCAGGCCTCCTTCCCTGTCTCCCCTCGGTCTGACCACGGCTGCCCTTGCCAAGCCCACCCTCCGTGTGGCACTGTTGGAAAGGAGCGCTGGATCGTGGAGAGCAAGGGCCACTCTTGCCGTGGCCTTCAGATTTCCCCAACCCTCTGTGACCACAGTGGCCTCCTGGGCTTCCCTGCCGCCTCCCCGCTGGGCTGCAGAAGAGCTGCGCCTCCTCCGCCCAGGCTGCTCTGCCGGTCCCCAGCCTCCCCCGTCCTCCTAGCCCTTCCTCCTCCCCTCCCTGCCCCTCTGCCTGCTCTCTCTCCCCCACGGCAGAGACGCTTGGATCCCCTCTTGCCACGCAAAACCCTGCACGGCTGCCAGTGCCAAAGGCACAAGTTCAGGCTCTGCAGGCGGTTTTGTAATCCAGCCCAGACCTACCTTTCTAGCCAGAGCGCCCCACATGACATGTCTGCCTTCTGTCCACCCTGTTTCTCAGCTTGCTCCTGAAGGGTCCCACCCCAGGGTCTCACACGTTTCCTTGCTTTCCTCTGCCCGCCACACGCTCAGCACCCCTCGCGGAGCCCGGAGCCTAGAGATCGGCCAGAGCATCGTCACACGCATTTTCATGCCGACGTTGTTTTTGTCTCTCAGCCGCTCTGGGCTCTGTCGCGTGTGAGCCTCACTCAGCTGGGTGGGGCAGGCCACTCTGCCTCCCTTTTCGACCCACCTGGACTTCAGTTGTTACAGGGAAAGCCTTTGCTGGGGGGGAAGAACCTCGGCAGGGGTCGACGACGCGGGCTCTTACCTGTCTGAGGACACCCTGCAGTTCCTTGCTGGACCACATGTCAGACAGGAGCAGTCGGGCAGCTTCTGCAGCCTTGGGTGAGGCACTGGCAGAGGGATGTGCATTTGCGAGATGAGATTCTGGGAGGCACGACAAGAACGCCCCCCTCCCACCCTCCCCTCCAGGTCTCCGAGATGGGGAGGGAGAGGCCCCAGGGGTGCAGGAGAGAGGAGCCCAGTTGGGGTGTGCTGAGCCCTGATCACTCTACACAGTGGGCACAATCCCAGCCCCCCGCCCATCTAGAGGCCCCCACGACTGTCCTCAGGGGCCATGAGGTGGGAGCGCCCGCCCGCTGCCGCAGTCCTCGTCCTGGGAAGGGAGGGCTTCACAGGGCAGGATAAAGTCCCCCACAGTTGGGTCTGCTGCCCCACGCCTCCTGCTGCCCCTACATCCCCAGCTGAGACGTGTGCCGCCTCTGTTCCCCCTGAGTAGCCCGAGGCCTAGATGCTGGGCCCTCAGCTCCACTTACTCTCAGCTTCTAGAACTTTCTCATTCTGGCATCCCCCATCCCTGCCTCCCCCCTGCCCTGGGTATTTTCCCTGCGCGGTGGAGAGCTGCAGGACCCCTGCGGGGCACCGGTCCCGGCGCACCTGCCGCGGCTCAGGTTGATGACGTTGTTGAGCATGCTGCTGGAGAAGTACTGCTTGGCCATCTGCGGCTGCGAGGCCATCAGGTTCCTCACGGTGTAGCAGGCCGAGGACAGGATGTCTTCGGAGTTGCTGGTGTTGCCAGTGTGGCTGGTGAGGAGCCTGGTCACCTCCGGGAACACCTGGTTCCCTGGGAGAGGAAGGAGAGGGGGCGCAGGGTCAGGTGACCAAGGGAAGGCGCGTTCCCTCTGGGGCCGCAGCCTGGGATTGCTTTCTGCCAGGCTCCCGGCGAGGCGGCCCCTCAGGGCTCCGAGCCCAGATGGGACCTCTGCAGACCTGCTCCCGTCCCTCAGGGGACTGGCCCTGTCTATCTGCACACTGGCCTTTGGCCAGCTTCCCCTCCTAGAATGCTCCCCCCGGGGAATGGTTAAAAGGGTGACCCCCCAGCAGGCTCTGCAAAGTGAGGGGCCTGCGTGTCCTGTCTCGAGGGAGAGGAGAGACGGGTGGTCTTACCCATCACTCTGTGCAGCACGGGGTGGCGGGACATGTTGCTCAGGAGGGAGGCTCCGGACCGCACCACGTCGGAGTTGCCAGACTGCAGGAGGCGGGCGATTTGGGGCAGGCCCTTCTCCTTCAGCCCGATCAGCTGGCTCATGCCACTGGACATCTGGGGAAGAAGAGCCCAGTGAGGAGCCCGTGGCTCCCGGGGAGCCAGGCAGGCAGCAGGGGCCGGGAATCCCACGCAGGAACCCAGGGCCTCTTCTCTTTCTCATTGGAAGCGCTAGCAGATGC
>NW_012155774.1:278338-286901 GCF_000956105.1 Propithecus coquereli
GGATTGTTGAGGGCTTGCCCGAGACAAAGACGGATAAACGAGGGTCTGTGCTGCGTGGGATATAATCCGGGTCCCCGGGAGGTGGGCCAGCTCCTCAGGCTCCTAAGCTACCCCATCATCCTGGGCGTATCCTGGTCTGGGCCAGTGTGGGGCCTCAGAGACCCCCAGCCTCACCCCTCACAGTCAGGGAAGTTCTCTCCCCTCCATTCACGCCGTCCCGCCGCTGGGCGATGCCCTCGTGTCCTGAGTGAAGCTGGAGGACGGGGCTGCCTGAGCCAGCCGCACTCTCCCCACGCAAACAGCCTCCCTCGGCTCCGCCCTGTGCCCTGTGCCCTGTGCCCTCCAAGCTACACATATTGGGCCTCAAAATCTAAACTAATTCTGTCACCTCTTCCCCTGGACCCGCCCACACTCCAAGCCCTCTTTTTCCACCTCTGTCAGTTCAACAAATGGGAGACTCCTCCAGCCACAAACACTCTCTCCGTCCCTGTCTCCCACCCCTGGCAGAGCCCAGGAGGCCGGCCCGGGACTGGGAGGTAGGAAGCCCAGGGGAGGTGTTGGGATAGAAACCATGCGGCCTAGGGGACTGTGTGGGCACAGAAGAATCCAGCAGGAGCGCACCACCCGGAAGCTCCCATCCTCTCCCTGGCGCCCGGCCCAGCACCCAGCATGCACCAGGTGCTGCTCCTGTCTGCAGAAAGAAGCTCGGAAGCCCGCATGTGCCGGAGGGACTCGGCCAGGGGAGAGGCTGGAGGGAAAAGCCGGGAGTGGGGCTGGACTGCGGACAGAGGCCGGGGCGCTGCAGGAGGGCAGGCGCGGCCCTGCTCACCAGCCCCTTGCTGGCCGTCAGGTTCTGCAGGGCACCCGCGCAGGCCTCCAGGGTGGCATCCTTCTTGCTCTTGCCCATGAGGTTCAGGTAGGTGCGGATGGCATCTGAGTGGTACAACCAGCTGCTGCCCCTGGGGTTGGTCTCTTCCTCTGGAAGGGGGCAGTCGTAGTTGTTGTTCTGAGGAGGAAGAGCAGCTCAGTGGGGAGGCTCGGGAGGGGACACAACCCAAGCATTCTGTCCTCGGCCCCCCAAGCTTGTGGTTCCGGGTGGGAGGGACCGAGGAAGTGCCTAGAGGTGGAACTACTGTGCGCCTTTTCTCTGCGCATTTTGGCGGCCCCATGGAAGGGGGAACAGGCCGTGGTCCTCCAGACTGTCGCCAAGGAGGGCAAAGCGCTCCCAGCATCTTGGGCAGCCTGCTCCAGGGCAGCCAGGCCCAGGCCTCCCAGCTGTGTGAGGCTGCTCTGGGCTCTCACGTCATGATGCTTCTGCCCTTCCCAGAGTCAGAACATGGGTCTGTCCCCCGCCCTGGGCCCACATGGGTCTGGGGCCTCAACTGCACAGCCGGGCCCAGCGGAGGAGGCCTGGCCATCCCTCTACAGCACCCTGCTCCTTCCAGGGAGACCTCTGGGAGAGCTCAGGAGACAGTGGGAGCCAAGGCCAGAGAGGGGTCAGAGTTCTGGCTGTCCCCACATCCTCGGGGGTAAGGGAGAAGATGGGTGAGACTTGACCCATCCTACAGTGAGAGAGACTGAGGCCTTCAAACAGGGTTGGAGCTTTTGCCTCTGGGGTAGTCTGGGCTTCTATAGTCCCGAGCACGGAGCTCCCCTCTGCATGCAGGAAGGAATGAATGAATGCCTGCTCCCCAACTCCCGAGTGCAGCGTGAGCCCAGGGCGAGGCTGTGGTGCGGCCCGTCCCCTGGGGCTGGGCTCAGGCTGCAGGAGGGCCTGGTGGGGTGCTTGGCGGAGCCCTGGCGCACAGTGCACGGTGCTCACCATCATCTTGTCGCTCTTGTTGCTGAAGCAGCCGGTGGAAGACTTCTCCGTGTAGGCGTTGCGGGCGTTGTACTCCAGCTGGCGGTAGCGGGTGGGCACCTCGGCGTCCAGGCGGTAGGAGAGGTTGTGCAGGACGCACATGCAGTTCTCCACGGACTGGGGACCAAGCAGAAGTGTGGCGCCTGAGCCCCTGCCCGGCCCCGACCGGCTCCTGGCTCATGTCCTACCCACACCAGTAGGAGCAGCGGGCACTTCGGCTGCGTCGGAGAGGGGAGCACAGGCACCCACCACACACTCCGTCTGGAAAGAGCCGCCAGGGACACTTGGGGACCTGGACCTGAATCTCTCACTCCCTGGCTGTGTGAGCTTGAGTGGCTTGCTTCACCTTTCTGGGCCTCAGTTTCCATTGCCCACTGCACTGGGCTCTGGGGAAGATGAAGCGTGGAAAGTGCCGACCATGGGGCCCAACACACGGCGGGACACACAGACCTGGCTGCTGTTTCTACCGCTGTGGACGCAGCGCCAGTGACAGCCTGGGACACTGAGGAACGCGTCTGCCCTCCTGCAATGGCCCCTTCAGAAGCAGCCTCGGCACCATTAGGCTCCAAAGCCATCGCGCCCCACTGCCTCTACCCTTCCCTCTCTGTGACCAGCCCTCAGCCTCCAACATTAAAGGTGTGAAATCCACACAAGGCCTGGGGACCGGGGCCCCATGATGGCAGCTGGGCCCACACTGCTGCCCATTCCCCTCGGCGAACCTCCCAGGCTAAGTTTGGGGGCAGCGGATTTGCAGCGTTTGGCCACTGCTGGGGTTTGAGGGACTCTGGCTTCCAAGGTTAGGGTGACACAGGTGTAGGAGCCCGGCTGAGCCTCTAAGTGACAAGGCTCCCCTCTGAGGCCCTGCTGTCACTCCCAGTGGAAGAAGCAGGAGATGAAATTCCTCCTCATGCAGACGGTGCTGAGGACCCAGGTGCCAGCCCCCTGGCAGTCTGGGCACTGCTGTGCCTCCTCATCTCCCAAGCCACTGTCCTGCTGTGCTCGAAATATCCCAGCCGTCAGTTGACCCGCCCGCCACGACTTTTCCTCTCTGCCTCTTTGCGCTGGTATCTGGGAAAGTCCAGGGAGGGCAGGAGCGTGGCTCTGCCTGTGGCTTTTTGGGCGGCAGCGGGAAGATGGTGGTGGCAGAAGGGGCCTTGTCTCAGGGAGGACCGGCCCTGGGCAAGCAGTGTGGATTCCTCGGGCCGCAGGGCAGGGCTGGGCACCGCCAACCATGGCGCAGCCGGCAGATGTGCGCTGGGAGCTTGGTCTGTGCCAGGCCCTGTTCTTTGTGTTTTGCTTCTTAACTAATCGAGTCCTTCAAACACCCCGTGAGGTCCATGTGATTACGGCCCTCTCCTCAGAGTTAAGAGTGAACTGGGGAACAGAGAGGTTAAGCAGGCAGCTACGTCCACTCAGCATCTACGTGAGGGAGAGCGAATTCGCACGGGCATGCTCTCCCTGGCGCCTGCCTCTGTAGCCATGGCTATAGCCTGCACCCCTCCACAGCCCCAGACTATGCTGCTGCCCTGTCGCTGGGCCAGGCTTCGAAGGCACCCGGAAAGGGCAGCCCTGACTCATGGGGTCTGGGAGAGAAAAACGCCAGGACGGGGAGTCCCAGGAGCCACCCTCACTGATTGGAGGCGTGGCCCTGGGCTTCGAGCTCTGGGCAGAGAGGACGGGACTGGGGCTGGGTGTCGGGTGCCGGGGGGCCGCACTCCCACCTTGTCGTCGCAGCGGCTGGCTGCCACGCAGTTCTGCACGTAGGCCATGAGGGAGTCGATGAGCCCCGAGTAGTTGCGCATGGCGTGGCGGCCCGCGTCCGCCGAGCTCAGGTTCCTGGGAGAGGACAGAGAGGGTGGGGTGCAGAGAGGGTGGGGAGGAGGCGGTGTGGTGGGGCAGGCAGAGGAGAGAACAGGCAGAAAGAGAGGATGGTGCACGTGGGAGGTTGTGGTAGGAGGAGGAGGGAAGGAGGAAGGAAGGAGGAGAGGAAAGGAGTGAAGTGGGGAAAAGAAAGGAGGAAACAAGAAGGAAAGAAAAATCATTCAGCCCGTTATGCTTGGCCCCGGCGGAGGCTTCAACGACATCGCGGTTGAACTCAGTTCTCGCCCTTCTTTCTGTCCGTGTGGTCCCCAGGCCCGTAACTTTTATGGCTGTCATTGGTTCCATGTGTCAACGGCTCCTCTGCAGCTGACAGCCCAAGGCTCACACCCTGCCACTAGTGGCCACGTGTGGACCGGGAGCAGCGAGCTCCTGTCTGCCCAGTCTCTTTCTGGGGTGCAGGAAGCAGCTCTGTGGGTGCTGGATTGGGGACGGAGCGGAGGGTGGCTCGGCTGGGGACCAGACACTGCCTCCCCACGCAGGCGTGCTCTGCGCAGCAGCAGGCTCCTTCCCAAGCAACGTGCGCCCATCTGCCTGGTGCAGGTGGGGTGTGCAGCAGCCCGGCAGCCCCGTAAAGTCCTTAATGGCACTGCTGTTTCATCTCCCCAGCCTCCCCCTCCCTGGAGGCTGCTCCTGGAGGCTGGCAGGGAGAAGCACAAGTGGAGACAGAGGCACATGCCCACTTCACTCCGGGGGGTTCTCAGGAGTTGGGGAACGGCAAGGCGGGACCCTAGAGGGGACCTTGCTCCACGAGCTCCAAGCTCCATACCAGCCCCCCAGCCCCCGCCCCCCGCTGGCTTGGACACCTCTGCTCCCAGAGCAAGCACGCCCACCAGCCCCACGGGGGCCATGCCACACCCTGAGCAGAGCTCAGAAAACTCTGGGGAAAGCAGTGCCATCTCCATGCCAATCGATATGGCAAATGGTTTGAGCACCGCAGCCGGGAAGTGACTCATGAGCAGCCACATCAGTAGACTTGTCTAAAAGAATGCTCTTCAAGATGGTACAAGAAATGCATTTTTTCAGGGGGTGGAGGAGAGGGAAATGGTTGAACCAGTTTGGATATCCAGATCCTGGCATTTCCACTCTTAGATTCCTAACTAATGTCTGCTGTGTCCCCTCAAAGGAGGTGGCAGGGTCCCCAGCCTCATCTAGGTCCAGGGAAGTTAGGAACACCTGGGCCCCATGTCTTGGGGCCTGCCCACGAGTGACAGTGCCAGGTTCTGCTGTGTTGTCTGTCCTGGCTGGATGCTGGCTGAGATGGGGCCTGGGGAAGGGCCCGGGGCTGAGGCAAAAAGACCCCTTGTGTCCTCTTCTCTCACCTCAAGCAGCCTGTGGCATTGAAGAAGACCTCAGGGTCCACCACTTCCCGGGACATGTTGCTGTTGCCATCGCACCAGCCGGAGTAGGGGATGATGACGCGGTCGGCCAGAACAGGCAGGGCGTCGGCAATCAGCTCCTCCTTCAGCTCGTCGGTGGAAGACAGGTTCCAGAGCAGCCCTGGGGATCGTAGACGTCAACCCACAAGCGCCAGGCTCAGGAGGCCCCAGGCCAGGCTCTATCTAGCAAATGGGCCCAACTGCAATGTCACCTTCCACGTGGGCCTGGTCTGTCAAACCTATTTGCTTTGTGAACCCGTTTCTCAGTATTTTAACTAGACTGCAGGTTCTTTGAGGGCAGGGAGCATCTCAGAGCTCTCTGTCAAGATCCAAATTGTGCATATAGAAAGTTATCAAAAAACATTTGATTGATCAGTGTTTTTTAACATAAATTTTAGAACTTAGAATCTTCTAATGTTCTCTATTTTCCATCTGAAAGCCATTCTGGAAATACTTGTCAACTGTTATTCTGTACACGGTCTCATCCTCCCAGTCCAATTTGAGGTCTTCATGGTGACATAAGTCGCCTATGTCCCCCACCTTGAGTGCTTAGCATATTTTTTGAACACAGGGCAGATGCATAAGACCTGTTGACCCCTCCCCTGCCAGTCTTACTCTCTCCCCATCACCGGCAAATCCCAGGGCTTGATGACTATGGGTCCTGCCTGGACACTGGCCTTCCTCCAAGTGCCTCTAACCTCAGAAAGACCGTGACCCTTGTAGGTATGCACATCACCCAGGGTCACCATGTGGGCACCACTAATGAGGCCAAGACCAGTGCCATTGGATTCCCAGAATATTATCCCCGGGCCAGATCTGTGCAATGTGCCTTGGCCCAGCCTAGAGGACTGGCGGCCCCCAGCCTGGGGCCACAGCCAGCTGTCTTGCACAGCTCCCCACCCTCATGGCTCTCTGTGGCAGGGGTGTCCTACCGGTCAGTTGCTTCTGGATCTCGGTGTTCCCGGTTCTCCTCAGGAGGTTGACGGCCTCACGGATCCCGTTCTGCCTCCGGGTCTCCAGCTTGTTGGTGGTGCTCCTGAACACCAGGTTGCGCAGGGCCCCTGCCGCGGCCTGCTGGACATTCTGGTTGGGGCTGCGGAGGAGGTCCACCAGCTTGCAGATGCCTCCCAGCTGATAGACCTGCCAGAAGAGAAGCGGCACGTTGCTGGTCAAGGCAGGTGAGTCTGACCTTGTTATTCGATACCCAAAGTGGATTTTTCTCAGGCCAAAAAAAATCTGCTTTCAGTTCAGAAACATCTAAGTCAACTGAAATAAATGAGCAGTGTGAGGTCATGGTAACTGACTCAGACCAGGAGCCAGAAGACCTGGATTCAGATCCTGGGTCGCCCAATCCCAGCTGGGAGACCCTCCTCCTTCCTGAGCCCTATTTTCTTCCTTTGGAGTATGGTGGTGAGGACCAGATGAGACAATAGACATAAATACACTTCAAAATCCAAAAGCAGAACACAGACATAAGGAAGACTCTGCTATGGAAACTTCCTGCGTAGAAACTTTGATGCCAATTAATCCTGGACTCTAGCAAACCCATTTATGGCCCTAACCCTTGGGTTGAGTTGCAGAGCCCTGCAGGAGTCCTCCCTGCCAGCCAAGCTTGGGAGGCATGAACAAGCCCAAGTTTCCACCATAAGATGCCTGGGGAGAGAGAAGGGGGTAGGACGATGGGAGTTGAGGGTGGGAGAGGTCATGTTCTTCAGTGGAATTTGAGAAAGGCGATTTTTGTTGAAACCATGGCTGGCACTGAAGTGTCTCTTCCATGACCAGTGGAGGAAATGCACCTGCCTACTGTCCACTCAACCAGAGGGCTTTGCTCTGCAGAAGGTTAAGATGCCCAGCTCTGCCCTTGGGCAATGCGAGGGCCCCCAGCAGCTGGGCAGGGTGAGACGGAGCCAACAGCAAATGCCCGCACCCATCTCTAAATGCAGCGCCAGGCCCTGCACAGGCCAACCGGGGAGGAGAGTGTGCAGCCAGGTACCTGTTGTTTGGCAGATTCATCCTGGAAGCAGGTGTGCTGGATGTAATAGGCTCCAATGGCCTGGTACTTCTCATCCTGGGAGCTCAGATACTGCACCGCCTTGGGGATGGTCAGCCCGCTGCACTCAATGTCCTCACTGCAGATCCTGTGGGGAACGGGCAGTGGGCATGGGTTACAGGGAGGGCTGGGAGCCCTGGAGAGGGGGCTCGGAATTCCTCCTTGCACCCCCGAGCTGCCACAGCCTCCTCTGCCCTCCAGAGAGTCAGAACATGGCAGGCCCAGGCCCACTTGGAGAACACCCTTAGAACAGCTCAGCTCCTTCAGAGGAGGCAGACGCACATCCACTGGGCTTTCCACTGTGAGAACACTGGCTCTGTGAGGCTCCGGTCATGGTTAGTGTCCAGTCAGGCAGGTTATCTCTGCACTGAGGAAACACTCCACCCTGTTCCCTGTGGGAAAGCTCCCTACTCACCCTTCCATCTCTCAGGTTTGTGCCCAGTATTGGGAAAATGAAAGACTGCGGCCATGAGCCCATCCACCCATCCACCCACCCATCCACACATCCATCCACCCATCCATCCATCCATCCACCCATGCATCCATCTACACATCTACCCATCCATCCAGCCAGCCACCCATCCATCTGCATGTCCAGCTGGCTCTTCTTACACAAAAACTCTCACATCCACCTCTTCTTCCCATCCTCATGGCCCCCACTTTCCTACTGATGATGATCATGCTCGTGACTGATTGGCAGCAATAGACCCTCTTTTCCAAGCTCCCCCACCCAACGATTTATACCCTTTTACCCGATAAGTGGTCCTAAAACCCTGCTGACTGTGCTGCTCCCCGGCTCAGAAACCATCAGTGGCATCTCCATACTGCAGGTCCAGGTTCAAACTGCTTAGACTGGCATCTGAGGGCATGCATTACGTTGGACCATGGGAACTGGCTGATAGCCCTTTTTGAGCCACAAAACCAGAAACTTCATATGCTTTAGCCTAATCATCTGGCTCCACTGTGTCCTCTTGCACATTCCGAGCCCCTTAACAAGGGTCCCCTGACCAGATCTCAGGCACATCTGAAGGGAACCTCTCTTGTAGGATCCTTTCCGGCTCCCACGGTGTTGAGTCACAGGCTGGTGACTGATTGTCCTGGTTCTCAGCAGAGATGGAGAGTTGTCCCAGGGCAGGGGCAGGCCCTTCTGTGGCACCCAGCTCTACTCCACTAGATGCTCATCCACACTTACAGAGTGAGCTCTCTCCTCGTTTGTACTGCATTCGTGTTCTCAACACCAGGTGCTCAGTAAATATGCACAGTTTGAGGTATGACAGCCCAACTTCATTTCTAGAAAAACCACCCAAGGGGCAGAGCTCTCTGGCACTGGACTAGTAGTACCCCTGCCCTGCATTGAGAGAATGTCACCCTGCATCTGTCAGTCAAATGTCACTT
>NW_012155774.1:287841-363706 GCF_000956105.1 Propithecus coquereli
CCTCACTGCAGATCCTGTGGGGAACGGGCAGTGGGCATGGGTTACAGGGAGGGCTGGGAGCCCTGGAGAGGGGGCTCGGAATTCCTCCTTGCACCCCCGAGCTGCCACAGCCTCCTCTGCCCTCCAGAGAGTCAGAACATGGCAGGCCCAGGCCCACTTGGAGAACACCCTTAGAACAGCTCAGCTCCTTCAGCGGAGGCAGACGCACATCCACTGGGCTTTCCACTGTGAGAACACTGGCTCTGTGAGGCTCCGGTCATGGTTAGTGTCCAGTCAGGCAGGTTATCTCTGCACTGAGGAAACACTCCACCCTGTTCCCTGTGGGGAAGCTCCCCACTCACCCTTCCATCTCTCAGGTTTGTGCCCAGTATTGGGAAAATGAAAGACTGCGGCCATGAGCCCACCCATCCATCCACCCATCTATCCATCCACAAATCCATCCATCCATCCATCCACCCATCCGTCCACCCATCCATCCATCCACCCATCCATCCATCCACACATCCATCCACACATCCATCCATCCACACATCCATCCACCCATCCATCCACCCATCCATCCATCCATCCATCCACCCATCCATCCATCCACCCATCCACCCATCCATCCATTCCACCCATCCATCCATCCATCCATCCACCCATCCATCCATCCACCCATCCACCCATCCATCCATTCACACATCCATCCACCCATCCATCCATCCACACATCCATCATCCATCATCCACCCATCCATCTACCCATCCACCCATCCATCCATCCACCCACTCACCCATCCATCCATCCACCCATGCATCCATCTACCCATCTACCCATCCATCCATCCATCCATCCATCCATCTGCATGTCCAGCTGGCTCTTCTTACACAAAAACTCTCACATCCACCTCTTCTTCCCATCCTCGTGGCCCCCACTTTCCTACTGATGATGATCATGCTCATGACTGATTGGCAGCAATAGACCCTCTTTTCCAAGCTCCCCCACCCAACGATTTATATCCTTTTACCCAATAAGTGGTCCTAAAACCCTGCTGACTGTGCTGCTCCCCGGCTCAGAAACCATCAGTGGCGTCTCCATACTGCAGGTCCAGGTTCAAACTGCTTAGACTGGCATCCGAGGGCATGCATTAGGTTGGACCATGCGAACTGGCTGATAGCCCTTTTTGAGCCACAAAACCAGAAACTTCATATGCTTTAGCCTAATCATCTGGCTCCACTGTGTCCTCTTGCACATTCTGAGTCCCTTAACAAGGGTCCCCTGACCAGATCTCAGGCACATCTGAAGGGAACCTCTCTTGTAGGATCCTTTCCGGCTCCCACAGTGTTGAGTCACAGGCTGGTGACTGACTGTCCTGGTTCCCAGCAGTGATGGAGAGTTGTCCCAGGGCAGGGGAGGGCCCTTCTGTGGCACCCAGCTCTACTCCACTAGATGCTCGTCCACACTTACAGAGTGAGCTCTCTCCTCGTTTGTACTGCATTCGCGTTCTCAACACCAGGTGCTCAGTAAATATGCACGGTTTGAGGTATGACAGCCCAACTTCATTTCTAGAAAAATCACCCAAGGGGCAGAGCTCTCTGGCACTGGACTAGTAGTACCCCTGCCCTGCATTGAGAGAATGTCACCCTGCATCTGTCAGTCAAATGTCACTTCCAAATGGCTTGTCACTCATCCCCTCTGTATCTTACCTAGACCCTCCACTCAGGGCCTCTGGTTGGGGCAATAAACCAGGGCCAGACGCTGCCCGGATCAGTCTCCGGAGAAGAGGGGTTTCCTCGCCCCTCTCCAATCACCCCAAATGCACCTTATAGCCTTTCAGTAGTTAGGAGAGGGCTGGCTCCTTAATGGGGTTCTGCTTATTTTCAGAACGATGCGGAACCAGCAGGAAGAAGCGCAGGATGTAGAGGCAGCTGTGTGGCCTTGGACGAGCTACTTAACATTTTAACATCTCTGGGCCTTGTTTCCTCCTCAGGAATACCGGCACCTGGCTAGAAGGGATTGTGAGGATTAAGGACGGAGAATGCAGTGCTCCTGGGTGCTAGGAAAGCAGGTAATTGCGCAGCTCCAGAACAGCTCTGGCCTGTCCTCAGGGCTGTGTCCCTGCACTCACCACAGAGCCGGGCATGTAGCAGATGCTCAGTAAGTGTTTGCTAAATCGATGAGTAACAGTGATCGTTAGGTGGTGATGAAGGACAGTGCAAAAGTTCACGGCACTCTGAGCCCTGAAGGGCAGGCGCAATGTCACTCGTGACATCCAAGTCCCTAGGGCTCCTTACGGGACACCCCATTCGGTCTCTGTTCTTCCTACGGGGCAATGGCCCTTCACCCTTTATGTATAGGAGTTGTTTTCTGTTCCTTAGCACTAGATCGTGTCCCTCTGTTTTATGTCTGTTTGTCCTATTCATTCTTTGGAGTTACCTGTCTTAGAACCTGTAACCCATTCTACCCCTGCTGTCAACACCAAGGCATGTTCCTTTGCTCTTTCAGAACATGGATAGAAATTGACATGCCTAAGATTGGAGGTTCTCAAATGCTAGCGTGAATCACAATCACCCAGGGGGCTTGTTAAGACACCGGGACCTTCTCCCAGTGTCTCTGAGTTAGCAGGTCTGGGTGGCGCCCAAGAATAAGCATTTTTAACAAATCCCCAGGTGATGCTGATGTTGCTCGTCAGGGGGACACATTTTTGAGAACCACTGGCCTAATTAGCCTCCCTTCATCCATAACCCGCGGCCTGTACAACCTCCATTCTGGTTCCATCTCCCCTTCACCCCGAGAGCTCCCTGAGGTCAGGGGCCCACCAGGCCAGGGCCTCCCCGTGGCGAGGCTGTGTCTCTCCTGCCATCCTAGGAGCCCCTTGCAGAGCACACCCAGGCTAGTGGCCCCCACCCGGCCCCCCACTCAGCCTAGAAGCACTCACTTGGAACTGGCCCTGGAGTGGCCAAAGGACAGGTCCTTGTTGCAGGAGATGGGCGGGACATACACTGGGTCCTGCTTGGAGGCGCAGGAGGGTGGGCGCACCGGGTACTTCTTGACAGCCTTCTGACCGCTGCAGGTGCTGTAGAAGCTGTAGCGGTTCTGGGTGGTCTTGTGGCCCTTCTGCAGTGTGCCCTTGCGCAGGGTGCCCCTCGGGTCACAGTAGAGGTCGGGCTCGCTGCGGCTCGCCTTGATTTTCTGCATGAAGCAGATGTCACTGCCCGCACCGGTGGTGTTATAGCTGCCCCGGGGATAGTGGCGGCTCCAGTTCTCCATCTGGCTGTAGGAGCTGAAGCGCCTGTTGTCAGGCTCCCGCTTGAGGGTCCCGTTGTAGATCTGGCCGGGGAAAGGGACAAAGGCTCGGTCAAGGTTCCTGAGCAGGGATCCTGAGTCCAGCCGGTCCCGAGCTACATCCCTCCCTCGGCCCCATCATAAAGCTCATGGAATCCAGAATGTCTGGAGTGGAAGGAACCTTAGCCATCATCTGATCTATTACTCTTCAAACTGTAGGCTGTGACCCATGATGGATCATGAAATCAATTTAGCAGACTGCGACCATCGTTTCAAATAATAGAATAGAATAACTAATCCTGGAATATAAAATATCAGACTGAGAAGCAGGTAGGAAAGAAACGAATCGTTCTGTGGAACAGTGCGTGGGTACTAGATTGCAACGTAAGATGTGTTTCTCACTGTGGGATGTGGTCAGAAAAGTTTGACAGCCACTGACCTGGTCCCACATAGGCACAGCCCTGGAGGGGAGTGAGTTGCAGGCCCAGAGAGAAGAGGGGACTTCCAGTAGCTGCTCCGCGAGGCAACGGTGGAACCTGGGCCTGAGCCTGTGTCTGCAAGGTCTGCACGCCCTCGCCCCGATAGCCCGTGCCATGCCCAGGTGCCAGCAGCTCTGACACAGCCAGCCTTCCTTGGTCACTTGTGCTCAGCACATGGAAACTTCTATGCTGGCCAGGACTGTTTTCTACTATTCTTTTCTGCTGAACTCTTCACCTTGCCTCCCCTCTGCCAGGGCAAGAAGCAAATGGTAACCCTCAAAGGCCGAAGAGGGATGAGACTCCTGCTCCCTGGGCCCTTTTACAAGGGACTGTCAGCTAGGGGCCCACGGGGCACATGGAAGCTCTTCGCCACTCCAGCGCTTTGCTGTCGGGCTGGCAGTGGGAGAAGCTGGGCAGAGGCTCAGCCCAACAGGAAAACATACAATGGACAGCGAGCCCCCCCGCCCCCGGGGCTCTGCGAGAGCCCAGCCGGGAGTCAGCTCCCAGGAGGAGCCCCAAGGCTGGAGACTGTGGGAATTAGCTCTGGAACAGACCTGTCCGCGGAGGACGTTCCCAGGAACTCACGCTGGTGGGTCTGGCCTGCTGGGACTTGTTCTCAGACTGGAGGATCAGCACGGGGCCTGATCAAATGTCTCCGCACAGGTGCTGACTTGGGACTCACCTTTGCTGGGATGAGCCAGGGCCAAACCCAGCAGCCTGGAACCTGCCTGTCCCCCTCCGTGAGAGAGAGAGAGTGTGTGTGTGCCCGTGAGTGTGTGAGTGTGTGAGTGTGTGTGTGTGTGTGTGTGAGTGTGTCTGTGTGTAGGGCAGGTCCTCCGACAACTGGGTACTTCTCGGCACCAGACATAGCCACACAAGGCTGGGAGGGGCTGGGTCCCCTTCACACCCGCAGGGAGCCGTGGAGAGCAGGAGCCTCCGTGGTCCGAGCTCCCAGAAAGACAGAGTGTCAAGCTGCCGGTCAGAAGCGGCACGTGAAACTCAGAAGCCACAGACTGTTAGCCTTGGCAGTGGCCTGCCCGTCCCCTTCTCCCGCACAGCCAGCTGTGCACTCGGGCAGGTGTAATTTTCCTCCCCAAACTGGGTCAAACCAGCCTACCCCAAAGGGAAGTGGCGTGTGGGTGTGGGACAGTACGAGGCAGAGGGAGGAAGAGCTGGGCAGTTTCTGAGCATGTGGATGAGGAACGCACCCCTTGCAGACCGCGGGCAAGATGTGCAGTTCGGCCGCCCCTGCTTTGACAGGGCCACGCCCTCCGTTCTCCTCTGGCGGAAGGAAGGTGGCGGTGGCTCCTTGGAGGGAAAGCCACGCACTGCCCAGGGCGGAGGCCGCTGAGCCGTAAATGGAAGTGCAACAGGAGCGCCCTTGTTCTCAGTAAACGACACACCTGGACGTCATCTCAGACACCTGAGAAGGCCAAACGCTCGTCCTGGCCCCGGCCCAGCGAAGATGCGATCATGCTGATTAAGCCCGACAGAGGCTTTGGGCTCGGCTCCCCTGTGCTGGGAAAAGGAGCTCCGGGCAGCCATGCCAAGTCTCGGCGAGGGTGGGCTGCCCACGGGGAGCGGTGCCAGCCACGCCACGGGGAAGCCGGTGAGGCGGGAAGGCAGAGACGCCCCTGTGGGACCGAATTTCCCGGCTCCCATCAGCCACACCCGGCGGCGTCACCAATCCTGGGAACCCCACCCAGCCCCTGGTGTCACAGTGCTGGTGGGCTGCACGTCTGCATGTGCTGAGGACAGCTGTGGGTGACCCTCTCGCACCACCATGCCCTTTGCCGTCACTTTGACAAGCAGGAGGAAAGCTTCTTCTCACCCAGACCCTGTCCTCCCCCAGTACCACGAGGGGGCCTGGGTCCCCTCCAAGGCTCGATAAGGCAGGCTGCCACCAGCCCTGCCCGCACGGGTGGCCTGTGGCTTGCTGAAGCCTGCGGTCCCTACGGCTGAAACGGCAGCAGCGCCTGGAGTCCGGGTGCGTTCCTCGCCGGGCTGAGACCTGTGCCGCAGAGGACGGCCCTGGCCTTGTCAGTTGCCTGATGAGTGGCCTTGGGCAAGTTACTTAAGCCCCATGTGCCTCAGTTTCTCCATCTGTAAAACTAGGATTGTACCCGACACATAGGGTTGTTGGGAGAATTCAATGAACTGTTCGTAAAGCACTTAGGACGTGCATGACATAAGCGTCCGGTGGGACATCCCCATCCCTCTGACTCCCAGGTCCGGGACAGGCCGGCTGCCTTTAGGGAGCAGCTCCTGCAGGAGGCTTCGCATCACCCCGCCAGACCTAAAGGAGCCGCGGGTGGGCACATGAGCTGGGAAAGGAGCACAGAGCGGGATCAGAGTCCCCTGCTGGTCTCACCCACGGCCACGGCAGGTCCAAATACGTCCCAGAAAGACGGAGGCACAGGGTCCGCCGGGGTGGGGCACCCGGAGGGAAGTCAGGCGCGGTGACGGGATGGCCTGGTGTTTCTCTGCGTGGGCGCCGCCACACCCGAGGCAGGACAACTCTGCACTGTGAGGTGCCCCCAGCACTGCAGGATGTGAGGTGCCCCTGGCCTCCAGGCCCCAAATGCCTGCAATGCTCTCACAGTCACCGTGACCAGCACAGACGCCCCCGCACGGTTCCAAATCCTGTCTGCCAGGTGCCGAGAGAGCAGCTGCAGCTGGAAAGGAATGCGCGGGCGGCGCACACGCACCCCCCGCAGGTGGCGGAGCGGTGATGCCAGCGCCGCTCTCCCAGCCAGATAGCGATCTGCTGGCGGCGTCCTCCTCTTTGAATACAAAGGACAGTGACACACACACAACCCCTTGTCTGGTTATTCCATGCTTCCTTGGGAAACTCCAGCCTCAGGTGGGATGGATGGATCAGAACATTCCAGAGGCTAGAAACTCAACTGCGCAGGAGCAGAGCTGACCGCTCAACCCGAGAGCAGGCTGGGCTGGCCGGTCAGGTGGAAGCCCAGGGTGTGCCCAGAGAGACGTGCTTCTCCACTCGGGAGACCAGTGGGGCTCTTGGGGGCAACACTTGGAACCACGATCCAAGGTGGGGCAGGGAAATCTGTCTTTAGCCAGAAGCCCCCAGCCAGTCCCTGCTCTGCTGCCCCTTCTGCTGATGACGCAGGGCTTGTAACTCACCTGTCCGTCCTCCCTTCTCCCCCTCATTCTAGAAGTGTGGGGTTAACTCCACACTGAACGCTCCCTCGCTCCCTGTTCCTCTGTAAGCCACGAAGCTCTCAGAGCCAGCCCCTCGCTTTGCGGGCGAGGAGGCAGACCAGAGGGGGACTGGACCAAGGCGAAGCAGCACAACCCAGACCCGGGGCCTCGAAGAGCTGAAGGTAGCCGGCGTCCCCTTGAGAGAGCCATGCAGGCTGGAGAGGCTGCTGTTCGCCCAAGATCACTGGACAGAACAGTCACTAACCAGTCAGGAGGTGATGGTGTCCTTCTGTCCTTCACCTGAGAGTCCTTCCCAACTATCCCTTTGCACCCCCACCACCTAGGCTGTGACAGCTCACTGCTGGCCAACTCCAGCGCCTCCCACCAGCCCCACCCAGCCCCGGGGGGCTCTGGCCCCTGCCTGGCAATGCCACCACCTTGACCTTCCTCAGGCGGAGCTTTCATTGGCCCATACTGTGCTGGAGAGCCCACCTGGCCACACCTGCCTGTCCAGCCATCTCTTCCCCACCCACACACAGCCCTCGTGTCCCCACGGCCTCAGCCATTTCCTGCCTCCCTGCTCCTGCTCAGACTCTTCTCCACCCTGGGTAGCCTTCCTCGCCTGCCTCCTCTCAATCCCACATTTCTCCAAGGCCTCCTCTGTAACCTGGCGTCTCTACAGAGCCTCTGACCCAGCCCCCAGCCCTGGCTCCAGACACCAGTAATGCCCAGAGTTGGAAGTATTCACCCTCACACCCGGTGGCCTGTGGTCTTGCTTGTTCTGTAGTTGCTAAGGTGGATTTCTGTCATTACCCTACGCTCTCCAGGGCACAGATGCCCTTTATTGTGCCTGGAACAGGCAGGTGCTCAGTGGAAGGGGAGCTGTGAGAATGCGTGCAGGGGAAGGAGATGCAGGCCGCCCACCAGCACTGGGTCCCACGGGCTCCAGGGCACAGGGGAGCCACCCTAAGCAAAGTGGGCTGCCGGGAAGGCAGGGCCATCCTAGACAGGGCGAGCCAGTCTGTGAAGGACGGTCCAGAATGCTTCCCTTCCTGCCTTGACCTGGAAGATGGCAGCTGGCCGGCTGAGCCTAGAGAGTTCCACTCGAGCTCTGGCTGACCGGACAGAGCGGCCTGGCTCCTTGGGAGCTGGGTATGTGCTGGGCAGGCCAAGATGAAAAGAGTGTCTGTGTCCCCAGCTATTAGCCCATTTTGAAACCAAGCTTCTGCCAGCAAGGCGGGGCCGGCCAAACCGGCTCCTAGCAGGACACACCCGCTCTGCCCTGCGAGTGGCACACCCAGCGGTGCTCGACAGGGCCGTCTTCAGTAACGCGATCTCCCAACGCCCTTCTCGTGAAGGTGCGCACACAGTTTCATGGAGTCCTCGTGCCTCCCAGGCCTGGGAGGGCTCTCCTGAGAAAGGACCCCGAGGACAGAGTCCGTTTGCCGCTCTCCCAGTCCCTGCCACTCGTCATTCGGCACCCATGCGAGGGGCCCTGGTGTAGCAGGCATTTTACTGGGATTTCGGTCAGGACTGGGGGACTGGACAGAGCTAACTGGTCCCGAGGTGGCACATGTGGCTTGCTCCAGGAATTTGGAGAGCACAGTCCTCTCTCAGCAAGGCTGCCTAGGAGGGGCCACCTGGGGCCGCAGGGCGGGGAGAACCCTCCCAGAGGGGCGGGGTGGCTGCTTACTCGGCAGTCTGAGTCAGCATGGGAGCCAGCGGAGCCTGAGTCACCAAAGATGGGACTTCAGCAGGAGTGTCCATGCCGTCTCCCCTGGGCATGCCTCCGTCTCTGAGACGCAGGGGTCCCGCCCTGGGCTGGCTGTCCTTTCCCTCCCTGCGTGCTGCTTTGGGCAGAGCAGCCCCACAGCTCAGAAGCCTTGATGTCTGGACAGAGACCTCCTCCTTGGAGGAGGCGGAGGTGGGTGTGCCTCACTGTGGTGTCCTCCAAGGCAGGGAGGAGCTGCCCCCACAATTCACCAGTACCCGGAGACCAGCAGTGCCCACCAGGAGTGAACTCCGGAAGGCGCCTGCGAAATGTCTGTGACCTGCGGGGCTGGCTGGGGGAGGACCAGCTCCCCGACTCCTGAGAAGCAGCACAGCAGAAACCAGAAACAGCCGATGCCAGGCTTGGGCATGTTTTTTCACCTGAATTTTTAAAATGTGAAAAAATGAAAGTTTTGATGCTGATCCTGATAGTGTAGACTTTGCCAGAGACCCGGTCAGGGTCCCTTACAACCTTTGGAAAGTGGAAATTGTGAGCACACGTCAATCACGCCAGTATTCACAAACGTCTGCTAATAACTGAGGGCAAATTTTCCAAAGATCAGGATAACTGAAGCCCCAGCAGAAAGACCCTGTACAACTCTGGGCCGTGGCTTGCGGGTCTTGTGGGAGGTGCTCCTCTCTCCGTGAGACCATGAATCTGGGATGAAGAAGGCACCTTGGCCTCTGGGCTCCAGGCTCCAAGTGTGCCCCCAAGAGTCAGACCACGCGGTTCCTAGGGCCCTGCGGGAGGCAACAAGCCCTGGAGCACCCCGGCACCCCGCTGAGAGCGGGTGCTCCATAACGTCCACCTTCTGAACGCACAGCTAATTCCGCCAGCCCGGCCCCAGCCCTGTTTCTGCGCCTGCACCTGCCTGCTCGCTACGCTGCGGGAGAAAGCAGATTTTCTGAAATGCTTCTCTTTCCCCTCTGCCCCTCCACACCTGAGAAGCAGGTTTTTCTCAGCTTCTGACACTCTCAGGATGGGCTTGGGAACAAGGACCTAAGGTTTCGTGTGCAGACATCTGAGTTTGCTTTGGAAGGGAAATCCCTGGTGGGCAGTGCCGCCTCGGACGCAGCTGTCACGGGCCCGAGAGGCAGAAACCCCGGCCCTCAGCCGCCTCCCTTCCATGGTCTCAGACCTACGTCGCAGGCAGGGTCCTTCTGCCCTCCCGGAGCCCTGTGCTCTGTGGTCGTGGCTCCTGGCTTTCGAATGCAGAGGCTGGCTCAACTGCCCCAGTGACAGCTCCTCCTGGGGAGGGAAAGGGAAGGGGCCATCCAGATGTGCAGTAACTCCTGGAGCCCTGGGTGGTGGGCCAGCTCCCTGCACGAGCACACCTGAGGGTCAGGAAGATCCCACTGGGCCAGGTGGCCCCACCCTGTGTGACACGATTCTACTGCCCAAAGACCTGGGCTGGAAAACCCTCTGTCCCAAGGGATGCCTGTGGTCAAGGAGACTTTGTAGTCATGGCAACTGGTCCGTCCTGGCTAGGACCACAAGAGTGAGCGTTCGGAAGAGTGACTGTTTGGTACCCGCCAACCACACTGTGCTCTGCATGCACCGCTGAGCACATACAATGTGGGCTGAGAAAACAGGGACTCGTGGTAAGGTCGGTAGCTGAGGCTGAGCCCTGGACTGTCCCGCAGTTAGTCCAGTCTTGCTAAGCTGCTTCAGGCTCAGGGCGCTGGGCCACCCTGCTCCAGGCCTCTACAGGGGGTCAGGAGAAGGGTGGATGGAGGGGTAGGCCATGGGTTACCCCTGAGCACCCCACTCTGCCCCAGCACCGTGGGGCCCCCCAGAGCTGCCTGGGGCTGTAGGCAGATGTGGAGGAAGCTCGGCGATTTCCTGCGGACTCGCTCCAGGTTGGCTCGAAAGGGCAATCCGCCCCACAGACACTGCTTTTTGTCATGTGAGTTAGTGATATAAAGTTTCCTTTCGGCTTAAATCCATTCAAATAGCCAGGTGTGGTGGCACACGCCTTTAGTCTCAGCTAGGGAAAGATGATCGTTTGAACCCAGGACTTTGAGACCAGCCTGGGCACCATAACAAGACCCTGTCTCTAAAAATAAGGAAGTAAATAAATAAATAATAAATACATTGGAATTTAAAAGTAGTTCCATTAAAAATAAGTAAATAACGGTTGGTTTGATGACTTTGCAAACATCGCGGCAGCAGGGTGCACGTGACGGCGGTGTGGGACCAGGGTCGCCCGCAGTGGCAAAAGCGGCACGATCTGACGGCGGAACCAGGAGACCTGGGCAAGGAGCGCGGAGACCAGGTTCCAGTCTCAGCTCTTCCCTGCCTAGCTACAGAGCTTTGGACCGTCACCTCAGCTCTCTGAGCCTCGGTTTCCCTGCTACAACGTGTCCTGCAAGGCTGCTCCTGACGCTCGGCAGTCCGATTCCACCCGGGCTGCAGTCACAGGTGGCCTCCTCTCCTGCCAGGCTCAGCCCATCTTCGCCGGCCCAGGCCTCGCCCCTGCACGCCCTGTGGGTCTGGAGCCGGCAGCTGCTTCTTTCCCCACCTGTGTCTCTGCAGATGCCCCGTCCCCTCCCGGCCAAGCTGATTTTGTTTTTCAGCTGAGCTTGCTCTCCCGGGGCAGGCAGACCTCCGTAGAGACATGCCAGGGCCGCGGGGGAGAAAGCTGGCCTCGCCCTAGCAAAGGGTGGGGACGGCTCTTCCACCCACTTGGGACATGCTGCTGCATTTGTCTCACTGAGCCGAGTGACAAAAGGAAAACTCTCCAACCAGAAAAAAGGCATGAGAAGACCTCCCGGACTTTGTTTTGATGTTCCTTTCCCCCATCCCTGCCTCCTGGCTCCAGGGCTTGGCCAGCAGGAGAGAAGGCCCGCCACGTCTCCCCCTGCCCTCCAGGCTCCTTCCTCCTCTCGCTCTTCACACCCCCTCAAGGTCCACTGGGGTGTGGACTTGGTTCTGCCAGATCCGTCGGTGGGGTACTGGGAAGGCCCACACATTTGTCTTTAGCTTGATTTCCCTGCAAAGAAACTCGGGATAACAATTCCCGGTTTGCCTACCGAGCTCACAAAGACTGAGATCAAGTTGGAAGTGAAAACACAGCCCTCTGTGTAAGTTCGAAATGCACCTAATTCAAGGGATCATTAAATCGCTGAGGAGCTCAGGATCGCTGTACTTCCCATCCGAGAAACGCCTGAGAGACTATGGCCGGGCTGCAGCGGGCTTGCGGGCCGCCAGTTGCTTGCTAACCCGGAACCTGAGCCCTCTGTCCCCAAATCTCCCAGACTCCTGGGACTAACGCTGGGGAGGAAGGCTGCTCCCACCCTTCGTTTGCAGACTAGGAAACTGAGGCCTGGAGAGGCTTAAGTTAGCCTGTGCTGCAGAATTCAGCTTTTAATTATGTCCTCTCTTACGCTTGTCTGTTAGTTGTTTTTAACTATTGTGTAAGGCTTTTAAAGACTTGTTGGTCAACCAACAAGTCGTTCAACCAACAAGTAGATTCGTTCTTGTCAGGACCAAAAAAATCCAAAAAAGCAAAAAAACCTCAACAAATCCCAAAACAAAGCTCCAATAATTTCTGCTGAATTATCCTTAATTCTTCAAATCTTCCCTCTGAAGTTTCAGAGGCTCTATTTTGAATATGTGTTGGGGGGAAGGGGGTGGAACAATGGCTAACTCATCCAGAAGCTTCCTTCTTGGGAGAAGACACTATTCTATTCTCTTTGGCGAGAGGATTATCTGTCTCACAGTATCTCACTGGGGTGGAAGAAATTGAGCCCAGGTCAACGTGAGCGTTAGTTCTCCCAGCCCAGCCCTAACGCAGAGCCCTGCACAGGATGAACGAAAATGACTGGTGAAGCCTTGCTAGTTGTTAAGCTAAGGACGATGCGCCACTGGGCTCTGCTGTCTCTGGGGAGAGTGGAGCTCCTTCCCGTGGCTCTTCCGAGAAGGGCTGGCTGCCGACCGTATCTGGGGCTGGCAAAGCCTGATGCCGTCCACAAGCCATGTGGCTGTCACACTGAGTCCCTGGGCGGTGACATTCTGACCACATTGCCCTGGCCTCCCCCTCTCCCCTACAAGAGTCCGCACTGCCAGGACAGTGACTGGTGAGGTTCTGCTCTCTCCTGGGTCTGGGGCAGGAAGACAGGGTGGGCCAGCGTGCTTGCTCCGCTCCGAGGGGCATCATGAGTTTGCAACCCTCAGGAATTGGCTGCAGAGGGCCAGGGAGGCCTACGAGATCTTTGGAGCTGGCAACGCAAAACCAGCTGCCCTCCTTGGGGTGAGGCCTGTTCTTTGTGAACAGTCAGAAAGGTACTCTCAGACCACAGCCCCCGGCGAGGGGCCTCTCCTCTGCCCCGAGGGTGGCCCTCTCTCCTTTCACACCAGCTCGGAGCTCAGCTCCCGCAGGGGCCCATCCCAGCCTCCTCCGCCTGGGGCTCGCCCTTGGAGGACAGCACTGGCATTTATTTGCTGGAACCACGTCCTCCTCCCTTTGCAAGCCCACGGTGCTGACGCAGCAGCACCCCTCCAAGGAAAGACACAGCACACGAGCGTCAGGGCTATAAGGAGACGGTCTGAGCAACCACCTAGTCTTGTGGGTGATACGCCCGAGGTCCAGCAGGCAGAGAGTCCCAGCAAGAGTGCCCTGGGCAGTGACGGGGGGCTGGCCCCCACACCGTGCTTCTTCCTTTTCTCCACATCCTCGCTGGACTGCAAAGAGGCTTTCCTGGCTTACCCAGGCCTCAGCCAGGACAAGGGGCCTCACGTCGCTCTAAAAGGTTAGAGTCAGCCATGGGGGGAAAAGAAAACCAGAAAGGAAGCTCCCTGAGTTTGACTCCAACCCTAAGGGTGACAGAAGCTTCTTACATGGAAAGCAGAGCCACTCTGATGGACCATGGCTTATACAAGAGGCCCATCCCCAGGGAACACCCCAGACGTAGACATGTGCCATAGGCTTCTCCCCCATGAACGTGGGGAGCGTCCCAGTAGCAGCGATTTGTCTGTGCAAACGTGTCACATGCTCGGCTGCTACCTCCCACAGGGAGGGGCGCCCTCGGAGCCGCCCAGCGGCTCTCACTCACTCGCCTCCATTCTCTCTGGGAGGCACATTCTGTCCCTTGGCAAGTAGGAGCCTTGCCTCTTCTTGTTGGGCGAGAGCCTGGGGCCCTTGTAGGACCCTCCTTTCTCCCAGGGCTGGGCAGGGGTGAGTCACGAGCTGGCAGCAGGGACACTGAGTTGGCAAACACATCAATTGCTCCCTCCTGGAGCAGGATACGTGGCTGCCTGGAGCGGGAGCCTGTGGTCTGCTCTGCCTTCCCCTCGCCCGCACCTTTCAAGAAAAGACAGGAAAGGCACGCTGCCAAAGGGACCCGCCGCACACCTCTGGAAAGCAGCACTCAGAGCTGAGAAACAGGGTCTGGGGAGAGCGAGTCAGGTCTGAGTCTTACGACAGGGGGGTTACTCAGTAGATCGACCTGCTATGCCTCAGTTTCCCCCTCTGTAAAGCTAAAGTAAATGAAGTCCTACCACCTCTCCATCCTGTGGCAAGGGTTAATTAACTGCTGTTTTGCTGGTGCTGCAGCTGCTCAGAGGAAAGTAGGGAGAAAGTACAGAAGTCTTCATCCACCTCTAGGCCTGCAGCGGAGGTCTGGGCTGGAGGAGCCGGCACTGCCCCTGGGGAGACCACCACGCAGGCTGTGGCTACAGGGCCCTTTAGCCACTCAGAGTCAGCGCTCAAGCCACACAGAACCCTAAATGGGTCCTTGGTGAGGATCTAGTCCAATGGCCCTGCTCCATAGTTAAGAAAGCCAAGGTCTAGAGAGGCAAAGGCCACTCTAGGTCCTTCCTCAGCGTGTAGCAGCCCAGCTGAGACTGAATCCAGGCCAGCTCTGCTGATCTGACACGTCATATCCATAAACCTCCTACTGCCCTTTGAGACAGGAATTTCCTCCCATTTCAGAGATGGCCACGCCGAGGGTCAGCGAGACTAGGAATCTGACTAGTCACACAGCTGGTCGGCAGAGCCGGGGTGCAGACCTGAGGTTCCTGGCCAATGCCCAGGGCTTGCTCCTCCGCCCCAGGCTGCTCTGGGCATGGGCTCTGTTGACTGTGGACTGCTGAGGACCGTCTCTCTCTGCCGCTCCCAGGGCAAGCGTCCTCCGCTTCTCTCTGGCACCCCTCTGCTGTACCTGGCCCGCGGCTCCGTCCTTGTGGACCCTCCATCAGCATGGCTAACTCTGACAGCGGGTGAGCCGCCGACCCGGGGAGCACTGCGCCCAGATTTCCTGGCCCCTGCCGAAGCTTGATGCTTCTGCATCAAGTCCCCGCACAGTCCCCGCATCTGTGACAGAGGCTCAGCCAGGCTGCTTTGGGCCTAGGGTGGGTGGGATCAGGCCTCCTCAGGGTGGGGGTCCCTAGCACGTTGTCCGCAGGACTCTGTCATGACAGCGTCATCACACACCGACCTATCGGTTAGGCAAGGACGGCCGGGAAGGGGCTGGGAGAAAAATTCGCTAGTGAGTCGCGAGTTAAAGTGGAGAAATGGGGCCAATGAACAGGACAAAGCCAAGACAGAGCCAGAATTCTCCCTCCTCGCACTCCTGGGGGCTGTCACTCTCGGGGTGCTGGGCTGGGTGTAACCGAGCGTGGCCGTGTGATTCGTCGTGGCGTCACCACGGCACGCCCTGCTCCAGACCTCCCGGCGGATAGTGGTACGTGGGTTCTCTCCTCGAAGGTGGCATCCGAGCAGGATGTCCCACCCACGGCCGAAGAACGTTCCACTCCCAGAAGAAGTGAAGGCTCAGGGCGTGCTTCTTGATTTGAAAATAGGAAAACCTTTAGAGCTGGAGTTGGTAGAAAAGGGGCTTGTCATCTTAATCCAGAAGCATTCCCTGGAAATCGAAACTGTCCGCTTGCCTCCGCTTCATCTAGGACAAACCCGTGTGATAAAAGCCTATTTTCGGCGTTGGAGAAGGGCTGTGCCTTCCGATGGCTCCAGCTCCCCTCTTCCTGGTCTCAGCCGACCCAGGCGAAGTATTTGCGTGACCCATCGTGAGGGCAACTAAGAGGGGCCAAAAGAAACCCCTCCTCTTTCTCACCAGAAATGCACAGCCGGGAGTAATTCTGCTTGGCTCCCTACCTGGGAGAGGAGCACGGAAAGGGGTCTCGTTTTGTTACAGGAACGAGCAAGGAGACCCTGACCCAGGGTTGCCAGGTCTAACAAATACGTCTACAGGCCATGCAGTTATAGCTGAACTTCATATAAACAATTAATAGCTTTTAAGTGTGTCCCAAATATTGTATTTTGTCGTATTGTACCCACTAACCCTACCCGACCCCCGCTAATGCTCATAGCCGAGTGAACCCGGCTCGAGTCTAGGAAGGAAAATCACGGCCCCTCTCCTGCCCCTGTTGAGCTGGGCCGACCCCCTGGGAGAGAGCAGACCTGGCTGGAGGGCAGAGGGAGGGAGGAAGGGAAGGGATTAGAACTCGTGGGTCTCTTGCAAGTGCCTAGGACACGATTATAGAGTTAAAATACTGAGATTGCAGACACGCAAAATGGCCATCACAAAAGGTGCAAATGTCTGTGGTAATGAAAACGAAACTCTGCTAGGTTAGGAGTCAGGAGGTCAGGGATCTAGTCTGCTACGGCATCAACCAGCTGTGGCTTTGGATGAGTAATTTCTCCTCTCTGGGCCTGAGTGTCCTCATGCGATTAGTCCGTGATTCTGCTCTGAGAGCTGGAACCGCGGAGCTGACCCCGCCCACTGGGGAGATCGGGCAGCGGGGCTAAAAACTGCCCCGTCCTTTGCCTCGCGGGCTCCTTCCTCTCCCTGAGGAAGACCATGGGACCCTGAGCGCCAAAGCTGGCCACCTGCGATCCTTGTTTCTGAGGGCGGAGGAGGCTGGGGTGGCCGGCGGGGGCAGGGTCGCCTGGGCCAGCGACTTCCTTGGGACCACAGTCCTTTACCTTAAGCCCCTTGACGTTTTTTTCAGGTCACACTGAGTCTAAGTTTTATTTTATGACAAGACTCTCTACATTTACTCTTCTTAATTGATAAGTGATCATAGATTATAAATAGCATGATTCTTTAAAAATTATAAGGCTATTGCTGATATAAAATATAAATTGAAACTATGAGGTGAAACCACAGCTTTTTAAACATTCTTAGAACTTTCTTTTTGGAATCGCCTGCAGATTCTTTACATATTTAAATAAAATAGGTACACCATGGTGACAAAGCTCTGTTGTTTGAGGTTTGCTGTTTACAATTGGAGCCAAATCTGAGGAGTGAGATGCTCAAAGTGAGTAATACCGCTTTTTGGTCAAACACAGGTCGTGACGACAAAAGATGATACTGGCTTTTAAATCTGGCTCCTAAAAAGACACTGAAGACGGTTCTAACATTTCTAGAGGCTCTAGAAACATTCTGAGCACTGGCAGGGGTGGTGTGATACCCCAGTGCAGAAACGAATGCCTGTATTCTGTCTGTCTGTCTGTCCGTCTGTCGACCTCTGCGCTTCTCCCAGGGCGACCGCAGGTTCACTGAGGGCAAAGGCGGACTGTTTTCGGCCGTGTGTCTGCAGCGCCCGCTCCCTGCCGCGCCCCGCAGTTGCTCAATACAAGCCGGCTGACGGAGTGATTACGAGTATGTGTAGGAAACATCCTTCGTGCGCTCTCAGGAGCCCTGAGAACATGCTGACGCCGCGCGCAGACCGACCGCACCCTCCGCTCCGCGCTCCCGGCCCCTGCCGCCATGTTGCCTTTCCCGGGGGGGAGTAAGATGGTCCCGTGCCAGCCGTGCCACCCATGGGAAAATCCCACGGCGCGGGGCTGTCTCACGCCACCGGCCTCATTACCTCCCCCTGCTCTCCTTCTCCCTGAGCCTGGATCCCGTTTGGTTTTGCCCAGTCCTTGGCTGATTACATGTCTGGCTCCAAGATCGATTGCTCCACTTCCTCTCCACGCAGCCCCCTCCCTCTGCCCCATCCCGCTGTGTGCCCGGCTCTTCCCTGTTCCCAGAGCCTCTCCGACGTGCCTCAGCAGCTACCCGGTGTGAGTCATGTCTGCAGTCCCGCCAGCGAAGAAGGGGCAAGGAGGGTTGGGCCTTGGGGTGTGGAGAAGGACAGGGATTTTCACTGGTTGTCAGGAAGTGGGCACAGGGAGGGGTGGGGACAGTTTGGAAGCATTAAACCTAGTGAGACAGCTGAGGATCGAGCCAATTCAGCAGAAGCAAAGTGCTCAACGTGGGCCACAGGGGGAGTTTTTAAAGAAACATCTCCCCCTAAAGAGTTCCTCTACAGCTCTTGGTCACAAATTTCCATGGTTACACTACCCAGGTGATAACACCTCACAGTTAATGTAATATGACATTGACTTTTGAGTGAAGTAGGCACACGGGTACCATCACTCCCATTTTATAGATGAGAAAATTAAGATCCAGAGAGGTTAATAGTTTTATCTAAAGTCACAGAGCCAGAGAGTGGCAGCACCAGGACTAGAACCTAAGCCTTCTAGGCTCTGATGTGGTTAACATCATGTATGTAAAGACATGTAAACGTCTGTATTATCAGCATAATTATTCATTCTGACGGCTGGTCCAGTGATCTGCCCTCCTTGGGTTTCAACCAATCCCTTTACACTGCATTACTAAGCCATGTTCTCGTCTGCCTGGTCATCACCTTTGTGTCCCAGCCCTTTATCCACATCTGCGCCTGATCTACCAGCTTACTGGGCTCTGTCAGCTGTATCTATGTTGCAATAAGGGTGTCAGTTGACAACAAGAATCAGAAAAAAAGCAAAGGAAGTAAATTTGTGGCAAACCTAGCCCATCCCTCCCGTTAGTCCCCAACCTGTAACATGCGGGAAAGACATAACCTCCAAAATTAGCCCCAACAAGAATGTAGGAAGGAAGGAATCAAGACGACTCCTAAACCCAATTCCTAAACCAACCCCCACTCCCTTTCCAGAATCCGGGACATTTGACAACCAGGAGTGACATGTGTCAGCAATGTGACCCAAAGCAAATGCTGCTGAAATCCTGCAGCCCCACAAAGACAGAGCCCCACCTTACTGGGGAAAAGCAGCCTTTATTCCCCTCTGACAATGTCTTGAGGGCTTCACAAAAGAATTCCCAAGAACACTATAGGCTAATGTTGAATCAGCAAAAATTCGTGACAGTCATAGAATTTGGGACTAGGAGAAACCTTGGGTGCCATCTAGCCCAACACCCCTGATTTTAGAGTAGAAGGCCACCGCGGCGCTGGCTGGTATAGTTGTATGCAGAGCATCTACTGCGGGGCTTGGCACAGAGTTAGAGCTCAGCAAATATTTTCTCAGTAAATGGATGGGTGAGTAGAGTAGGTTGAGATCACTTAGAAAGACTGGCAGCCAGGATTAAAGGATCTAGAATAATCCCCACCCATGTTAATAAAAAATAATCTTAAGAATTATTGTCATCAGTTTTTTTCTTGTACATTAGTTCATTTAATCCTGAAAACAACTCCCTGAAGTAGTCTTTGTTATATCCACTTCACATGTGCAGAAACTGAGGCCCAGAGTTTGAAGTAGTTTGCCCAAAATCACATGCTCAGTGTGAGTAGCAGAGCTAGAATCTGAACCCAAATTTGTCTGATTTATAAGCTCAAGCAACACACTGCTCTGGCACTCAGCCTCACACGCAGGAGTCCCCACCGTGGACACGCTCTCCTGGCCACCGGGACCTTCTAGAGTCCCCTCTTCAGCCACAGCACAGACCGAAGAGAGATTCCCCTTCAGGATTTTCCTAGAAACATCTAAACTGGTCCACAAATGGACCTCAGGAATTCAAACTTTCCCCAAATCCATGATCGTATTGGGAAATGGACTTTTTTGGCTGTTCTTTTTTAATGATTTTTCTAAAATGTTCTCATTGGAGACATTCAAAAATACCAAATCGGCCCAGGAGTCACCTAATGAAATATCGGCCCAGCAAACAGATCTAGCCAGAGCTGATGGGCCTCAGCTCATGGACCAAAGCCTGTTTCACTCTTTAGCAACAGTGCAGGTTTTCTCCACCCTCAACCCCAAAACCAACCCCACAAACACCCCAGGTCTTTCGGAGTGGAAGCAGTTCCTTACCGGATATCCCCACGAGCCATTCCCCGCCTGGAACTTGGAGTAGTAGCTGCTCCTGCTGGTGGTGCCGTAGTTGTGATTGTCGGCCAGGCCGTCATACATGGAACCTGGAGGGCGGAGGAAGGAGGTTAGGACGGGATGGCTGTGGTCCTCCCCAGCCCTCTTCCCCAGGGCAGCACTTGAGCATGGTCCACCTTGCCCATGGAGAAGACCAGGTCTGAGCTCCTGGAGGAGGGGGATGCAGAATGTCATCTGCAGGTCACCTCCATCTAGCTCCACATCCTCCACTACCAGGGCCAAGGGAAGGGCCACCAAAGACTGCTGTCCCCTTCCCGGGAGCCTAATGGCTTCCCTGCTGCTTGGAGTAGCTTGGCACCTACAGGTCAGGAGCTGGTCTGCAGGGCCCTGGAGCGCTGCCATTCCATCCCAGGGAATCACCACGCCGCGTTCCACAAGGATCAGCTTCCCACTTCGGGGAGGCAGGCAGGACCCCCACATTCCTGGTCCAGCAGCGACGGCTGATTAGTCTGATTCAGGGAAGGATTCCGGATTCAGTTCTCAGCCTGGCCCCTACCAGTGACCAGGTAAGCGTCCGCCCCTTCCTTCACCTCCAACGTGCTCTAGCCGGCAATCAACCTCAAAGGCCCGGTGAGGATTAATTAATGTTTTTGGAGTGCTCGGAGACCCACAAATGACAGGCTCCATGGGAAAACAGAGTGTCATTAGGGTTATTAGTGGCACAGTGGCTTTGAATCACAGAAAGCAGAATGGAATTTGGGCCCCCGGGGGGGCCACCCCCCTCCTCTCCCTTTCACCAATGGCAGGGGGGCGCTAAGGAACAGCCTCAACTCTGAGCAAGCTGGTCTGTTCGCTGTCCTCGTGTCTTTGAAACATGGCCAAAGGCAACATGCTCATGACTTTGCTCACACCACTGTCCTTGCCGAATCTGCCTTCCCTCCTCTGCCACAATTATAGAATCTCACACATCTCTCCAAGCCAAGCTCAAGACGCCACCTCCTCCAGGAAGCCCTTTCTGATCAGCCCTGCTCAAGGCAATCTCTCCCTCCTCTAAACACATACTGTCCTGACCTCTGTAGCCAAAGTCTCATTTTGCTTGGTGTCCCATTCCCTTGGCTGCCCAGTGAGCTCCACAAGGGCAAGCCCTGGCTCCGTGGCCTGGACACGCAGAGCAAGGCCTGCCCCATACTCTTGTTACATGACGGCCTCTGGGAATGAAGGTAGGTGGGTTCCAGGGAGAACGTCCCAAGAGGGATGCGCTCCTTTTCTCTAACGCGATGGTCAGACTCCCCCATCAGAAACCCCTTCTAGGGGAAAAGGGTTTGACGGTGATCTCGCCTGGCTAAACTAGCTCCTCCCCATCCGCCACACCCACTCAGACTCCCCGGCCTTTCCCTTGGGGGCTGAAATATCTGAGCTGGGAGTAGAGGGAAGAGCAGAGGGGCAGCTTTGGAAGGAGGCAGGCATCGCTGCCTGGTGCCATCTCCTCCGTCCCGTGCCAGATGACCACCATATCCCACAGCACAGGGCACTGCCCAATTCCCTGCCCCCACCCTGGTGGGGAGGACCACCTGGACATGAGGGCTCTCGGGCTATGGCAGACACAACCTGTCCTGGGAGCCTGGAGGTGCCGAAATTGGTCCTGGCTCTGACACGTGGGCAAGCCACTCTTTCTCTCTTGGCCTCAGCTTCCTCTTCAGTCAAAAGAGGGTGGTGGCCTCTATACACCCCAAAGGCCCCATACAATTCCAACGTTCCACGGTGGTGTGACTATAGTGACACATGCCTGACGGCATTCCGAGAAGCCCGACTCCTGTCCTCCAGAGGTAGAGGTCCACTTACGAGGAGAGGAGGAAGGACAGACATCAAAGGCTACACCTTTGCCACCTGCCTCGGGGTCCTCCCAGAGGCCTCCCCCGTGCTCCAGGCCCAGGCCCAACTCTGGAAGGGCCTCCCCCCGTGAGTGACATCCTGAGATGCTGGGACGTGGCCCATTGAGCCTCTGACTTCCTCCAAGCTCCCTGTTGAGTGCAGCAGCTCGTCCCTCCCCTCCCTCGGCGGCTGCTCCTTGGGAAAGACCGCCTTGCGAGGCGGAGGCTGGAGGCAATCCCGTGGGCTCAGCCACTCAGGCTGGTGCTCAGCAGGGAAGGGGGCTGCAGCCAGGCACGTGCATGGTCAGGACTTTTGGTGGCCTACGCCGGGTCTCGCCCACCTCCCTTTTGTCCAGCCCACTCCCATCATCCCTTCCAAGGCTCAGCAGGCCGGCGTTTGTTTGGCTCTTGCCTTGTGAGCAGGCAGATGTCACTAAAGGGCAGATGGGGTCAGCCAGCTGCTTTGGGTGGAAGATCGGGGGTGGTGACAGGCAGGGAGGACTCCTGCTAGGAGAGGCTTGGGGGAGGGGGGCTCCCATCTTGGCCTCCATGCCTTCCAGGAGGGAATCTGCCAGCATGGGCACTGTCCCTCTGGGTCGTCAGACGAAGCATCTGCTCCCTCCATGCCCTGCACCTGCCCACCTTCCTCTCACCCACTCTTCTCCCTCTGAAGGTGGGGGCCTCTCTACCATGGAAGCAGGGGTGGACCCATGGACACACAGAGGTAGAGGTGGAATTCCCAAAGCCAGTCCCCGTGTCCCAGCAGTGACTCTGGTGAAGACAGGTGTGAGCTGTCACTCTCACTTCTGGTTGGGCCAAGGCCTCCAGGCCCCTCCAGGCAGCTTCCGAAGGCATCCCCTAAGAGACATCTGCAGTTGGGGGTCTCCCCGACTCCTGTGAGAGCGAGGCTGCCATCACGCCAGCCTGCACAGCTGCTCTGGCAGAAGGTAGCAGCACTCAGGGCAGGATGGAGGTGGCAAGGGAGAATAGGAGTCCAGAACTGTCACAAAGCTGAAGTCACACCACTCAAGTCACACCTTGCAGTGTCCCAGATAACCAAGGGGTGCAGGTGGCAGGTGAGCTCTGTCTGTAAGAGTGCTGCTCCCACAACAGAACTGCTGTCCCCCTCTCCTGACCCCGGGGTGTCTGTCTGGTCAGCAATGTCCTGTAAAGCTGTGGTCCACAACCCCTAGTCCTCAGCCTGTTAGGAACCAGGCTGCGCATCACTGTCTGAGCGCACCCCACCCCCGCATCCATACCCAGGCCGTGGAAAAATTGTCTTCCATGAAGCCGGTCCCTGGTGCCAAAAAGGTTGGGGACCACTGCTGTAAAAGTCGAGTTCAACAGCAAGAACATGGGGCTTCTAATGAGAAGCGATAGCTTACTTTTCCACCTGGTCCTGGACGTTTCTAGAACTCACTTCTAGCAAGCCTTTCCTGATGCATGACACCTGGTCCCATCTCCCTCCCATGCCTGCGCCAGTCCCCACCACCACGGACTTCGGGCACTCTCTGAAGCACCAGTCATGTCTCTTCTTCCTTGGGACCTGGGCACAGGGCGCTGCTCCGGCTGGGGCTGGGCCTAACCGGCCGGAGCCGGCCCTTTTTGTCGACGAGCTCTTGTCCCCTGCCCAGCCCCTGTGGCGCAGGCGCTCTGGTGCCTGGTGCCCGGAGGCTCCGTGCCCACGTTGTTGCAGGCTGGGGTCAGCGTCCTTGAATGCTGCTCATCCAGGCCCTCCTCCCACCCAAAGAGGTCCCTGGTGGGTGGATGGGGCAAACCCAAGGTGCCGGGGGGGAGGGGAGGGGTCCTGGTACCCAGCTCACCCCACAGAGTCACCCCATCCTCCAGCCACGCATCTGCCTTCCCACTGCTCTCCCCAGATGGGCGCGTGCGTCATGAGCAAAGGTGGCTCCTCGGCGACGCTGGCAGCCGATTCTCAGGAGGCGTCTGCCCAGCCACGGCACCCCGGGGTCAGAGGGCAAACATCTCAGAGCACAGATTGCTCTCCCTAGGACACAAGCAACAGCAGCGGCTCTGTCTGCATCGCTTGTCAGAGGTAAAACAGTCTCGGAAACCACCACTCAGACGATCGGCGTCCTGACGTGCTGCCGCCCTTTGGTGCCTTAGACACGACCGGCTGATTCCCTCTGTGTCATCAGCGCGACCCAAGCTTTCTACCTACAGAACCTTTGAAAACGGAGGCAGCTCCTCCTGTAGGACACGTGGCCTGCTCTCTCCAGCGGGGCAGCAAACCTTCGCAGGTGACTCACCCCTTCCACCTCCAGCTCTCAAATAGGGCACGCCCACTGCACCTGAAACGTTCTTTCTCTTCTTCTCGAACCCTCCCCCTGCACTCAAAACCTTGCACAAAAGTCAGCTTCTCTTAAAATCCACCCCACCCAGCCCTGGGCACCCCGAGCCTCAGCATAACCACGTCAGCACTCTGCCCAGGTGCCACACTTACTCTGCGCTGGCTCGGGCGTTTCTCGGAGTGTGGCTTCTGCACACTCTGTGTGTGTGTGTGGGGGGGGTGGGGGCAGGGTGTGCACCTGTGCACCCTTCTCCCAGAAAGCAAGGCCTGGGTCTCTCCAGCCAAGCCGGGAGCTCCCTGAAACAAGGGAGCTCCACTTCTGCTAGATCCGCACCCCACACCCCAATGCCGGGACCAGGTTCTACACAGAGAAGGCTCCGCCTGACCAACAGGCTGCCCTCGGGACAGAGGTCATGTGAAATCCCCTTTCTCTGCTCTCCCTCCCCACCCGCATCCCTCTCTTGCTAGTTAGGAGGACCTGTCACAGGGCAAGCTGCTTGGGAGGTTTATTATTTCTTGCTGAATCTGTCTCGATAAGGCTGATGTCCTTTCTAGCTTCTACACCCGACAAGAGCACACCTGCCCCTCGGTATGAAAAGCTAGAGAAAGGAAGCCCACTACCCGCCAGCCTTGAAAATCCTCTACTTCACCCCTTGAACCTTCTTCCACCTGCAGTGCCCACCAAGGCGCTAGGCCCATAGCAAAGGGAATTAAACAAGATAACAAGAACTGCCAGGAAGATACTTCTTAGACGATATCCTCAGAGACGTCTAAGAGTGGGCGGGGGGCGCTGTGTCTGCTGGCTGGCTGAGGTTCACGCCTTCAGGGAAGACAATGGCCGTGCCCTCCGCCGGACTGCTGGGAGCACTGGAGACCTCCCTCCCCTACTCTGGAGCCTCCAGGAGCCGGAGGAGGGCAAGGAGTTCAGCACAACCTCACCAGGCACTTTGATGTGGTTCTTGACCTCTTCCTGGGCATCCATACAGAACAGAAATGCCAAAACAAATTGGGCTACTGTGGCCTGTGTTCTCTCTTCTAGCTCAGCAGCCCACATGACTCCTCCGGCTCTGCCGGAATCCTGTTGCTGCTGCTGCTGCTGATCTGTTTGTGGCCGCCACCAAATCTGAGGACCGGGTAGAGCATGGGGGCATCTGTGGGGACAGGACGGGCACAGGGGCAGGGTAGTGGGGGCTGGAATGGGGCTCAGTATCTGGCCGGGGTCCAGAGTGAGAAACCCTCACCAGGAACTCCAACATGAGGTGTCTCTGTGTGTGGTGTGCATGTATGTGTGTGTGAGAGAGAGAGAGACAGACAGACAGACAGATGTGTGCATGTCACTATATGGGTGTGATCCCCATGCGGGTCTGCATGTGAGTGAAAGGGGGGACCAGGACGGTGGTTCTCAAACTGTGCACATCAGAGTAGCCCGGGAGTCCTTAAAGTCCTGGCGCCAGCTGTCCTCCACACTGACTCACTGAGAATCTCTGGGACAGGACCCAAGTATTTGAATTTTTTACAGTTCCCAGGTGATTCCAATGTGTAGCCAAGTTTGAGAACAGTGGATTAGAAGATTCTTTTTCTTTGCCTATCAGGCTGTTTATGAGCACAATGAGGCACGCCTCGAGGGGAAGCGCCTTTTTGCAGCGGCCAAGGGATCCCGGCCAGTGGTTCGGGGAGGTAAGGAGTAACAAAATCTATTTCCCAAGAGCGTTACCATAACAAAGCACTTTAGAGATGATCTAATCCAACCTCTGACGGTTGCAGAGACCTACAAAAAGGTAGTGACTTGTCCAAGATCACACACCAGGCAGCGGTAGACGCGAGGCCGGGCTCCTGCTACAGCACAAGCTGCGAGGTGGAGGGGGTGTGTGTACAGGTGTGGGTGGGTGTGTTCATGTGTGGGGTGTATGTGTGCACACATGCGTGTGTGTGTGTGTGTGTGTGTGTGATGTGGTGCCTACAGAGAACTTCACATGAAGATACCCAGCATTCCTCCACTTTATTTTGTTCAAATATCACACACCTGCTAGGGATCATGCCCATTGCAGAAGCACTTTCCAGATCTTTAAACCTAGAACAATTGGTGTATTGATACCTCCAATTTGGTATGTGGAGGAGAGGAATTTGTATTTTTTAAAAAGTCTCTGCCAACGAGCTCAGCAAAGGAGCAGGACGCAGGGAGATAGCATTTGCTGGGAAACACCCTGGAATACTCAGCATGTTTGCATGTGTTACAACAGGCCAACGGAAATTCTGCCTAAAACTACAACTTCAAGCCAAGATACATTGTAAAGAAACAAGAATCGGTGCATTTGAAGTGTAATTAGTACGCTCTGCTGCTGGAACAAGCTAAAGCGCGAATACCCTTTACCTTCTCCCAGCTCAGCTTTGGTCCCGAGAAAACAACCCCAGCAGCGATGTCTGCGGTCAGGAAAGGACAGCCTTCGAGGGAGTAGAATGAGCAGCACATTCCCTCGCGCAGAAGTCCACGCCGAGACACAGCCACGCACAATCAGGAGAAGCACCGAAGGCGGCCCCTTCACTGTGCTCACGGTGGGGCTGGCACCAGCCCGCCCCCAGGGGCCAGAACAGACACAGGAACCACCCCTGGGCCAGCGTCGCCCTCGACCCCTACCTCTGACCAGAGAGAAATAGAGGCTTGGCAATTTTAGACGGGAAGCAATGCTTCTGAGAAGAGGGGAGAAGGAGAACTTCGGGCCCAAGGCCGAAATAAGAAATCACAGACGCCTGAGCAGGCGGGAGACGCAAACCAGGCAACGGTGCTGGTCTGCAGGGTTTCCCTGGAGGAAGTGATGAGAAAAAGGGGACAACTTTCACTCAACTTCACGCGTGATGTGCGCTCACAGTGGTGGTGGGGGGCGCTTGGGGGCGGATCAAGTGAGATTCAGGCTAAGCTTTAGGAAGAAATTCCAAGCGAAGTTATAAAGATCTGGAAGGTGGAAGGTGTTTCCTTTCAGGTTGGTGCCAGCCCACCCTACACAGGGCAGCTCATTGTCCACCCCTGGAGGGCCTTTCCCACCCTCAGGGAGGTCAAGGTTCCCCAGGACAGAGCGCTGCTGAACAGGACATCCCCCTGCGTTTCCTCTTGCGTCCCACACAGTCTGGGAAGAGCACCTGGTCCACACAGGCACGTCCCGAAAGCACGGTGTGTGTGTGTGTGTGTGGAGGGGCAGGCAGACTCAGAGCAACCTCCTTCTGCAGGGTCTCTAGGCCAAAGAGACCCTCTTCTTCCTCCTTGGGGACTTCATGACCAGGGCAAGGTGTGTGTCTGATCTGCCATTTCAGGGAGGGCTTGGGTGGACAGGGATTTGGCTCCAGGCTCCTTCCATGGGGGTCCTTCAGCCCTCAGTGGCTCAAGTCCCCCTCACCGACAAGACGTAAAAGAGCCCTAGTGGAGAGGACTCTGAGGAAAGCTGGGTCTAGCACCAGGATCATGGTGGCTGGTCCTGACTGTCCTTCCTGGGGTACAAGGAGCAGAGGCCACTCCGCCAGGCAATCCGTGGGTGTGGCTGGATTTGTTCAGAGCAGGGTTTCTTAACTGGGAGCGGTGACGGGACTCAGGAGCCACAGGAAGATCAAAGACCCAGAGAAACCGACTCTTTGCTCTGGGAGGGGACTAAAGGAGAATTTGAGTCTGTCCAGGGGGCGAGAAAAGGCCCGGGGCAGGGTCCTTCCAACGCATTCCCTCCCAGGAACCAAAGCAGACTCATGACATGTAAACCGCCATGAAAAAGAGGGAGCAGAGTGAGTGGAGGTGGCCACAGAGCACACAGGGAACACCTGGGCGTTTCTGATGGCGAAGACAGAGAAATCTGATGGAAACAAAGCCAGACAAACCAGAAGCACCAGCTCCACCTGGCCCAACTGCCTCTTCCAGCTAGGGTGCCTCTGGGGAAACTGGCCCCCTTCAGGAACCTCCCCAGAGGCTGAGGGTAGAGGGGACACACCCACAGGGCTCCTCCTTGCAGAGGTATGTGTCAGCCATCAGGGGCAGCCCTCCCCTGCCTGAAGCCCCTCAGGGGATCTTGGGATGGAGAAACAGAGAGGGAACAAAGGAAACCCCATCAGATAGATGTTACCCACAAAGACCAAGGCCAGAAACAGACACTCAGCCAACAGCCCAATAGGTGGGAAGAATCAGTGGTGTTTGGGGCACCCAGAGCCAGTTTGAGATCTTTCTGGAGCTATGAGCCAGGACCTCAGACTGGGACGGACTGGGAGTGGGAATGGGACAGGGGAGCCCTATGTAGAGAAGAGAGTAGGTTGGCTTGAGCTGCGCCCGGGGCTCTAGCCAGAAATGGGGGCACTCTGTTATCCAAAGCTGCTTCCAAAGCAGCCAGCGAGCAGCTACCAAGGCACTAAAGGAAAGGGAAGGAGGCAAGTGCTCTGGAGGCGGCATGACCTTCAGTGGAAACCTGGCAGGAGAGGAGCCAGAGCCTAGACCAGGGCAAAGGGCACCCGGAACAGCAAAGGCCTTTAGGTCTGGGGCGCGGGACGTCCTCTACCAGCCATTTCCCGCCCTCAGCTCTACACAGGGGCCACTCAGGAACGGGGGGAGCAGCAGAGGTAGAAAGTGCGAGCTGGGGTGTGTGGGGCGGTAGAATGGGCGGGGGTCTGTCTCCTTTGTCTCCTTCCTCCCAATTATCCCGGCCCCTCCTCCTCTCCTAAGGGCCTGGCCTAATCTCAGTTGACCTGGTTTGCAGTGGGCAGCACGAACGAACGGAAGGTTTGTTCACTGCGCGTCATCATTCTTGCTGGGACTCCTTTGTACTAAAGAGTGGGTCTAAAAAGTCTCCACAAATGCCCCTGTCAGTTCCTGCTCCTTCCTCCTTGAGTCTCCTGGGTCCTAGCCCTTTATCCTGCCTCCCCCAGTCACAGAGGGCGGTGGGAGGCATCTGTTCCCCACACTCAGACCGGAAAAGTACCAGTGAGGGGCTCAGCTGAGTCGTTCCCTGAGCCTGGGGGAACCTGCCACTCTCACTCTCTACTGTCCCCATAAGACACTTGTTTCTACTTAAGCTGGCTGGGTAGGGAGAAGCCGTGGGAAAGAGAGTTTTCTACGCTTGGGAAAGAGAGTTTTCTACGCTTGGCAAAGCACATCCCTGACCCCCTTCCCTATCTCAAGGTGCTCACTGGCCCTGCAGTGACCTTCCAAGCAGGCTCTCCTCTTCCCATGAAGCTCCTGGTAAGTGCCATGGACTTGTCCGCACTCCCTGTGCTACCTCCCACACAGCAGTGCCTTTCCTGAGCCAGCACCTTGGTCTCGGTGACATCCTCACCCAGCCCCACCGGGCCTGGGATCCCCCGGGCCTGGGTGCTAGGCACTGGCTGGGGCTGAACGTACAGGGATTGGAAGCCCAGGAGGGACGGTGGGTGGCACACAACCCCCGGGGAGTGCTGGAACCATGGCCGCCAGGACAGCCCGGCAAGACAGCACACGGGACTGACCCCCGGAGCAGGATGGGAAAGAGAAAGCCGTCCAGACCCAGGGCTCTGGGCAGGCAGGAGGATCACAGGCAGGAGATCCTCAGCCTCCTGTGGCTCCGGACAGATGCTCCTGGCAGTGTCCCCCAGGGAGCCACCCACCGTTGCCCAGGAGCGCGCCGTTGTTGTCGACCTTGTGGGGCTTCCCGCGGCTCCACCCTGTGGGAACCGGCCAGGAGCTCGGCTGCTCCCACTCATCGCAGGCCCTGCCCAGGGCTGGCAGCCCCTGGCTTCCCTGCGGCCCCAGGATGCATGCGCCCCGGGCCGAGGCACGCTGGGAAGGCGCGCACGGCCTTTACCTCGGTTGGAGTGGCTCAGAGTGGACGACTGCGAGGACTTGGACTTCTGCCGCTTGACGGTCATCATCACCTGCTCCTGCACGCGCTGCCGGCCCGAGGTGCCTGTCTTCATCTTTTGGTCCGACGGCAAAGCCAGCGTGGAGTTGTCCTGGTCCTGGAAGCACTCGTACGCCAGGGCGGTCTTGAGCGGAGAGTGGTTCATGGTGGCGGAGGCGCGGCCGGGCCTGGGAGCGCGGAGGGCGGCGAGGTGCGGCGGCGGCGGCGGCGGCGGAGCGGGCTCTTCTCGCTCTCAGCGGCGCCCTGTGGCCATAGAGCGAGTGGTCCGCGTGAGGGCTCCCGGCAGCTGCTCCTGGCGCCTCCACCCTGGCTCGTCGGGCACTGGCGAGGCCCGCCCTCCGTCAGACAGGATATACCACCCCGCCTGCACCACCCACTCCGCTGGGCTGTGCGCTCAGACAGGCAGCTGCAGGGCACCGCGGGAGCCAGCGCTCTTGGGGGGCAGGGCCGCCAGTCCCCAGTGTGAGACGCTCTGCATCTTCCCTGGCTTCCTTTCTCTCCCTTCCCTCTCCCCGTGAGCAAGACAGGTTGCAGGCCCTGGGGCCCCAGGGAGACGCCCCTCTGTCCTGTTCCTGCCGGCTCACAGAGAAAGTATGCGCCCAGCTCAGGAGCCCAGGGAGGCTTCTCTCTAGGAAAAAAGGAGTCTTTCTTGACCCGGGCTGCCCAGGAGAGCCAGGCGCCCGTCTCCTTCTGTGCCGAGGCCATGGCAGAGACCAGCTCAGCCCGCGGGGACTCCCAGGCTGATGGCAGAAGCACAGCTCCTGCCCAAAAGGAATGCTCGATCTCGTGGGGACAACCCTTCTGCTCCAAGTCAGCTTCCAGTCTGAAGGCAGTGGGGGCAGAAAGGCCATACCAAGCGCCAGACTGGAGATATAAAACCACAAAGCAGTACACCTGTCATTTGTGGGTATGCTCTGGTAGAACCACATGAACAGTGGATTCTGTCTGAAACTGCGTACGTACGTCCTCTCAAAACAATGCCTGGCATATATTAGGCACTCAGGAAAAAATTAAAATATTTTTATTTTTATTTTTTCAAGACACAGTCTAGCTCTGTTGCCCGGGCTAGAGTGCCGTGGCGTCAGCCTAGCTCACAGCAACCTCAAACTCCTGGACTCAAGCGATCCTCCTGCCTCAGCCTCCCGAGTAGCTGGGACTACAGGCATGTGCCACCATGCCTGGCTAATTTTTTCTATATATTTTTAGCTGTCCAATTCATTTCTTTCTATTTTTGGTAGAGAGGGGGTCTCGCTCTTGCTCAGGCTGGTCTCGAACTCCTGAGCTCAAATGATCCGCCCGCCTCGGCCTCCCAGAGTGCTAGGATTACAGGCGTGAGCCACCGCGCCCGGCCTTAAAATATTTTTAAATGAATGAATGAATGACAGCTGTAAAGGTAAGGTAAAATTAGTTTACCTTAATTTACTTAAGGTAAATTAAGTCTAGCTTGACTCCTACGCAGATCCTTACTGAAAAACAGGAGAGCTGTCTCGCCCCTGAAGTGACTCCACCGTGGACTAGTGAGGACCGGAGTGCGCATCCTCCTCTATGCACTCTCGCCCCTGGGGACGCATGTGAATTCACAAATCCACAGCAGTGAATCTGGAGTGCAACAAGAGCCGAGTATTTTTAAAAATACGTCCTTTGATGGAAATCTTTCCAAAAGGCACAGCCTTCTGCCTTGCCTCCTAAAGCAAACGATGCTGAACCTACGTGCCGGACTCCGCGACGACGCTGGCTTCGCATTCTGGACGCCCATTCCTGAACTGTGTCGTCCTGCAGGCCGGTCGGCTTCTTAGTTTCTGGGGCTCCACCAGCTGCGTGACGCCATCACCAACGTCACTCTTGCTGTCATCTACATAAATGCTCACACACCTCGCATCTTGTTTGCCCTTCTAATCTGCAGAGGAAGGGACAATTAGAAATCTGTGCTTGTTGAAATCATATGTCGAGGAAAGATCAAGAAAATGCAGCGACCATTTCGGGGATGGTGTGAAGGTCACTCACTCGCTCCCTTCCTGAGAAACGGGTGTTCTATGCTGGGAGCCCCAGGATTTCCCCAGAAGGCATTCCTGGTAGCCACATGCACACTATGTCATCATAAGGCAGATCATAGTTTCTAACAGAAACAGTTTGATAACTGAGGGTTGTGTTCCTACCAGAGATGTGACCAAAAATGTGTCACAGGTAGATACAAAACACCTGTGAACTTCTCTCATCGCTTAAGATTATACCATTCTGCTTTCAGCCCTAGACTGCCAGGTCTGGACAGAGCCTTGGACTTCATCCGGCCAAGCTGCCAATGTCACTGGTGAGGAGGGGAAGCGGTCTGCCCGCAGCTCCCCAGGGACTGTGTGGAAAAACCTCCATTCTAACCAGGCCTGGGGACTCCTGGTCCAGTGCTCGTTGCACCACACTCTCCGGCCTCCCTTATAAAAGTCCTGTAAAATGGGCATTAAAGTACAGTGCACACCGATTATATAAGGGCCCCAATGTACTATAAAGTATACACGACAGCATATAAAAAATACAACTCCATTGTAGCACATATTTGGCCTATCTAAAACCTAATATACTAGCTATAATAAATGTTAATTAAGTCTTTAAATAATGATGATTTTGTTACCTTCCAGGATGTAGAAGGGCCCTGAAGGAGGTGTTTGGAGTAGCCCATATTCCTATAAAAGACAAGTCCACCGAAGCTGAAACCGATTACCTTTAAAATTGCTTCCAGGCCGGGCGCGGTGGCTCACGCCTGTAATCCAAGCACTCTGGGAGGCCGAGGCGGGCGGATTGTTTGAGCTCAGGAGTTCCAGACTGAGCAAGAGCGAGACCCCCATCTCTACTAAAAAAACAGAAAGAAATTAATCGGACAACTAAAAATATATAGAAAAAATTAGCCAGGCATGGTGGCTCATGCCTGTAGTCCCAGCTCCTCGGGAGGCTGAGGCAGTAGGATTGCTTGAGCCCAGGAGTCTGAGGTTGCTGTGAGCTAGGATGACGCCACGGCACTCACTCTAGCCAGGGCAACAGAGTGAGACTCTGTCTCAAAAAAAAAAAAAAAAAAATTGCTTCCAGGTATAAAGTCCAGTTTTTCTAGCTACTTTTCTATTATTTTGATACATTGGTAGCAGTAGCCAACACTTACTATGCTCCCAGCACCAGACCTACAAACCAGGCACGGCTCTGAGCTTTTTATACGGACCATGCCATATGAATCCTTACGATGATTCCATGAGATGGGTACCACGCCATCATCCTTTTTTTTCAGATGAGGAAATTGGGGTTCAGCGAGGCCACCCCGCCGGCAGTGGGCAGAGACAAGGCCCTTGAGCACAGGCAGCCTGGATCCAGAGGCTGGCACTCAATGGCAGTGCCCGTTTCCCTGTGACAAGCAGTGGGTTTATGGATCAGTCGTCGAACAGCATCCATTTCCGTCCCACGGCATGAAAGCCAGGCCAGCTGGGTTCCAGTTCCAGTTGTGTTCCTGACTAGCTTCACGGCGTTCGACAAGTCCCTTCCTCCACCCTGGCATCAGATCTGTGAAGGGATGGCCCCTAAAATCCACTCTAGTCCCGACACTCCGTAATTCTGATGTCAAAATTGCATGGATGTGTAGAGCAGGAGAATCTTGAATCAGGTCCTTCCAAGGACTGGGAGGAGAAGCAGAAGACGGGGCAGTCAAGTCACACGCCTGGGTCAGGGGGAGGGCGGTGCGGGGCTGGAAGGATGGCTCTGAGGCTCAAGTGTCGGTTTGAGCCAGGCCAAAGCTGTTCCCATAACCTCTCTCTTTTCTGCCTGCCTGAGTCCCACCCCACGTGGGGCCCCGTATCAGAAATCAACCAGAAAAGAGGATGACACCCCTAACGTGAAGAAAAGATGTCGAGGCGGCATGCTCACATGACCTGCACTCTTAAATGACATGCTTTCAGATGACTGTCAGAACATATATTTAGACGGTAAAAAAAATTCTAATGAGCGTGAGTTAATTTGAGCTTGGAAGGTGTGGGGGTGGTCTGGGGAAAGCCTCCTGAAAGAAGTTAATTTTGACTTGATTCTGAAACAAGACGAGAAAATTGTCACCCTTGAAGCAATGAGTATGGATGGGCTTCTAATCCTCTTTGCTGCCTGTCCTAGAAGAAGAGCATTAAATGCGACCTAGATTTCACTCTCAACACTCAAGGCTCCCAGACTTCACATCCTGTGACCTCAATGTGCACTAACAAGTGGAATATGGATTCAGTTATTCAACAAGTATTTACTGAGCATCTACTATGTGGCGGGTCCTGTCCCAGGCACTGAGGATACAGTGGTGAAGATGAGGTTTGTGTCCTTATGGAGCTTACCTTCTAGAGAAGGGGGGAGGAGGGGAGGGCTGCGCCAGAGGGGAGGGCTGGGACAGTGCAGGCTGAGAGGAGGTCTCCAGGGCTCCTGCCGCTTCGAAGGGTATCTGGGCTGAAGGTTCTCCTTGCTCAGTTTCAGCCTCCCGGGTGAGGGGACCACTTCCAGCTGAATCCCGAGCTGATGTGAGCACCCCCAGGATACTGGGAGAGGTCACCTTCCTTTCTGAACCCCTGTGCTTGCTAGGACGGCCCCCCCTTATTCAGCCCAGTCCTTCTGCAGCTGACCTCTGTTTCAGGCACCTTCGAACTTCCGGGCCAGCTCCCTGTCATCAGGCCTCATCTGGCTGGGATCCCCTGGTCAGGTGGCAGCCTCCTCCACGACTGCCTCACTCAGGAACCTTGTACCCTTCCCTGATGAACCCTCACTGCCCCACCCATCCCTAAATAGCTTCTGTCTCTTCTCCCCTTATCATTCCATTTCCCTGCCAGCCCTTGGCCCACGCTGAAGCTTGCCCCGGTGCCTTTGCACATACGCGATTCCCTCTCCGCGGGGCGCTCTCTGTCAGCGCTTACTTAACATGTATCCAGCGCCTAGCTGGCTGGACATCACACCGCCCCCGGGGACGCAGTGATGGAAAAGACCAGATCTTGCTCTCACAAAGCTTGCGTTCTAAAGGCATCGACAGAGAGTAAACTCGTCAATGAGCAGGCAAGATGATTGCAAATTATACTAAACGCTGTGAAGAAAACAAGTGAGAGGCTAGGACAGAAGACAGAGAGGGACAACTCTAGCCACAGTGGGCAGAGCGTGCTGGGTGGGCCGAGAGCTGAAGCGGGAGGGTGGCTGCCCATCTCAGGAGCAGGGGACGGCGCTCCAGGCAGAGGGGACAGCGAGTGCACAAGCCACGAACATGGCATGTCCTTGGAACTGACAGACCAGGAGAGAGGGGGTGGACACGCAGGCTGCGCTGTCCTGTGCAGCTTCCTGCGACGATGCAAACGTCCCAGGTCTGGGCTGGCCATTTGAATCACTTCACATTATGTGAAGTGAAAGTTCAGTTCTTCAGACGCATCGGCCGTATTTCAGGTGCTCCATGGCCACGGGTGGCTGGCGGCCTGTATCAGTGCAGGGTCTCGCTGGGTCTTCTAGACTCGGGTTCAGATTTTATTCTAAGAGTAATGAGAGGCCATTAAAAGGCCTTAAACGCGGGGTGACGAGACACTCCCGCCTCCTGTCTTCCCACCACTTGTCAGTCCCATCCATCCCTGTGGGGGAATCTCCTGGCCAAATTCAGTCCCCTCCTGGGGCCCTCTGTGCCTGGTGCCTATACTGTCACCCTGGTCTCACGCCATCGTATTCATGTGGCTATGGGACCTTGAGCAGCCGGAGGGAAGGGAAGTGTCATATTCATTTCTGTTTCCTCACTGTCCACATGACTGGTACACATAAGGTGCTCAATAAATGTTGATTTGGTTGAACTGAACCCATGTCTTGTTCTGGAGCAAGGCCACATCCCACACCCTTCCCAGATCTTTTGAGTAATTGGGGCTCAGGGCAGCCTGGCCAAGCCTTTGCCTTTCTCTGAGGACCTTTGTCGTCAGCTCCTGCGGCAGGGACACCCTCAAAACACACGCAGCCCCCACCCGTCTCCCTGGGCTTCCACCGGAGCACCGAGAACCTGCCTTTCTCGCTCCCTAAGGGAAACTGACATCAGGGAGTCAGAATTTGTTCGGCCCCTGCCCTGTGCTGGACACCTCAGGAAAAGCCCATCCAGGGAGTCATCGTCACGAGGATCTGGGTAAACCACGCCTCACGGAAACCCTGCAGTGACTCCTTCCAGAATCCTGGACCCTCACCGCCCTCTCGGGGTACCAGGGCCAGGAGTGGGACAGACCCCCAGCCTGACTGCTGTGTGACGGTGTGCCACCCTCCGTACCAGCTGCGGCCACTGCGCCTGGAAGGTGGGGGGTGCCCAGAGAGGCTCCCAGCCGTGGGTGGGGAAGTGAAGGATGGGGGGAGGGTGGGGACAGCAGAGGCCACTCCCCCAGCCCATTGGCAAGCACCCCAATTAGAGGATCAGAGCATGTGATCGTGGATCCCCTGTGCCTGAGGGCTGGGGCCAGAGGGCAGGCCTGTGCCCATTGCACCAGCCTGCTCTGCTCTGGAAGGAGCTGCGGGGGAGCCCTGGCAGTGGGAGGAGAGAGGCAGAAAGGGGCTGGGCACGGAGGCCAGAAAGGAGGGCCTGGATGAGTCTGAGGCGTGCTGGGCTCGGCCAGCTGCAGGGCGAGGCCAGGGTGTGCACCCGGGGCTCCCAGACGCAGCAGAACTCTCAGAGCTGCCCTGCTGGTCTCTCTGGGCGGGGTCAGTGGGGCGGGGAGGGGGGGGACGTGGCGGGAGGGGGGCAGGTGATGAATAACACAGCAGGGACCCAGCCCGAGCTGACTGCCTGCTGTCAGCACCAGATTTTCCCCGGCCCCGCCCCTCTGCCAACCCAAATTCTGGTTCTGTCCTCCCGACACTGGCACAACCCGGGGTCCTGCCTTTCCACCTGCCCTCTCCCCCGGCCACAGTGCTGTTTTGCAACCCCTGACAGGACTAGGGCCTGCGTCTGAGCCACAGTCTCGGGATCCTGCTCAACCCCCAGCTCTCTCTGGAACCCAGAGAGGCCAGGTGTGCCCAGGGGGAGTAAGAGCAGGGGCTTTGGAGTCAACGGACCAGGGTGCACAGCCCGGCTTTGCCGCTGGCTGTGTGACCTCGAACGAGCCACACAACCTCTCAGTTTCCTCATTTATAACATCGCCTTAGCAACACCTACCTCACGAGGCTCTTACGACCATAGATGGGTATTTATGTCCAATGTCTGGCCCGGTGCTTGGTGCCCTGGTGCTCCATAAGCAGCAGAATTTCTTCCTTCCTCCAGCGCACTCCCAGCCTCCTGCCTAACTGTCCTCTCGCCCACACTCTCCGTGTCCGGGGCCAAGCCCCCAGCGCAGGCCTGTCCTGCCTGCTCTCAGGACCTTTGGACATTGCCCCCTGCCCCAAGCGGGCCACGCCTCCCCCCAGGCTCTGCTCGCAGCCCCTCTCCTGCTGCCCCTGCCTCTCCTCCCCGCCCCACCAGCACTGTTGTCTGCACCTGTGGCCGTCGTTATTGCCCTTGGAGACTTCAGAATTTTAGGGGCGGAGGGGACCTCAGAGCCCATCTAATCGAGCCCCTCGGTTGGTCAGAAGAGGCAGCTGAGTGTAGACAGTCACAGTGACAAGGCCTTGCGAAGGACCCGGTGTCTGGGTCCTGCCTCCCCCAGGTGGAGACATGGGTCCCCTCCTCCCTTTTCGGCAGGTGGATGGGGGTGGGGGCTGGGTGACAAGCTTGAGCTTAAAAGGGAAGCTGAGGCAGGAGAGGACTCCAAGAGGCGGCTCCTGCAGGTGCTGCCTCCGCTGCCCGTGCTGGCAGCAAGGCTGGTATCTGGGAGTCTGGCAGCGGCCCAGGGAAGGGCCGTGGGAGCTGCAGAGCTGGCGGGAGCTGGGGGTGCATGGCAAGGGCTGAGCAGGCCCCTGTGCTCACTCTCTCTGTCTCAGACACCTGCCCAGCCCCAGCCCCAGCCCTGCGCAGCCTCGGTGATAATTTCATGAGTCACCCGCCCTTGCCCGCAGACAGGGCAGCCACACCCAGGGCAGCTGGCACCCTGGATGGGGTTTCTGCTCTGAGCTGCTGGGCGGGCAGCCTGCCAGGCCATGGATGGGCACTGATGGGGAGCCAAGACGCTCCAGGGCCTTGGGCCAGGCCAAGAACCTGCTGAGTGGCAGAGCCTCCCGTCTGCATTGCCCCATCGCCACGGCCAGGCCCTCCTGCGGACCGCCCCGGCCAGGTGCCTTCTCCCTGGGACCGCCAGTGACAGGCAACGGCCCAGCATCTCCCCCACCTGTGTTCAGCAGGGCCCTGGGCTTCAGGCTGCTCCCAAAGGCTCTGTAGCCCTCCTCTGACCGGGCTCGAGTTAGGAGCCATGACCGGTCATTTGTGGCTCTCTCTGCCAGACAGCTGTGACTTCACTGAGGCCCGTTCAAATCCCATCACAGCCTGCCCTTTGGACCCAGCTCGAATGCCCTCACCCCTCTCATAGCCCTTCCAGATGTGCCCAGCTGGAAGCAACCCCCCTCCTCGAACTCTTAGAGCAATCTGCTCCTCTCTGTGCCACTCAGCACATCACGCTGTCCCCGTGCACTGCCGGCTCTCCCCATCACCAGCAGACCGGCTACAGCGCTCTCAGTATTGGAGTGGCTCAATACGTGTCTATGCAGGCCACCCACGTTCCGTTCGTGTGCCCTGCTGTGACGTCCCTGTGACCAGATGCCCCTTTCAGCACCTTCTTGCCCCCCTGACCTCCCCTCTTGCCAGGCCATGTCATCCTACAGGAGGACACCACCGTGCCTCGACTTACGGCCCTGCTGGGGCTGGGGCTGGGCCTGGGCCCATTCTGACAAAGTCCTCGAGCAACTGGGGGATTCCCTGACACCTCAGCCTTCCCGCCATCTCCTATCTTGGCGCTCCACTGACCGCCACACTGCCAAGGGAGCAGGGTGGAGGGCGGGGTGGCCAGGGCTGACCCAGGAGAGCTGGGGGAGCCCTTCTCACTCCTTTCCAAAGGGCCTCCCTGTATGCTTTGTATCAGCCCGTCCTGGCCCTGGACTGGCCTGTTCTGGGAGCTCCCCCAGCCCCAGGGAAGACCCTGCTGGTCTCTGTCATGGAGGGTCCTGTCGCCCACCCCACGGCCGTAGAAGCTGGTCAGTGAAGTGGAGGTCATTGGGGTTGGGTTGGCAAGAGGGGTCAGCCCAGGGCTCCTGGTGACCCCCAAAGCCCAGCTTAGGCCAAACACACCTGCCCACTGCTCTCAGCTCTGGGACCCAGACTGGGGATGAGGAAGGGTCCGGGGGTGGGGGGGCAGGCAGGGGACAGCGGAGACAGCATTTGGAGCCCTTTTCGAGCCACTGAATACTGGAGGCCACTGAAATTGGAAGGTGAGTCAGGGAAAAGAGTTTAGTTTTTTCTGCTGCGAGGGGACATCGTACGATGACTCTCAGAAAGGGTACCTTTCGGAGTCCTTGGGCAGATATTGCCACTACTTCATCTCTTTTCACACAGAGTCGTGGGAATGTTTCAAATCTATCTAGTTCTTTACGGTCTGCAGGGTGGTTTCCTGTCCTTTAGCGCCTGGGATCTGCCTGTCAGCTCCCAGAGAACTGTGGTCGCCCTGTTACTGCCCGTCGTGAGGATGAGGGGACTGAGGCTCAGGGAGGGTCTGGGACTTGCCCAGAGTCACGGCTGGTTCGTGGCAGAGCTGGGTCTCGAAGGTGCTTCCTATGAACCACACCAGCTGCCTCCCTCCAGGACGCCCCTCACGTGCCAGGAGATGTTTCTGGGGTGGAGGGAGTTGCCGAAATCCGGTCATCAGGGCACATGTTATCGGGATGCATGGTAGCCGCCCCAGAAAAGACGTGTCCATGTCCTACCCCCAAAACCTGTCGCTGTGACTGCCCCGGGAAAGGGGTCTTTGCAGATGTGATTAACTTAAGGATCTTGAGTTCATCCTGGGTTTAGGGCAGGTCCTAAATCCAATGACAGGTGTCCTCCAGGAGAAAGACGGAGGGAGACCTGAGACAGGGAGAAGAAGGCCAGGTGAAGACGGGACGGAGGTCGCAGTTATGCTGCCACAAACCCGGGAATGCCTGGAGCCACCAGAAGCCGGAAGGAGTATGGAACGGGGCCTCCAAAAGGAACCAAACAGGACAACACCCTGATTTTGGACTTCCGGCCTCCAGAACTGTGAGACCGCAGCTCCTGTTGTTTTAGGCACCGAGTTTGTGGTAATGTCTGCAGCAGTCTTTGGAAATTAACAGAGACATGAACCTCGAAACTCTCGCGGTCACAAGGCATGAGCTGTCCCTCTCTCAGCGAACCCACTCGGCACGTGGCTTGGTGGGGGTGTGAGACCCGTGGCTGCTGGCGGTGTTGGGGGGGCGGTTCCAGAATGACACAGTCCCTCAGCAATGGTGCCATGCCAGGGCCAGCCGGCGTCTGCCGGCTCTGGACAGCGGACCTCCTGCTCTGCGGCCCCGCCCCTCCGCCACCCGCCTTCACATCTGGTTCCAGTCCACACGGAGAGAGGAACGGTGCCCCAGCGGCTCTGGGAAAAGTGAAGCGGCCATGGCAACGTCACCTCTCTGCCAGGAGGAATTTACGAAGCCAGTTACGCCTCTGCCAGGAAGTTGGAGGGGCCCAGCCTCTAATAACTGCCCGTCTCAGCCCTGGCGGCCCATCATTTTCATACGTCCCTGCTTGATGAAATGTCTCTAGGCAGTCAAAGGCAACACAGCCACAATTAAACACAACAGGAAACACAATGGGACTTTGTCTTTCCATGGGGCCTTTCATTCTGAGGCTCAGGCAGTTTTATGAGCCTTGGGAGGGCCCCTGCTCCTCCCTTTATAGACGGGTAAACTGAGGTACTATACAGGAAGAGAGCCAGAACAGGGCTCCGGTCAAGTTACCGATCGGCGCTGCCAACCAAGAACTTGGTTCTGAAGGTCCATCTGGCTCCCTTGATGGTCAGGTCCGCCAGGCTAACGGGAAACTTTTTTTTTTCCAGAAAGTCCTCAAGATTTGCTGTATCTTCTAAGAGATGGTCAGAATGAGGCTCAGCCACTCTGCCCAGCCTAGTGGGAGTCAGGGATTGGTGGGGTAGAAGGTGGGTATTGACGCAGAAAGAACACTGCTTTGGGAGCCCTTGGTACCTCATTCTACCCGGTACAAAGCAGAGTTCTGGGCCTGGCTTGGCTACCAACTTGCTGTGTGACTTTGGATGAGTCCCTTGCCCTCTCTGGGTTTCAGTTTCCTTGCTTGTAAAATGAGGGGGTTGTAGTAGATGCTCTAAGTCAGTACTTCTTGAGTCTCAATTCACATTGAATTGACTTCACATAAAATACAGGTTCTGATTCAGCAGGTCTGGGGCGGGGCCTAACAAGCTCCCAGTGATGTTGATGCTTCCGGTCCCCAGACCACACTTAGAACAACAAGTCTTGGGCAGATCATCTAACCATGGTCTGTAAAATGCCATCATCCCCTCGTCACCAGCTTCCCCAGGGTGCTGTCTGAAGGACAAATAGGCTAATATGTGTAAGAGCACTTTATAAGCTGTAAGGTCCTGTACAAATAGGAGTTTTTTTTTAAAAAATCACCAATAATATGATTAAGGCTTGATGTTTGCAAACAAAAGACTTGTTTCCAGACCCAGTTCTGGCACCGCTCGCCAGCTAAGGACGTCTTAGGCAAAGGCGTCACTTCTCTGAGCCTGTGAATGGGTAATAAGACCTGCCTCATGGGCTCATTATGAGGATGAACTAAAACGAGGTCGCTGAGAGCAGCACCCGCACAGACGACCCCGTGCGTGACGTGACCCAGGCATCATTCTTCGTCTTAACCAGGATCCTACCTGCAGGAGGCCGACGCCTCCACCCTCACCTGTTCTCAACGCTCCCTTGCTGGAGTTCACCTGCTGGGTGGTGATGCAATGGCCACTTGGTCCCCAAGGTCCCTCAAGGTCCCACTCAGGCTCCTCTACTCTCCTGCTGTCCTAGAGGCTGGACCAGCAGCTCCCTCTGCCAAGTCCCCTGACTGCATGTGCCCCCGACCTGGGCTGCTTGGGGGATCTCTGAACACCTGCCTCAGCTACCCCCAGCTGCAGTTTGGGGGTTTGGGCAGGAGGGAGGCCACCTGGCTTAGGTCAGGGGGACCTGCATTCATTTCCCTTGGGAAACTGCCTGCCACCTGAAGGTGCTTGGGGTTTGGCAAAGAGGCAGTCAGTCTCCACGGTGATAGAGTGAGCTTGTGGGCACAGCCTCCCACCCTCATCCCTAGCATGAGCCACTCACAGCGGGGACACTGTGACAGCCAGAATCAGCAGTGTGCAGCCCTCTGGAGAAGGTTCCAGGTGTGGACTCTCTCCCAACCCGTGGCAGTGAAGTCTGGTTATGTCTAAACAGAACAATTACCCTAATTGCTGTTTGTGCTAATTACACTGTCATCATTGGTCCGACGATTGGACGGGCATTACTCACCCCACCTGGCCACGGAACAGCAGCCTGCTGCAGGCCAGAGCCCGAGCCACCGGGGAGGGAGGGCAGAGAACGCAAGTCGGGTGGACCCTGATGGCCGGCCCAGTCCTGTCTGAGCCTCGGTCCACCATGTTCCACCCTCCAGGCCTTTGGGGTTCTCTAACTGTGATTAGGGTACCTCTTAGTTTCTAGGTATGAAGGTTTAGGTTTCCGGATGCACAAAGTTTACACAGTATACTTAAATATGCAAAAAAAAAAAGGAAATTACCTTATTGTCTATGCCCAATTGTGTTGAACTCATAGGCCCCCTTTCTAATCATGGTGGAGAATCAATAGTGGAAAACAAACAAAACTTGCCCATTTAAAGTAGCTGGGATGCTTATTTAACAGTCTCTTTTGGATTCATTCAAAGTCATTTGAGTAAGCAGTCAATTCAAAATCCAAACTGTTTCGCTGGGCTGTCCCTGCCCATCTGAAGGGGCTGCCCCACCCCCACACCCCCCCGCGCCTTCTGTCCCAAATGCACTTGTGATATTGGGAGAGTGGGGGGCTGCCCACCGCCCTCTGCCCTCTGTTTTCAGAGCCTTCTGCCATGTCCAAGGCCCCCAGATTGGGATAGCTCTGTGGGAGTGTGGCCATCTCTCCTGCCACCCATCTCAGCTGGCCCTCAAGATACCCTGAGTCCTGGCTGTGACGAGAGCTCCATCCCAGCCTGGGTGTGCCACCCTGCTGCCTTATGGCTGCATTGCCAACCGTGACTCCCCAGCAAATCTGCCAGTCAGCACTCTCAGCCTCTTTGCAGCTTCCCCAGAGGCACGCAGGACCTTCTAGATGCCCTGCATGCCTCGTAAAGGCATCGGAGCCATAGGACAAGAGCTCGGACCATGTCTCTAGACACCTCCCTTGGTCGTTTATAATCTGTTGCCCTGTCCCTTTTTGGATGTGGCCCCTTGGGAACCTCTAGACACTTCTGAGGGCCTTGCGGTTTGCTAGGTCTATATCCTGAGCAGCTAGGAGCAAGCCCCCTGCACGGAGGTCTCCCACTAAACCTCTCTGGGTGTTCCTACCCCTAAATGACACTTCCTCCCTCCTCTTGTCTTGAAACCTGATGGTGGGGGAGGAGGGGAGGACACTCACATCCCTCCGGCGCCTCTGTCCTCCTCCCCCGCCTCTCCCTGTCCCCCCTTCCAGGCTCCTTCATCCTCCTCTTGGGTGGAAGCGTCTCCACGTCATCCCGTCTCCCACATCCTTTCTGGGCAATGCGCCTCCTGGCTTAACCTAATCACAGAAGAAGTGCAGGGAAAGGAAGAAAAAAATATGGATATGTCAGGAGGGATTTGAAAGTCATCAGCCGAATCACACCGAAAACTCACAGCAAACCATGGTGGAGGGACGGGCCGGGACTTGGCCAGAAGGACTGGTTTATGTCCCAACGCCGCTCCTTCCTAATTCTGCCTTTTCCAGCAGAAAGAGTGTGATATGCAGTAGTATCCAAGAGACACAAAAGTGTCACAGGCCTTTGGGGTTCCAGCCCATCTGGCCCGTCTTTGGGAAAGACCCCCCCGCAACTCATACGGACACAGCAGCCGCAGGGAGCCCTGCTCACACGCGCGGATCTGCCCCGGCCATGGCCAATGGGCCCCGCCTGACCTCAACTGCTCCAAGCACAGTGACCCTGAACGTGACTCGGGCTGCGTGGGAGCCTCTCTGGGAGTCGGAGCCTATTCGCCCACCATGTTGACTGGCATGGAGAGAACCCAGAGAGAGAGAAAGGCAGAGAGCCACACAGAGGGGAGAGGAGAGAAGTCAGGCCTGGCGGGTTTCCATCCCTGATTCTGGGCCACTCGGGTGGCCTTGCAGCATACTTGTGTTTGGGATCCATGATCACTAAGAGTGGACTGTCCCAAGCAAGGGAGGGGCCTGGCCCGTGGGAATAAAAACAACAATGACAGCACCCCCCACTTGCCGGGTGAGTCCACACGCCCCGGCTGGTGTGAGCGGACACGGCCTCTGGGCTGCCAGCCAGTGTCCAGCCTCTCCCAGATGCCGCCTACGGACATTTCCCCTCAACGAAACCCCTGCGAATAACGAATCATCCTGGACCCAGACACGGGAGGGCCGTGGGGCGAGGGAGTCTGACGGCAATGGGAGAACAGCGTGGCCTGTTGGGCCCTTCCCGTCGGGAGACCTTCTTGTTGTAAGGGAACGGCTCCCGCCGTGGTGTGAGGTCAAAGTAGTGCGGACCCGTTTTCCGCCAGCCTCTGGACCAACTGCTGCCGAGGCCGCTGTATCGGGATTCTCCAGGGGAGCTGAGCTTGTCCCAGAGAGGGCAGCTGCCGCATCGCGGGTCGGGCCGGGCAGACGGAGTGGAGTGGCGCAGGATCTCTGGAGCTCCTGGGCACAGCCCCGGCCTGCCAGGAAGCTCCGGTCATGTCTGCGCACCGCCCTGGCCCAGCTTCTTGTCCCTGGTCCTGCCTCTTCATCCCAGCAACGCTGCTCCAGCTAGAGCGCATGAGAGTCATCGGTCGGTACTTCTTTTAAAAGGGACATTTCAGGAACCCACCCAGGGTCCATTTCAGGAACTCACCCTGGGCTGAGGCTCAAAAATATGAATTTTTAAGAAGTACTCAGGTCCAGCTAATTTTTGCACATTTTTTTGTTGTGGTAAGATATATTTACGATAAAATTCACCATTCCAACTAGTTTTAAGCGTACAGTTCCACAGCATCAAGAACACTCACGCCGTTGTGCTACCATCACCGCCATCCTTCTCCCGAGCTGTTCTGCCATCCCAAACTGAAACCCGCAGCCATTAAAAAATTACTCCCCTCCGCCTCCCTCCGTCCCTGGCTGGCCTCTGTGAATCTGACCACTCTGGGGACTTCGCGTAAGTGGAATCACGAGTGTTTGTCTTTCTGTGGCTGGCTTAGTTCACGTAGCTTAATGTCATCGAGGTTCACCCATATCGCAGCATGTGAAAGAGCTCCCTTCCTTTCTAAGGCCGACTAGGATTCCCTTATATGGATATTCTACATTTTGTTTATCCATCATCTGTCGTGGACACTTGGCTGTTTCCACCTTTGGTTATTGCGAATTATGCTGCTTGAACGTGGGTGTGCAGACACCTGCTCAAGCCCCTGTTTTCCGTGTCGGGGGTATATACCCAGACCCTTCTCTCGCTTGTCACTCTGCCATTCCACCTCTTTCCTCCCTCCCGTTACCTAGAACACCTTCCCACCTGCTGTCTTCCAGGTCCCGTCCTATCTCCGTGCTTCTTCTGAATCTACCCGCACCCCCTTAACGCCAGCGCGGGAGGCAGCGCGGTGGGAGAGCGCAGGCTGTGGGGCCGGGCAGGGTGAGTTTGGGCTCCTGTCTCGGAAGTGCCCCAGTCCGTGTCCTTCGCCTGCTCTGAACTTCAGTTTTCTCAGCTGTAAAAGGGGACCGATGAAAACTAACTTGCAGGATCATTTGAGGGGATAAAGTGTCTGGCGCAGGGTCGGTATTTAGTAAATGGTGGTGGTTGTCGAGATTATTCAAGAAAGCTTTTCCCGCACGGTAGATGTGAGGCGTAGGACTTTGCAAAGTGAGCTCTGCACCCAGAGAAGACGGGGCGAGCAGAACTCCCTCTTCTCGCTGGAAGAGCCCCAAGGTTTCGGCTGCTGTAAAACCGGTGTGAGTCAGTAGCAGCAAGTTACGTTTTCTGAGTAACTTCAATTTCTCTCGCTGTAATTTAAATGCATTTTATCTTGTTTTGTCCTCAATAAGCTCCCAGAACTGCTGAATCCTCTGTAATTATTTAAAAAAAAAAAAAGCAACATTAAGGACTTGAGAACCTAAACCAACCTCCAATCATTGTAGTCAGAATTCAGACCCCCAAGTCTGAGGGCCTGTGCCCGGCAACGTGTTGTCCCGGGAGTAGCACGGAGGCTAGAGAAGAAGGAAGCGTGGGCCCTGTTTCCGAGGAGGCCATAGGCATGCAGGCCAGGTTTACACGCATGGGGCAATCTGGGGAACAATACAAGACAAGTATGACTCATCTGCTTTATATCAAAGTGAACAGAGGGTGCGGACAGAGCTGCTCATGTTAGCGTAAGCAATATGAAAAGAAATAGCACAGCAACTTTGAAAATACGCCACGGGGACAGGGGGACAGGAAGGAAGGAGTGTGGCCTGCAAAAGATAGGTGAAGAGTCCAGGCTGGAAGAAAACCTAAGCTAAGAGTTAGAACAAATTCCTCAGCAGTGTTTCATGTTTCAGGGGATGTTAACACAGTATGAATGCAAAGGCTGGATAATTATAAAACTGAATGAGATGAAAAGAGATCGAAGGGTTAGGAAAACAAATTGAGAATGAAATACAATTATATATCTAATAAATGATGTAGAAATAATAACATACAAGGCCAAAAATGAACAGCACAAAGGAAAGGCTCGAAACCATCGTAATCAATGCAGGGGGCAGGGAAAGACAGAGTTTAAAGCAATTAAAAGATGGGAGGTTGGGAGGACATATAAATACATAAATAAAGATCAGCTAATATAAGAATAATTAATAACCCCAGGAGGCTGAGGCGGGAGGATCACTTGAGGCCAGGAGTTGGAGGCTGCAGTGAGCTGTGATTGCGCCATTGCACTCCAGCCTGAGCAATAGAGCAAGATATCATCTTAAAAAAATAATAATAATAATTAATATCCTAAAGTAATAGAGAGTTACACAAATGAAATAGAAAAGATATTCAGGGATATAATAGAGTATAACACAAAAAAACTTCTCTTCAATAAAGGACTGAATTTACAGGATAAAAAGGACACACGGAACACCAGAAAAAAAATAGAGAATGATCAACGCTGAGAAATATCCTGTTCAAGTTATTGAACTCTAAAGCATAAAGAATTTTTCAGGAGTCCAAGCAGAAAAAAAAAAGTCATTACAAGAGGGAAAACCCAGGCTCAACTGAGACTTCTCCACATTCAACGCCAGAAGACAACAAAGGAACGTATGCAAAATCCAAGTGAAAGCACACATGGCCCACGGTCCCCAATGCAGGGGAACGGCGTCAGGTCTAAAGGCAACAGAGGCACATCAGATGTGATAGGCCTTGAAAATGCAATCTGACGACACAAGCCAGAAAACCACGAATGATTCCAGCTAAAGAACTCGGAGAAGACAGAGAAGCGGGGAAGAAAGGGCTGGTGGTGGGCGTTGTATCCATTAAATTATAGAATTGTTGCAGAGCAGAATAAAAACACGCAAAACTCCCAACAGACTAAAAATGATGTAAGCAATGAAAATCAGGAGGTGGGAGAGAGGGAGGTGGGATGCAGCGTAGGTTGCTAATCATTTTATCTTTCATAATAAGGATTCAGCCGGGCTGTCTGAAATGAAAGCATCATTTTAAAAATCAGTGACTACAGCCTCTTGAAACAATTCTGAAGAGTAATTTTTCTCACCCATAGAGGGATTTTACAGGTACGAATGTCTCTTGTGCTTAAGAAACATTTATCCAAGATTGAGTAATGCCTTCAGCTTCATTTTCCATTTTTTTCTATTATATATAAGCACAAATGCACTTAATATTTTCAGACTTTAAAAGTATGTAACACATGATCCCATTCTTACAAAGTTGCATATCTATTATTTATCTACCAACCATTCTATCTGTATTTATATTTTGAGATATGTCAGGACTGATGTTCAGCAAATATTGATGGTGGTTTTTTTTCTAGGTGGCGGGATTTGGGGCAATTTATGACTTCCTTCATTGCAGATTTTTGTGCTGCTTAAATTTTTATGTTATAATAAGCAGGTACCATTTTGACAGAAGTCGTCAAAATCATTACTTGGAAATACTACGGGGAAAGTTAAAGTAAGGGTAGTCAGAATCAGTCCTAGCGCAGAAGGGTGGGCCCTGCGGGCTGCAGTGTGGCGAATGCCGTGGTTTCCTTCCACCAGGCCGGCGGACGCCCTCTGCCAGCAGGGGTGGCCGGGTGAAGGAGAAGCCTTCTTGCAGGGGTGGAGCTGGGCCTTGAAGAAGGGTTTGGCCAGGCATTTATTTCATGAGTTACCCTACCTAACCTTCCTATGTCTATGGAGTAAGTAGTATATACTCCATTTTATGAGGAAACTGAGGCCACGGAGAGAAGCAAGGGAAGAACATGCTGGACAGAAGCACAAAGCACAGGCACTTGCGGGGAGACCAGGAACCTAGGCGCAGCAGGAGGCCGACTGGGAGTGCTCAGAGCGGGCCTCCCGGGCAGGCATCCCAGCCTGAGCAAGGAAGGTCCCACACAAAGGCTTCCAGCTGGGATCGTGTAGCTGCATGGAAACAAGGACTGCCTTCAGAACCAGCCCATAATGGCAGCGAGACAGGGCAGGGAAGGGAGCAGTGGCTGATGACAGCCATCGGACGTGGCGCCTGCCATGACACGCATGTCACGGCTGACAGGGTCCCGGGCACTGAGGCCAGCTCCCCGCAGCAGTGAGCAGTGCCTGGAGTAGGCGGCAGGTCCTCCGTGACACCCCTATGCCCGAGAGAGGAGGGAGCCGGGAAGACAGCAGCCACAGCAGCAGGCAGAGGTCATGGCCGTGACGACCCACCCCAGCCTGCGGGGCACGGAGACTCGGCACTCAGCTGGGGTCACGCTCTCAGAGATCATAGATGGCTCTCCTGCTCCTTTTGCCTCCCAAAAGGTCATTAAGTCATTAATTACACAGCAAGTGGCAATAAAATGGTCTCAGTCTGCTTCATCTTCCCCAGAGCCCAGGGCCTTGGGACCCACAACCCAAGAGTTCTGTTTTAAGCCAGTTGCTTTGCTTGGATCTGAGCTTCGATGTTCCAGTTGAAACTGATCGTGGCTGGATAGCAGAACTGTCACAGCACAGGAGTCCTGGCCCCATGACCTACCACTGGCAACCTTGGTGAAGCCACTCAGCCCTTCCCACGGCGAGACGGCCGGGATGACTGCTGGCCCAGGTATGCAGAGGGACCCAGAGCACCAGTCCTGCCCCATCATCGCTTTGACCTTCACAGCTCACTCCTTCCCTCCCCGGGGATGGAATTCCCAGACTCCACTCCCTCCCCCAAGACTCTGAAGCCACCTCATGGGACAAGCCAGAGGCGAAGGTACAGGCTCTTAAGTCCATAAATTTTATTTGAACCCTGGCTCTGCCACTCACTGGTCCTGTGACCCAGGCTGAGTTAACCTCCCAGAGCCTCGGTTTCCTCAGACATACAACGCAGACAATGCTATCTACCCCATATATCTGTCATGGGATGGCACCCCTTCCTGCTGTCCCCTTTCCTTATTGTCATGATTAAGAATTTCCTTCCCGCTCCTGTGCTATTCGGATCCGGACGCCGGCTGTGGGGCAGCCCAGCAGCCCTTCCGCCCAGCTCCTCTGGCCCTACTCGCCCCGCTTCCAGGGGCAGCAAGCCCAGGCGGGGTCCCGTTCCAGCCAACTCTGCTCTAGCAGGTGCCCTACCTGGGAGAAGGGAAGGGAAAGGAAGGAAAGAGGAGGGACAGAGAAAAGGCCCCACTCGATCTCTGGCCCTGGGGGACTTGGGGACTCGGAATCTAGCCCCAAATCTCCTCCTCACAACTTTGTTCAACACATATTTACAATGGCAACCTGGTGACAGGCCCCAGGAGAAGTGGCAAGGGGACCAGACAGCCCCTGCCCTCACAGAGCTTCTGGTGCACAGTGGAGCAGCCTTTCTTGGTGCTCACGAGGCTTCACGCCAGGCTGGGAAGAGCCCGAGACCTGGAGACCCCAGCGAGGCCCGGAGACCTCCTCCCCTCCTCCCCTCCTCCCCTCCTCCCCACTGTTTCTTGCCCAAAGAGCAACTGGCTCAGGAACCCAGTCCTCTGCTTCCCACCTGCCACCCCCGGTGTCTTCAGCCCACCCAACACCGCGTCCTTCGCCAGGGCCCGGGGTCCATCCCTTCTCCACTGGCCACCCCTGGGCCCAGCCAGGGAAGCTGGTCACAGAACCCCTGTAAGAAGCCAAGTCCCCCCTTCTGCTGTCCTGAGGATGGGAAAGCACAACAGCGGCTGGGCAGTGACTACCCCTTCCTGCCATGACACAGACTCTCCACTCCATGCCTGGCATGCTTGCGGGGTGACTGTCAGATGATGTAAATCTCCCAACGCAACAGGGACGCCCATCTAGACCAGGATTCGCCCACCCCCCGGACTCCTCATCGCGGCCCGACATTCCTGGAGGGAGCGGGGTTTCTACCACAAGCCAGTTGTGTAACCCTAGGCAGGTCCCTCTCCGCTCTCCGAGCGCACTTCCTCGTCTGTGAAACGGGGCAGCAACACCTGCTTTGTGGATGGTCGTGAGAACTAAATGAGGTCACGGATATAAAGACTTACGGCACATAGTGAGTGCTCAGTCAATAGTTGGTCACGTCTCCCCCCTTTCTGCTGGATCACCCTGCAAGACACAGCCTACCCACCATGGCATCTCCACTCACAGCAAGGGCGGGTTTGAGGACGCCCAGCCGGGATCCACGCACCTCTCTGGAGCAAGGCCCATCGCCCAGAACGTCCACGTGCCTGATCTGGAACCCAAGGATCTCGCTGGGCCATCTGTAGCTGTTAGGGTCAGAGGGCGAGGGTTGTTCTTGGTGGGTGGGGTTCTGGGTTCCTCATGCCTAATTCTGAGTGGCTTCCCTTTTATCTGCTTTATGTAGTAGGGTTCCAAATGTCGTTGTTCGAAATTTTTGGTGCCCCAAAGTTTGAGGTCACTTCTTTCTAACCTCATTGTATAGACTGGAGAGGCAGAGGCCTTGCCCGAGATCACAGAGGGCCCAGAGTGCGCAGCCCAGCAGTGAAGCCAGAGCTCGATGTGGGCTCACTGCAGCCCTGGGGCCGGTGGCTGCTATCCCCAGGGAGCCGCAGCCCCAAGCTTTCCTGGGCAGTGTTTGGACTCCAGCCTCAGCTGTCGACACCCCAGGGCACGGGCGGCGCATTCGGCTCCGGGTTCCCACTCTGTGGATTCTGGGGGCTCAGGGAGCACAGGTGCAGCTCCAGGGCAGAGAGCACCACACCACAGGCGGTGGACTCAGCCTGGACCCTATGAGCCCACAGACAACTTTGGACACCAGCCCAGGCACCCAGAGACCCCCCTAATAGGCAGTGTGAGGGCCCCTGTGTACAGGGACGGCGGTCAGTCAACAAAGGCTTTCCGTATACACGGGCACCTGGCGCCAGGTGCCGGCAGGACACAAAGGTGACCATGACACAGGCCCTGCCTGCAGGTTACTATTCACAGGAAGGGACTTTCAGGGGTGATGCGAATGTGCTGTATCTTGATTTTTATACATTATCAAAGCTCATCAAAAAGTATACTGAAGGTCTGTGCATTTTACTGCATGTAAAATGTACCTCAATGGCTAAAAAGAAAAAAATCACCTGAGGGAGTCAGACTGGGAAGGAGGAAAATTTTGAACTGGGGCCCCAGGTAGGTACATGCCTGCTCCACAATGGCCTGAGAACACAGGACACCACGCAGAGAGGGCGTGGGTCCTGTCCCCGCAGGAGGCCCTGGGAGTGCCGGAAGGACTGTCTGTCTGAGGCCAGGGCCAGACACGCCCATCTGTGTGTGCACGTTCCGCCAGCACCGCCCTCTGCGCAGGCCTCGCTCTAGGCTGGAGGACACACCAAGACCGGCCCCACCAGGTGCGGCTAACTCCCCCCTCCTTTCTCGTCCTCGGCCCCGCCCGCAGGGTCTGGGTGTGAGGCTGGGAGAGTTTGTCCACGTTACAGGAGGAGGACCTGTCTGCCTGCAGCCTCCTCTCCCTACAGCCCATGGATGGGTCTCCCCCGAGGGCCAGGGGCCAGGTCCACTGCTAGCTGGGGAAGCTGGGGACAGTCACAGCCCACTCACAGAGAGGGGCTCTGGGGAGCCGCAGCCACCCCAGGGAACAGGGCGTGAGCCGCCAGCGGCTTGGGGCGGCAGGCTGGGAGCTGTCTCATCGCTTGGGAAGCCGGATGCAAGCGCAGACAGCTCCCCTGACGCAGGTGGGGGGGGTGCTGTTGCCAGGGCAACAGGGGCTCTCACCTGGGCTGTCTGGGGGTGGAGGAAGTCCCGAAGTGAGCCTCCCGTGTACCCAGTGCACTTTCCCAGGGGTCCAGTGGGCCTGGCCTCCTGGTGGGGAAGGGGCAGCCCCTCCAGGCTCTGCAACAGGAGGCTCCTGGCTTTGGACAGCGCCGCTGGCCACGGCCCCCACAATAACCAGGCCACACCTATCTATCAGGTGAAAGCTCCCCCACCTTGTCCTCCCTGGGCCAAACCCATCCTTGCTCTCCCTAACCTCTTGTAACCGCCATGATGTGGCACGACTGGCCCCCCCCCCCCGCCATCTGCCCCATTCTGAGCTATCCTGGCCACATTCCCGAGCCCAGCCTGCCCCAGCTCCAGGACAAAGGCTGGAACTGTTCGCCTCCACGGTGAAACCCACCACGGGAGGAGCAGGGTGACCAAGGCCGTCCCCCAGCTCCAGAGGCTGCTCGGGGAGTTGTCAGTGCCCGTAGTGCTGCCAGGATGAGCCACATGGACCAACCCCCTAATCATTAAAAAAAAAAAAAAAGTAATTAAAAAAAACACACACACAATGCTCAGGAAGGAGTCTGAAAACGGTCAGCTCAGCAGACCTGGGGGCCTCTCCCCTCCCCAGCGTCAGGGAGCAGCAAGCCAAGAAACAGGGAGGGGCTGGGCTGGCCCCCAGGGCTCTCAGTGCTGGCGGCGCTGGCCACCCCCACTCAGCAGCCCTGCCCCCATGCAGCCTGCCAACGTCGCTCCGCCTGACACCGCCCAGGGCCCACTGCCCCAGCTAACACACACGGTCATTCCCGCGCTGGGCTGCAGGTGGGCTGTGCCGGCGGGGGCTGACATCAGAGAAGGGACAGGTCAGCAGTGTGGTGGCGGGTACTCAGTGCCAGGCGGAGGCTCTGAGGTCCACCACCCCATGGACATGGGAACTGCTCCTCAGCCACCATCCCATGGGCCCCCCCGAGCATGTACGTGGCCCGAGGCAGGGTGGGCTCCTGCCTTAGGATGTGTGTCCTCCGCAGCCGGGCCATGAGCTATGTGTAAGGGGACAGGCCCCGGGCGTGTGAACTATTTGTGGGGTTGGGAGGAGGTGAGGGGGACTGAGGGACAGGGCTCAGTGTCCCGGGCGAGGGGGATGTCCACACAGAGCACGGTCGTGGGTGGGGTGCAGGCCGGCAGGGCTTGCAGTGGGGTCTGGGGCTCTGCTGGGCAGCCTGTCCCCCAAGGGGAAGGTGGAGATTGCAGGTAGCAGCCATGGGGGTGAGACGATCTCTCTGGGCTGGGAGGAAGCCTCCCAGGTGCCGGCCAGGCCGCTCCTGCAGCAAGAAGAGCCCCTGCCCCCTTCCCTCGGGGGCCCACCCTTGTCGAGCCCATGCCCCACATCGTGGGTGCCTCACCAGGACACCACGTCCTAGGAGTGTGACATCGCTCTCAGCAGCCGGGGACACACCCCTGAGGTGCCTCTCCTCCTGCCCGGCTGGCCCGCGGCTGGGGTGGGCAAGGGTGGAGGGAAGGGCCCAGCTCCATCTCCAGAGAGGAGGCCTTGCCCAGGAGCCCAGCTCCAGCCCGAGGCCCCCAGTTAGGCCTGGCCTCGGTTCCCTGTCTCCAGCCCTGTCCACAGCCACCCCCATCCCTGTCAGGACACTCTGCGTCCTGCTCAGGCCATCCGAGCCCAGGACCTGAGGCAGCTCTGTTCTGGCCGAGCCCCTAGCACATCTCGTTGACCCTCAGGGAAACCCAGCAGTGACGCAGGGAAGACGTGGGGAGGGCCTGCTATGCAGCCTGGGCTTTGCGCTGTGTCCAGCAGGGAGAGGAGGAGGAGGAGGTCTGGTGTCCCGCCCTGCAGCTGGCAGGAAAGGGGGCAAAAAGAGACGCTGCCGAGGACAGGTAAGGAGGCCAAAGGGGCCTGGGAGCAGCAGGAGAGGGAAGATGGCTCCAGGCTGGTCCCACCGAGGCCCGTGCAGCCCCTCCCTCACACACACCGTCCAGGACCCCCGGCCGCCCCACTGACCACCGCTCTGAAGCTTCATGGTCCCCATAGCCTGAGTCTTTACCTGCAGCCGGCCTAGGGTGGAGTCTGCCCAGGCTGAGGACCATGGAGGCAGGGGAGGGGGAGGGGCTGGGGCAGGAGACACCCCTCACCTGGGGCCAGGTACAGGCTCCTGGGGCCACGTGCAGACAGACCGAGGGGGAGGGTAGGGGAGAAGGAGAACCTGCTGGTGCCCACCGCTCCACCCCTGCTCCAGCCCCACTTTCCATCCCTCTCTGCTCCTCTGCCCCCAGGCTGTCCCCAGATGTCACGAAGTGCCCACTCTCTCCCCGTGGGCCACCTCGGGCATCCAGGGCTTCTCTAGCCCCACTGTAAAGCCTGCGGTGTCCCCTGGTGGTCATGTCTGGGACGACAGATGGGCTGACACCTGGGACTTAGAGGAGGGGCCCAGGCCTGTTCTGTCCACCCCCCCCCCCACCGGACCCCGCCATGCTCTCCTGGGGCTCCTGCCCCTTACGTGGCGGGGAGGGGCCCCCGCTCCAGCCACCTTCCGCCTGCTCCAGCTGCTGTGCCCACAGCCGCTCCTCCGTGGTGCTGGAGAGCCGGGCCACACTGGCCTCCTGGGGGTGCGGGAGGAGATCTAGAATAACAGCAGCGGCATGATTTGGAGTGACAGTGAATCCCCACCACGGCGCTGGCTGGGGGGTTCTACTGTTATCTTCATTTTATGGATGAGGAACTGGGCTCAGGGATGCTAAATAACTCGCCCAAGACTACACCGCTAGTAAATGATGAACCACACATCCTGGACACCTAGAGCTTCCCTGCTGGGCGGGTCGGGGGTGAGAGGGGGACTTGTGGAGTCCACAGACTCAATCCCAGGACGAGAGCAGCCCTACAGGGGGAGAGTGGAAAGAGCAGTAAATTGTGAGTTTTGTTTTAAGCCCAGGTCTGCCACTCACTCGCTGTAGGACTCCGCGAGGCCCGGGGCCTTCTCCACCCAAAGGAGTCAGACCAGGCAATCCCACGAGTGCCCGAGCTGGAGCCTGGGCGCGGGCTGGAGGGCCAGGAAGGGCTGGGCTTGGCTGGGTTGCTCCTCAGCTTCCACAGAAAGACGCTGATGCCCCGGAGTTCTGATGGGAGGTGGTGGAGACGGGCCCTTCAAAAACTGTAGGTCAATGCTCAGTGATAGCTCATTCTCGTCCCAGCTCTCCTCTTTCCAGGAAGCACCTCCGCCAACTCCCTTAAAGCCCTTGGCTTCCCCTTCGAACGTAGCCAGCAAAGCCCTTCTCTCGCTCCCTAGGGACCGTGGGCGCCACCCCCCCCCCTCGGGCTTCTTTCTGGCGGTCCGAAGGTGCTTTCCCCGGCCCTGGCTCTGCGTGGGCCCTTCCACCTGGGAGTGCACTCCCCTCGCCTCTCTGCCTGGAGTCTCTGCCCCCCAGGCCTCAGCCCAGACCAGCTTGGGTCCCTGTGTCATAGGAGACCCACGGCACTCAGCCCTCACTTGGAGTACGGAATAGTTTGGTAAAATCTGGTAAGCCTGCAAAGACAGGGGGCCTGTTACTGTCCCCCCAGGGTCTGCTGCTGCACGTGGCATGCAGTAGACGCTCCAAAAACTTAGGAACCTCTGTGCACAGCCTGATGTGACAATCGGTCACCACCTGCTCGTGTTTCCACAGTAATGAGGCACTTGGCCCCGCCCTTGCTTTTACCCCCTCTCCTACGCCCACACCCCCTGACCTCATAGAGGCTGCTCAGTGGTGTCCCTACTCTCACCCAGGACTGGCTACAAGATCTGCAGTTCCAGTGCAAAATGGAAATGTGAGGGCTTTTTTTGTTAAAATTAAGAATTTCAAGATGGCAACAGCAGAGTGAGAGGCCTTTCTCCGTGGGGGCTCTGTGCAGCTGCCGCGCCCCGCCCAGCCTGAGACCCTTCTGATCACCATCTTCCATCCCCAACCCTGCACGTTCAACTCTGAGAGGGGATATAATAAGACATGATGAAACATGGGGTGTTGCAGCTCACACAACAACGCCTGCGTGTGCAGCGGCCCTTCCTCAGCGGAGGCGCCAGGGTCCCACCCACCAGGGGCCAGAGCAAAGGGGCAGCCCGCAGTGACGGGGGCAGAGAGCAGTTACCGCCTCTACAGCCAAACTCCAGGGGTAATAGGGCAACGTAATAGCTAGGAGACCTGGGTCACAACCTTTGAAGACAAACCTCCCCTGCCCCACTTCTTGGAATAAGAAAATCATTGCTAATCCTTCTCCCGCACTCAGCTGGGGTGAAGTTTTAACTGCAGAAGCCTAACTGACGGCGTCACCACGCCCTCCCAGGGGGCGGGCTGGGCCGGCAGATTGGAGGGCTGGGAGAGGGGCTGGGAGAGAGGCAGGGCGGGTGGGGGAGAGGCAGGCCCCAGCGACTCCTGCATGCTCAGGGCCCCTCGCGGGGCAGAGCGTCCCCACCACCTGCTGCAGGAACCTCGGCCGCTCCCTCTACCCACCGCTCTGTGAGCTCCGCCAGACCTTCCTGCAGCCTTTGCACCGTGGACCCGAGTCCGCAGCGCCTCCAGCTGCGTGGCAAGCAGCCAGCCCTGCAGCCCCACGCTGCCCACCGCCAGCAGCGACAGGACCGCCAGGAGCAGCCGGTCCCCGCGGCCACAGCTCAGGGCTCTGGTGCGGGCCCGTGGCGAGGAGTCCGCGGCTGCCGTTTCCCGCCTCGCCCGGCAGTGCCTCGCTTTACCTGCCCGGCACAAGGTCAGGCTGCGATCCCCCGCCAAGGGCGGCGCTACTGAGCTCCAGGAGCCCATAGTGAGACCCCGCTCGCGCACGCCGCCTCCGCGAGATGCGCTGCAGCTGCGAAGCCCCGGAAGGCGGGGCGAAGGTCGTCAGAGCAACGGGCTTCTGGTTGGCTGCTGACGTGCTCCCTCGGCCAATGAGAGGAAAGGGAGGGAAAGCTGGGCTTGCCGCCAGGTGAGTGCGGTGGACGGGGCGTGAGGCGGACGCACCTGGGCTGGGAGGGCAGGTGCCAACCTCAGAGAGAGCTCCAGGTAGGTCAGATGAGAATAGAGTCATCATTGCGCCTTCACTCTCTCACCACAGTAGACAGTCTCCAACGATTCTGTATTATTTTTCATAATTCAGTGCAGCTGTAAAAGCTTTTTTCCTGTGCAGGGTCATTGCACCTCAGGAATTATGTACGAGTAAAAGGCAATGTAATACAGTTTAAAAATTAGACATGTGAAACATCTCACACCTGAAAATTAGGAGCAGAAAACATGCAACTCAGTTGAATAAATCTGCATTTAAACCTAATAAATTTAGGTTTGTAACCTAAATTAATGCATTGAACAGCACTCTTTCAACTGCTGTATATTAGATATGAAAATCAGTTAAGGTGAGTCAGGAGAGGTGAGAAAAGCAAGGTAGGAGGGAGGGGACGGGGGAGAGAGAGATTCAAATATTTTGTGCAATAGTTTATTCCTTTTACTTATTTTATTGTTAAATATACATACAAGAATGTGTTAGGTACTTTTATTTTTATTTTGGTTTAAAGAATGATAATAAAATTAACTCCACGTTACCACTACCCAAATTAAGAAATAGACCATTACCGATTCCTTAAAGTCCTCCCTCTTGGTCCCTCCCCAATCTTATTCTCTTCCTTCCCCCCAGGAGTAACTGCTACGCTGATACCTACTTTATTGAATCCTTTGCTTTTTTTTTTTCACCCAAGAGACAGGATCTCTCTCATTCACCCAGGCTCGAGCGCAGTGGCACAATCACACTTACTGTGATTCTCCCACCTCCGCCACCCAGTCGCCAGGACTACAGGTGGGCACCACCACTTTCACTATTTTTTAAAAAAAATTTTTTTTGTAAAGACCAAGACTCACTATGTTGCCCAGGCTGGTCTCAAACTCCTGGCCTCAAGTGATCCTCCTGCCTTGGCCTCCCAAAGTGCTGGGATTACAGGCATGAGAGCCACTGCGCCCAGACTCCTTTTGCTTTTTTTTTTTTTAATCGTGTGCCGTGTATGTATGCATCCTTAAACAACAAAGTTTTGGTTATGCTTAGTTTTGACCTTTATATATTGGATTTGTACTGTGTGTAGTTTATGTAGTTTGTTTCTTTCAATCAAATTGTTTTTGCAACATGTCCATGTTGCTGAATGAAGCAGTTCTTCGGTCCTTTTCAAACCTTTATATTTCATTTTTTACCCGTTCTACTGTTGATTGATATTGGGTTGTTTCCTGTTTGCAGACACTGTAATAGCCACAATGCTGCTATGAACATTCTTTTACACTGGGCACATGTGCAAAGGTTTATTTATTGTCTAGCGTATACACCTAGGTGTGGAATCGCTGGGTCATAGGGTATAATTCCCATGGCTGCTTGATCAGGTAATTGTTGATTGTTTCCCAGTTCACACCCCATGGCTTCGCAGTCTCACAAACACTTGTGACAGATTATTCAGTTTTGCCAATCCGATAGAGGTGAAATGTTATATGATTGCAGTTTAAATGTGCACTTTTAGAGTTACAAATGAAGTTGAACATCTTTTCATATATATGAGCCAATATTTATATTACCTCTTGTTTGAAATGTCTGTTTATCTTTTGCCAGTTTTTCTCTTGAGATGTTTTTCTAATTGATTTGGAGGGTTCTTTATGGACATTAATGATAGACAATAATTCTTTGATAGACATTTTCATGGCAAATATTTCTCCTAACCTGTGGCTTATCCTTTCCCATGCTTCATTTTCTTTTGACGAAAACATGTGCCTAATTTTAATATAGTCAAATTGATAATACTTTCCTTTATGGCTTTGCTTTTGGCATCTTGTTCAAGAAATCCTTCCCTATCTCGAAGTAGAGATAAGAGAAATCTCAAGGAAAAGGGCTCTGTGGGTTTCCTTGATCGGGGTAGGATGCATCATAGCCAAAATAGACAACGGTCAGCTGTCCATGCCGCTGCCTCTGGGGGGCACCCGTGGTCTATTTGGGGTGGGCAATTATCTCTCCCATCCAGAAAGCTCTCCCGCAGACACACATTCCCATTCCTCAGAAAGGCGTGTTTGACTTCCGTCCTCAGCCCTCCTCCTGTGACCCGCGCCCCTTCCTTCCCAGGCCTGGCCTGCCACTGGGTGCAAGGGGAGCCGTGGGCAGCAGAAGCCGGGGGCTGAGCAGAGGGAGCGAAGAGCACACTGTTCTGGCTCATCCGGTGACCCGCTTGGTCTCAGGGCTGATGTCCTGGGGGGGGGTGGGGGGCAGGCCGGAAACTCTGGAATATTGCCTGGGAGTCTGAGACGTTCAGGGGCCCTGCTTTGAGGATGAGGGAGGACAAGAGCTGTGGAGGCAGTGGTGGGTCACACAGAGGTCCTTCCGGGGAAGGGAGCACCCCATCCCACCTGCGATGGGGGCAGTGGGGCCGTGGCGAGAGTCACATTCTCATGCACTTGATGGTCTCCCTCATTCCCTTCTGGAGGGGCCCACAGGGCAGATCCTGGAGCAGGGCTCTCCCTGACCCAGACCCCTTCTGGCCCCCGAGAGTGACAGGTATAGGGCAGTCCTAGGCAGTCCCAGCCCTGTGGTCCCCGCATGTGTGACACCCAAGGAGGCCTCCAGACTGGCCGCTCACGGGATTTCTGGGAGACGGGAGTGCAGGAGACACCGGCTGGGAGGGAGGCCTCTCCCCCACACAGACCGCCCCCCAACCTTCCTCGGCTTTCCCGCCCTTGCAGTCAACTGTGCAGGCCTGGGCTGCAGGAGAAGAGCCCAGTTCTGAGCCCACTCTTCCCTCGAACCAGAATGCTCCCATCCTCCCAACTGCAGCCTGGTATAACGGCGTTGCTTTGGGAATCTTTCCTCCAACACACCAACCCCAAATTAATTTGCAAATGATTTTCCTGTTATTAGCCTAATGCTTTAATGAAGAAAAGTACAGAAAGCACTCCCCGCCACACACACACACACATGCCCTGGATGCTCTAGTCCTCACCCAGGTCCTCTGACCTCCTTTCCTCTTCCCTCCCTGTAGTCACAGCTGGCTCTACTGTTCCCACCCTCCCTCCAAGGGGCCCAGCCTAGGAAAACGAGGAGCTGGCCCCACCCTGTAGACAGGTGTTCTCTAGATCTTCTGAAGTGGAGAAGAAAGAAGCCCACAGGTGAGGGTCCCCAAGTCTCACTGTCATTCTGCTCAGTGACTTAGCTTGGGGCTGGGAGACTTAATGCCCCCCACCCCGCCAGTTTTCTTCCCCAAGGACTCCGTGTCCGCCTGGCCAAACTTCCCAGGCAGCCTCCTCACGCCTGTCTTCCTAGGGCTCTGGGCATGGCCTCCATCCTTGGGGCCTGGCTCCTGGGGCCAGCGTGGGTTTCAGGAGTGAAGCTTCAGGGATCCAGGGCCATCCCAGGGCGAGGCAGGGCTAGGAGCTGGGTTCTGCAAGACACAGGATATTCCAGCTGGTCCAGATGGGCAGCTGCCCACCCCCGACACCTGTTCAGTGGTGAAGATTTGCAATACACTGTGGGGTTAGGTCTCTAGGCTCTGCGGCCAGGGGTGGTGGTTCAAATCCAGAGCCATCATGCACTCTCTGAGTTTGGCCAAAATCCTTCCCTGGCCTCTTGGGCAACCATAACCACCCCCAAATACCAGCATCTTTCCAGAACTGTGTGCATGTACAAGCTGGGGCACTTTGAGAGTGGCTTCCCAAATGCCTTGGCATAGATGCTACAGAGAGAAGAGATGTTCCGGTCCGGTGCTGAAGGGCCATTTTTACATAAGGGTCAATTCTGAATAACTAAAAATACTGAGGGATTACATTTTTTTTTTGCTATGCAAAATGTTTTAAGTACTATTGGGAGGAAAATGTTTTCTTATTAATACCTATTATTTGCTTTAAGGGGACTAGTAATGACAGAATCAGCGTGGGTTTTTTTCAGGCACTTAATGTCCGTGTCTGGGCACATTTATGAAAGAGCAACATGGCAGAAGCCTCTTAATCTCTCACTCTGAAAGGTGTTCAAGGCCTCCGGGGGCGCTTCGGGGGAGTGGAGGGCAGTATGCACAGCCCCTTAGATCAAGAGTCGCTTGTCTCGTCCAAATACTTCCTTTTGCAAATGGGCAAACCAAGCCCCCAGGAGGGAGCGTGATGGGCAGGTGAAAGGGCGGGCGAGCATCCTGTTCTCCTGACCTCCCGCTGGGTCACTCTAGGGTGGGGACAGGCCCCTGTGAGGGCTCCCTGAAGGCAGACAGGTGGCTGCTCCTCGTGCTCTCCTTCCCGTGCCCCGCCAGCTTGGCCCGCCGCCAGGACAGGCAGCATTACCTACGACAATGAGGGTGGCGGTGCTGACAGCCTGGCCCAGCGTGTTCTCCGCCACAGCCTTGTACTCGCCGCTGTCCTCGAGGGCGACGCTGGGGATGACGAGGGAACACACGCCCAGCAAGTCGGTGCTGTACACTGCAGGATTCCCTTCCAGGCTCTGGTCGTTCTTGAACCAGGTGACGCGGGGCCGGGGCGAGCCCTGCACGGCGCAACTCATGCAGCACTCGCAGCCCTGGGGCAGCAGGTGGGTCCGCAGCCCTACCAGGAACCGGGGCTTCTGGCTCAGGTCGGGCTCCCGGTAGCTGGGGGCCTTCACGGTGAACCTGTCTGCGGGGGAAGCAAGGTGCGGAGGGAGCAGGGTCAGAACCGAGCAAGTCCTGGCTGAGGCCCACGTCTGGGCAGAAGGCTCACGGTGCTGCTCTGTAGGCATTTCCCGGGCCTTCCTGCCACCTCTTACCTGCAAATGCGAACCCCGAGGCTTGACTCATTTTTTTATCCTTTTCCTAAAATTTTTTGGATTTTTTTTTTTTTTTTTACTACAAGCTATTATAACACACATTCACTTGTGGACAAATTAGAATATATGGAAAATCAAAAGAAGAAAGAATAAAAACCAATCATAATCTCACTATAAAATAAGCACAGCTCACATTTTGGTGTAGAACCTTCCAGACATGTTTATATTTTATAAAAATGAAATCATCTATTTGATTTTATAACCTGATTTTTCTAGTGACTGCTTTTAAGATCCACATCTATTTGCCTGCAAGACACACTTTGTTTTCAGAGAAACATTAACCTCCGTTTGCCTTGTTGCCTGTCACTGCCTTTGCAAATGCACCCAAAGGCATCCCAGACTCCCAAACACCCGCGTCTGGCTCGTTCTTCCCACGGAGCGGGACCACCCGAGTGAGGGACGCAGAGGACATCAGCGCAGGCGGTGGAAAGAGCAGCAGCTCAGGGCTGCTGGGTCCTCATTTGGGACATCTCTGCCAGCGCGGTCCCCAGCCCCCACCCCGCGCTCCGCCACCTCTGGGCTGCGGCGCAGAGCACAGCCCCCACCCTGGCCGCTCCTCCCTCCAGGACCGCTCACCGCGCTGCCGGGGGATGCTCCAGGGCTGGCTGGGGTCCGAGGGTCTGCTGGCCCCCAGCTCATTCTTGGCCACCACCCGGAAGCGGTACTCATGGCCGGGGAGGACGCCCAGGAGGGTGAAGCGGTTGGTGTGGACGCGGTCCGCCGCCTCGCGCCAGGAGCCGTCCGCCGAGGAGCGCGTCTGCACCGCGTAGTGCAGCGGGATGCCCCGGGCCTCGTCCGGAGAGGGCTCCCACTCGGCCGTCACCGTCCCAGGCACGTTCTCCTGCAGGTGGATGGGCCCAGGCGGCTGCGGACACGCTTCAAGAGAGGGGGCAGAGAGAGCCCGCGTTGGAGGGGACCCAGTGGGACTGCTGCGTGGTCCTCCCGGGGGTCCCCAAGTCTTCCGGGGGTCCTGGGGAATGCAGTCTTGCCACGCAGGTAGCTGCAGCCAGAGAGAGCTTGGCTGGGAGTCTACAGTTATCTCTAGAGGGTGGAAAATCTCCCCCAAAAGAATGATTTTAGCTCACTGTAGTTTTTAAGTAAAATGACACAGTGCTTTTTTGGACAGAGGTAGGGGCTTTCAGGAAGCCTAGCTACAGAACCCCACTGTTAGCCTATTCGTCATTTCCTATATCCGGGAACTCCTCCAGGGCAGGGGCTGGGGGGGCTGCAGTGCACAAGGACAGCCTTTATCTCCTGCAAGGGCCACAGACGGTCCTGCCCACCGGGTCTTTCGAGTGATGTCACCGTGGTGACCGCCTTCACCCACTGACTCAACCAGAAGAATAACTGAGGTTCCAGGAGGGGATGTGGCATGACTGTCCCTAAGTTCTCGAGACAGAAGAACAACGAAAGCCCCTCAGGGAATCTTCCTTGGCCTTTCCTCCTTCCTGCCTTCAAGCATACAGGAAGGGGGCAGTGTGGTCACCTTGCGTACCCAGCCCTTATAAGACGGCTGAGACCTGTGACCACACCAGATGGAAACCTCCGTGCCTCATGAGTGGCCGAGCCAGCGTCTGGGGCCCAGAGCCAGGCCCGCCTCACCTGCCACCCTGATGCGGAAACTGCGGGCAACCTCCTTCCCCTGAAGGCCCCTCAGCACCACGGTGTAGAGGCCGCTGTCCGAGAGGCTGGCCACAGGAATCAGAAGCTGTGTAAGGCCGTCCTTGGTGGTGGTCACGCTTCTTTTGGGCAAGGGCAAGCCATCCTTCAGCCAGGTCACCTTAGGCATGGGGGCAGCCTGGGAAACGAGAGGAAGGAAAGGACGAGAAGGGGAAGTTCTGTGGACGTGATGGCATTTAAGCTGGGCCTAAGGCAGACGTGGCGAGAAGAGCCTTCTAGGAGCAGGAGGGTCGGGGATGTAACACACGGGTGGAAGGTGCGTGTTGGGGAGCAGGCTGGTAGAGCGGTGGTGATGAAGGGTGCGGTTGGCAGGGGGGTGTCGCAGGGGGTGGTGGAACAGGAAGGAAGGCTGGACAGGGAGGTAAAGCAAAAATGTGAAGTGCCCTCCATGTCACACCATGCAGACATCCGGATTTTACTCTGAAAGCCATGAGCTGCTGTTGTAGAGTTTGAGCAGGAAACACAGTTAGCTCTGGATTGACATGGGGGTGCTGGAGGGGAGCGAGAAGGGACTCCCAGGGAGGGCAGTGCCCGAGACCAAGTCGGGGAGGACGTGGGAATCCCTGCATAGTCCAGGAAGGAGATCGTGGTGGCCTAGCCTTGAACTGTGGCGACCCTGAGCAGGGAGGGGAGGTCAGCCCAGCTGCATGGTGACCATGCCGCCAACCCCCCATAGGGCCCTTGGTACTGGGCACACTGGGCATCAGAGTCAAATGGGCATGAGCAGTGACTTAGCTCATGGCACTGTTCTGAGGATTTAGGGAGCTAATCCCACATGGGAAGCACAGAGAACAGGCCTAGGACATGGCAAACTCTCAGTGTGTGAAATACTTTGCCATCGTTATCGGTGTTGCTCTTAAGGTCTAATAGTTAAGAACAAGTGATTTAGAGTAAGACAGATCTGGGTTTGAATCTGGCTCTGACACCTATGAGCTTCCTACACAGATGATGATGATGGTTTTAAATAATAACGATGATGATAATTATTATTATTATACGTAATCATTATGTAATAATAATGACATACTGAGTGCTTGCTATATGCCAGCCCTGTTAATGTGCTTTCAGTATATTAACTACTTGAATCCTCAGAACAACGCTTTGATATAGGTTACTATTATCCCACTTGACAGATGAAGAAGTTGAAACACAGAATGGTTAAGATATTTGTCCAAAGTCAAACAGCTAGTGAATGATGATGTCGGAATTTGGACCCAAGCGGTTTGTACTTGTAACCACCATGCTATACATTCAGGTGGTGTTGCTGGTGATTGGGGATCATCCTGAGTCAAATGCAGGTCATATGTTTGCACAAAAATACATTCTGAAGTCAAAGGGGATTGTCTACACCGCAGGCCCCCTGAAGTCCCAGACTACAGACAGGTGGAGAAAAGTGAGTGGCCTGGTTTGGAGATGCAGTACCAGAAGCTACCACTAGAGGGATCTGCAGACCGAAAGCAGAATGGCCGCCCCGTGGCCAGGTGAGAGCTGTGCCTTCACGAAGGCAGGTCTGGCCTGATTTCAGCGCGAGCCCAGGTCACTGACTAGGGGTCAAAAAGGAACAGGGGCGAAGAGAACTGCAGGGCTGAGTCTGGCTCCCTTGGCCTCTCCGGACTCCCCTCCCGCACCCCTTGAGGGACACTCACTTCAAAGGAGACCGGCACGCTGACGGTGTCCCCAGCCTTGACCAACAGCGAGTCCTTTGTGTGGGAGTCCACGAGGAACTTGGGACAGACTGGAACACACAAGATGGCTTGTCACTTCCTTCTACAGCTGGGCCCCAGCCCCAGGTCCCCAGGGCAGGGCTGGAGGGGAAGGCTGGGCCCGTCTGTTTGGTGCTGAGATCGCAAAGGACTGGGGGCTTTAAAGGAACTGGAGGGGGGTTCGGAGGATGGTCCTGGGGGGAACCCCAGCAGCTGGTGGGGAGATGCCAGCAGGAGAGGGACAGGAGCTGAGAAAGGGACGCCACAGGGAGAGGGTTAGGGACAGGCTGGAACACAGGAAGTGATACATGGTGGAGCTCTTTGCTTTGCAGATGAGATAACCAGCAGTCTGAGTCAGAAGTGACTTGCCTGAGGTCACACCGAGTTAGGGACAGATTCTGGGATGCTGGACTAGGTGCTGTGTGCACATCTCCCTTATTGTCACAGTGACAACTAGGGTGAGTGAGGTGGCCCAGTGCCAGCTTGGGTCAAAGACAGGTCAGCTGCTTCTAGCAATTAAAGCCCAAAGGGAAAGACAATCCCCCTTTAGACAACAGGGAGCCGGGGCATGTCTCATTCTGAGCGTGAACTGGGTGAGCTGAGCTGTGTTTATGCCTCCTGAGGCCATCCATGCCTGGGAAGCAGCAGCTCTCTGTCCTGGAGAGAGCACCACCTTTGGAGTCACTGGGCTTAAATCCTGGCTCTGCCACATACCCATGGTGAGACCTTGGGCAAAGTACCTTGGACCTCAGTTTCCTTCTCTGTAAACTGGGGATGAAAATATTGACCTTGTAGGACTGCGATAAGTTGGAATGAGAAAACATTTCCAAAAAGGGCCTGCCTAGCCCAGTGCCTAGCACACTGTAGGTGCTCAATGAATAGTACTTCACGAAACTGGGGAAGGGGATCTTGGCTCTGCAAGTGCTTGGTGGCTGCTCAGAGGTACCTCTCAGGAAGGGCGTGCAGGCTCAGGGGCAGGGAAGGAGGTGGCACTAACCAGTGGTGGGCATCGCTTGCACTAACGTGTCCAGGGCAGTGGGCTGGCCGTGGCCTCCTTCATTAACTGCTGTCACTCGCACGAAGTAGCCTTCTTGGGGCCGAAGCCCCTTGACCGTGTAGGTGGTGACTGGCACGGTGCCCGTGTGGCATGGCATCCACTGGACACTGTCTGAGCGACACAGCTCCACCACGTAGCCCTGGGCTTCGTCCCCATCCTGGGTATCCGGTCCGGCCCAGCTCAGGGTGATGCTGGTGTTTGTCGTGTCTGTGACTTGGAGATTCCGCACGCGCCCAGGAGGTCCTGGCCAGACCGCATGGGAACGTCAGGAATGGCATCACCCTCCCCCAAGGGAGGCCACTCAGCGTGGATATTCATTAGCCTTCCCTGTGGGAGTCTGGGGATTTCTTTCACTTAGTGACTCTGCCTTCAGGCCTCCCCGAAGCACCCACCTGGAACCAATTCCTCACTCCAGCCAGCGCTTTGCCTCAGGTGTGCACCCAGACCCCCAGGCTGCCTCCTCCAGGAAGCCTCCCCCAACGCACGCCACTCATTCCCCCACCTGCCAAGCCTCTTGCCCTAACTATCCTTCTGTGATTCCTGAAAACCGAAACTCTTAGGTTCCTTTAGCGCTGAATGCTAGAATTCTGTGTCCTTTTATTCTGAACTCCAAGCTCTTAGAGTCCAGACTCTGCCTTTTGGGCACTCCATGCGGGCTCCTTGTTCTTCACCTGTCAAACAGGAACAATAATAACAACCCGACCTATGCACAGGGGTCTGGGCACAGGCGAAAGGCGTGGCGTGTGACAGGGCTTTGGAAATTGCAGCAGTCCACGGCTCTGGCCCCCAAGCCTGGCTGCGCTTTGGAACGGCCTGGGGCGCTTAAAAATCCTGGTGCCTCGACGCCACCCCCAGAGATTCTGATTTTAGTCTGGGGCGCAGCCTGGGTAGCAGGACTTTTAAGAGCTCTCCAGGTGTTCCTAAATATGCAGCGAAGTTTGAAAGCCACCAATCTAGGGCCGTGCTTCTCAAACTTTAATTAGTAGACAAATTACTTGGGGATTTTGTTAAAAATACAGCTCCTAATTCAGTAGGTCTGGGGTGAGGCCTAAGATTCAGCATTTCTAGTAAGTTCCCGGGTGACGTTGCCAGGCCACGGGCCTTGCTTAGTTGCAAGAATCAGTGAAATGTAGTCACTGCTGGGGCTACTGTTGGACACCACTCATCCTGCCTATTGTCTCCACTCCCCGTTACTGATAAGAGAGAGATGAACAGTAAAACAGGATGGGTCTGTCCGCTCGCAAGGGATCTGATGCCTGGGCCAGCTTTCCTCCTCCATCCCTCCCTTCCATGCTCTGTCCTTCCTGGGACTAAAACTTAGATGCCACTGGAACAATTAAACTGGCAGAATGTTCTATTCTTGTTGGGTTCGTTCGGACAGCCCGCACACCTACAGTGCGCCAGGCCCTGTGGGACACAAAGATGCTCTTGAGGTGTTTTGCTACCTGGCCAAGCCAGCAAGTGCCAGAAATGCGCCGCTCCTCGGTGACATGGCATTGGCAGCTCGTGAGGGGATAAGGAACACAGAACAGCATTTTCTAAGTTGTACACCTTGGAGTGAAGTTTTTAGCAGGTATTTTGCGGACAAGGTATTCTCTACTCAAATTTGGGAGATTTGGATCAAAGAAAGTTAGACAGGTTTTGGGTTTTTTTCCCCTGCAGGACTTGGAAATATCACAGACTCGTGTCATGCGCATCTTTGATCACAGACCTTTGTTGCTGTCTCCCTCATTCTCAAAATGTTTGTTGGCATCTCTGAGTACACTGACGCTCCCAGGACCACAGACAGGGAAATGCTGTCCTAGACTGTCAGTTTCTCGAGGGCAGAGATCAGGACTGACTCACCCAGTTCCTGGCACAAAGCAGCCGCCTAGCCGGTGACGGGCAAGTATTCAGCGGATAGAGAACAGAGGCTGAGGTTTCTCTGCTACCCGCCCTCCCGCCCTCCATTCCCCGGTGGGGATGTAACCCCTCACTGGAGTGAGTGGGTGGCTGTCAAACTGAGACAGGTAGGCCAGCCTGGGGACAGACCTGTCTGGAGGCCAAAGACTGAGCGAAGTGATCTTGGAAGGAGTCTTCTAGTCCCCACTGCCTGGCCTCTGGGCCTGTTTGACCTCGGTGCACGGCCCTGAGAGCCTTTCAGCCTTTATCTTCCAGCCCTCCTGACCGCTGCTTCAGGACTGCCCCTGACCTGTGACCCCCTGACCTGTCCCACCCAGCTTCAGAGCTATCCCGTGCTCCCCCATCGCGAGCTGCTGCTGTACTCACTCATGGGGTCCCGGGCGAACACAGCATCCGAAGGGGGCCCAGGCTCTCCAGGGCCTGAGGGAGCCACTGCCGTCACCCGGAACTCGTACTGACAGCCCTGCCGCACGTCCACCACCGTCCACCTCCTCTCTGTGAACAGCCCACCCAACGTCAGTCCCGCCCCGTGGGGACCAGGCGATGGGGAGATAGCTCGATGCCTCCGAGTTCTGGAGAAGACCGAGCCTGGGGTCCTAAACGCCCTCCGCCAGCCAGCCAGGTGTGACCCAGCTCTCTCCAAGGGGAAAAGAGCTCTGCTCAGGGTGTCAGGGAGCCCGAACCCCTGTCCGGTTCTGCCACTAACGGCTGGGTGATCTTGGGCAAGCGCCTCGCTCCCTCCTGTTCTCCCTGCCTTACAGCGTTGTTGTCGTGTTCAAATTAAACAGCATCACTAACTAGTGAAGTTGGATGGGGCCCTCAGTTCATCCAGAGAGGAGGAAACCGAGGCCCTGGCTCCTGAGTGGCACAGCAAGACCAGATCCCAGGTCTCCCGGCAAGCTGTTCTGAGCCGTCCTGTCCTCCACCACCCTGCCTCCCGCGGCATGCACGTGGAGCGCAGAAACGCGATGGTGTCCCCTCTGCCTCTGCCCAACCTTTGGCTTTTCCAAGTGCGTTCTCATCTCAGAGAACAGACAGTTTTGCAGGAAACTACTAAGTGGGGAGGGGACCCTTCTCTCCACTTATTGGGTGAGGAAACTGAGATCCAGAGAGGAAGTGGCTGCCCAAGGTCACGGCCAGGAGTGGAGGGGCCAAGGCCAGCAGCTTCACCCCTGGCTTCCGGCCAGGACTTCTCCTAAACCAGAGCTTCTCAGCCTCAGCACAGTGATGGTTTTTGCCAGATAATTATTTTATTATTATTATTTTTTAACGGGGCATGAGTTCCTTCCTGTGTGCCACAGGATCCTTAGCAGCTTCCCCGGCTTCTTCACTCCAGATGCCGGTCACATCTAACCCCCACCCGGCTGAGACCGTCAAAAACATCTCCAGATGTTGCCAAATGTTCGCTAGGGGGACAGACCCACCCCAGATGAGACCTACTGTGTCAGACCAATCTGGACTGATAGTGTCAACAGATCCTGGGGCCAAGGGGGGTCTGAGGGAACTTCCCAGGACAACGAGGAGACCCTGGGCCTGCTTACCAGGGACAGGCTGGTCATTCACTGCCGTCCAGGTGCTGCTCCCCATCTTGCGCTTCTCAATCAGGTAGCCCAGGACGTGGGCACTGCCAGGGCCCCGCGGTGCTGTCCATGTTAGTGTGATGCCCCGGCTGGAGGCCGACAGGATGGCCGGGGCAGAAGGCACCCCGGGGAGAGCTGGGAACAGAGAAGGTGCTGGTCAGTCAGGGGCCAATGACAGGCGCCAGCCATGTGGAGGCCCCGGGGCTAGAAGGCTCAGGGCATCTGGGGGCAGGCCACACTCTGTCCTCTCCTGGGGCACGTCGGGGCTGAGCCCGTGTCCGGGACACTGTCCTGGCTGTTCAGGGGCAGGAATGATGGGACAGAGAAGTCGCTTTGGTGCAGGAGTCTAGAGCCAGTCCTGAGACCGCTCAGCCTCGCGTCCCCTGAGAGGATGCCCCGGACTGCAGGCATCCGATGGAGGCGGATGCTGGTCCCTACCTGGGTCCTCACAGGGCTTTTGCTTGCCCGGCCCCTCCCCCTGGAGACCCCGTAAACCTCATTTCCAGGTCCCAGAGGCAGCTGAGGTACGGAGTCTGCAGAGTGCCCTAAAAGGGCCTCCCGACCCCAGGCACAGGCTGGTGTCGCTCAGCCTCCGTGGCAGACCTGCCCCTCTGGGTGCAGTGGGGAGCCCGGGGGTGTCCCTAGCCCCAGCCCCAGCCTTTTCTCTCACCCTCAGGAGCCACCAGGACCTCCTCAGACTCCAGGGCCTCGCCGGCCCCCTCGGAGGTCACGGCCCGCACGCGGAAGGCGTACTTCCGGCCCCGCTCCACCTGGGCGTCGGTGAAGCTGGTGCCGTCTGCGGGGGCCTCGCCCACCTTCAGCCAGGTGCTCCTGCCAGCCTGTCGCCTCTCCACCACGTAGTGCTCCACGGCCCGGCCCCCATCATCTCTCGGGGGCCGCCAGCGGAGGCGGACACCAGCCTCGTGGCGATCCTGCACCTCCAGGGGGCCCTGCGGGGGCTCAGGCTTGTCTGGGGACCCACCGAGAGGGGCAGGAAGAGAAGGGGGTCAGACGAGGTGGGGGAGTGTGCTGGTCTCCCTCTCGTCAGTGGATAAGCCTGCAGAGGGTGGGCTGCCCGAGGTCCACATGTTCCCTGAGACGGCCAGGTGTCCCTGGGCTCCACCCCCAACCCACACGGGCACACTCAGGGACGTGCCACAGGACGCACCAGCCCACCCCGGCCCCGCCATTCCGTGGCTGGTATGGGCACTGCTCAGCCTACAAGAGTCCTGCCTTGCTGGCACCACTCGAGGCTGGGGGCCACCGTTCCACCCAGCAACTTCCCTAAGGCCCCGCGGGTTGGGGTCAGAGAAGCACAACCACCTCCTCCCCCAGCAGAAGCCCAGCCCTTCGTTCGCCTAAACTGCCTCCTCCTAGCCCGTGTGGGGAGGGGAGAGAGGGCAGGGAGGGGTGGGTTTGACCTTAAACAGCACGCACATAAGGACCAGGGCCAGCAGACATCACCCCCAGACCTGCCCCTGCTGGCAGGGAGGGCTGGAGCCCCAGCGACCCTCGGGCCGTGGCCGGGGAGAGGGCTGAGGCTGGCACCTATGACTTGCAGGGCGAGCGTGGCCTGCGCAGAGCCTCCCTCGCTCCTCAGGGTCACGCTGTACTGGCCACAATCCTTCCTGCGTGCGCTGGGGAGGCACAGCCGCACGTAGCCGTCCCCCAGGGCCACCTGGGCGCCCCCGCTGCCGCTGCCGCCCAGCTCGGCCCCATCCTTCCTCCAGGCAGCCTGAACCGGGAGGCAGCTCTGGAAGGGGACCTTCACTGTCACCGGCTTCCCGGCCTTGACCACCAAGGGCTCTCTCAGCGTCTCTGTCACGTCTGGAGCGATGGTGGGCGGATCTGGAGATAAAACAAGGCGAGGGTCTCAAAGAAGACAGGGCACTGGGCCCTGGGGAGTGCAGAAAGAAGCAGCCAGAGAAGGAAGCTGGGACTAGGAGAAAGAAACCCTCCACCCCACCTCACGAGGACTAACGAGGGGAATGGGCTTCTTCTGCAGCAGGAGGGATCAGGATTAGACCTCCCCAGGACTTCCTGGCGAGGAAGGAGAGAAGACACTGGAATAGGGAAGGTGTGGGTTGGCTTTTTAAATCATACTCTCAGCCGGAGGAGGAGATGAGACGCTGGCTGCGGACTGGCCACATTCAGGTGTTTGGAGGTGGGGCTTATCGCCTGGTACCCAGGGACTGTGGGACGGGGAAGGGCAGGGCTGGGCCTCACCGTGGACGGTCAGGGTGGCCTCGCTCTGCTGGTTGCCGGCGACGAAGGTGTACCTCCCGGCCTGGGTCCCCTGCACGTGGGCAATGAGGAGTCTGTGCGCGAGACCGTCCTGCTCAAAGACGACTCCATCCTGGGTGGTGAGCTGGAGACCAGAGCCAGAGCAGGAGAAGGTCACCCCACCCGGGCTCCCCAGGCCAGCCACCCACAGCCATTCACTGATGCAATCGCTGGACACATGCCAACAGCCACATGAGCTGAGTGCCTGTCCCCGTGCCAGGCGTGTGCTCGTGTTCCCCATGCTTAGGACCTTGTTTGTCACCACCTCGTGAGGTAGGTACTATTATTAGTCTCATTTTGTAGACGAGGAAACCAGGACGTTCAGCAACTTGAGGAAGGTCACGTAACTGGTAGTAACAGAGCTGGGATCTGACACCAGATCTAGCTGATGCCAAGGCCCATGATCTGAATGGCTGTGCTCTACCTCCTCCCCAGGTGACAGTTACAGCGGAAGACAGAGGGGCTGTTCAGAGAGGCCAGAAGATGGCATTTGTACCAGGCCTTGAAGGACGGGTAGAAGTCAGGAGGCGTGGGTACAGGAGAGGCATTTTGAATGCAGGAAGAACAGGGCACCGCCTGTCGAGGGAGGCGTGAGGAGGATACACAACATTTTAAAAATCCGCTTTTATTTTAAACACGCCGAGCTGTTGGCCGTTTAAACTTCTCCCCAGGTGGGTACTTGACAGAAATGAAGGATGAAAAATCTTTCTTGCAAAGCCTCTACCCTCTCCTCCCTTTCCGCTTTACCTCATCCCGCCCCCAGTAAAGAGAAGGCATGAGGGGGCAGGTACCTTGACTCCGTCCTTAAACCAGGCGCCGGGTCCCAGGTCACTGGTGAGGGTGCAGGAGAGTGTGGCAGTTTCCCCCCGCTGCACCTCCGTGTCAGCCAGGCCCTGGGAGAAGTGGCCTGTGGGGCCTGGAGAGACACAGAGGATGTCCCCAAGGCCGAGCCTCAGGCCGTGGCCTGCACTGCGCCCTGGGAGGCCACCATGCTGCCGCCAACAGGGCTCAGCCCACGCCAGCCAAGCCAAGCCTCCCGCTTTTCTCAGCGGGACCGGAGAGATCTGAGCTGGTACAGGAGATCTGGGGTGTAAGGTAGATGAAGGGGCCCTCTGAGTCACATGGGTGGGAACTCTGGTGACTCCTAGAGAGTCAGGCCAACAACTCTGGTACTTTGGACATAGGGTTTCAAGATCACATACCCCAGGAGACCTCTGAGCCTCACGCAGGGTGGATCCCTCCTGCACAAGGAGGAAGAAGTTGCTGCTGAAATTTTTTTTTAAAGTTCCTGAAAATGGGGTGCATTGGCAGGGAGAGACTCCTGGGGCTGGAGGCAGAACTGAGACTGACCCAGCATCCTGGTGGCCGGGAGCGGCAGTTGGCTGGAGCCCACTGGAGCCAGCTCAGCTGAGAAGTACCTACCTCGGGCCTCCGTGGAGAAACTGCCAGTGCCAGGCTTGTATCTGGATGTGGGACTCTGGGTGGCATCTCTGCCCTTGCCGTAGACATCCAGCCGGCCCTCTTTGCCACCTCTCCTGCTGCCAAGATGACTTGGGGACTCCCGGGTCCAGTCTTCACGTGGAGGTTCCCCTAGGCACGTTCGGGTCTCCCCCGCAGGAGGCTGCCCCGTACCTCTGGCCTCGTCCACTCTCCCTCTCTTGGCTACTCCAACTTCAGCCCCTGATTGTGCTTGAGATCTGCCCCCGAGTGGACCTGGCCTCCTGTCTGACCTGCCAGACTCTTCCACTCCCCATCCCTCATTCTCCTTTAGGGCCCTGGGACCTTGGGCTGTGCCATTCTCAGCCTCCAGGGACCCTTGCTCCCCAAGGAACCCACTTCCTCCTCTCTGTCCTTTGCCTGCCTGAGCGCTCAGGCCCTGGACCCCTCCTGATCTATCTCCAGAGCCTTTTCTGCCAAAGGGACCATCTAAGCCATTCCAGGCTCCCCGAGGTCCTGGCTCCCCAGGTTTTGGGGTGAGGCCGTTCCCCCACTCAGTGGAATTCCTCTTGCCTAGGACACCTGAGTCCTCTGCACCGCCAGTCCTGCCCCTCCCAGGACCTGAACCTTTGCTATCCAAGGACCATGGGCCTTGACCTTCTCCAGCTGCCTCTTGGCCTGGTGGACCCTCCCTGCCTTTAAAGCCCCCTGGCCCTTCATGGGTCCCACTGAAAGTGGCACCTTTCTCCTGCAGAGAACCGGAAGCCCTGGAGCCTGAGGGTTGGCCTCTAGCACCTGCGCTGCCTTGGCCAAACCCCTGGTCTTCCCAGCCTGGGACCCCAGCATTGCTCTCCCCTCTCCCATCAGCTGGCCCTGGCATTGGCTTGTCCCTTCCACTGGGCCTGGAGCCTCTGTCCAGGACCTGGCCTGCCCCTGCTGAGCTCCCTGAACCTGCTCCTGTCCTCCTGCCTCCCAGCAGTGAGTCCCCACCTCCCTGAGGTGCCAATCCACCCTGGCCAGAAACTCTACCCTTGTCTGCTATTCCTGGGCCTGGTGTCCAGAAGTCCCGTTCAGGTCTAGACTCCAAAACATCCACCCCCACCCAGGTCTCACCTTCCGCTGCCTCCTTACCATCAAGAAACCCAGAACCCCCTCTATTCCCTGCTTGGTCTGCAGACCTGCCCTTTCCCCTGGGAGCCCCTCTGTCCCTAGAAGACCCTGGAATCCCAGAACCATCTTGCCACTCTTCAATATCTGATTTTCCCTTGGAACCAACAGCCTGCAAGGCCTCAGGGATCCCTGAGGTGCCATCGCCCCTAAGACCATTGGTGGACCCCCACCCACCTGGAAGAGTCTGTGGCCCTCCCTGAGACTCTGGCATCCCTGGGACCCTGGGGCCGTCCCTGTGTGCTGTGCCATCTGCAGTGCCCAGCACTCCAGCCACCCCAGAGCCCAATCCAGGGCCTGCCCCATCAACAAGCCCCTTTCTGGCCCTCTCTGGACCATCCTTGGAGCTCATGCCACCTTCTGATGCTACCCAATATCTTGACCCGTGCCTTGTAGCTTTGTGGTCTCTGGGTCCAGCCTCATGTCCTGCTCCAGCCAGTGAGCCTGGCACCCCAAACTGCCCTAAACCATCTCCACAGCGCATTTCACCCTCTGACCCCATTTCCCCAGGCCCTCCTGAGCCTCCCCTATAACTGACCTCACCCCCTGACCCCATTCCTCCAGTGCCCCCTAAGGCTTCCCTATAACCTGCCTCACTCCCTAATGGAATCCTCCCAGAACCCCCTAAAACATGCCTACAACCTGCCTTATCCACTGACCCCATTTCCCCAGAACTCCCTAAACCATCCCTATAGTCTGCCTTGCTTCCTGAACCCCTTCCCCCAGGAGCCCCCAAGTCTTTTCTATAACCAGCTGTATCCACTGACCCCATTTCCCCAGAACCCCTTAAACCACCCCTATAGTCTGCCTTGCTTCCTGAACCCCTTCCCCCAGGAGCCCCCAAATCTTCCCTATAACCAGTTGTATCCACTGACCCCATTTCCCCAGAACC
>NW_012155774.1:363756-452113 GCF_000956105.1 Propithecus coquereli
CTATAACCAGTTGTATCCACTGACCCCATTTCCCCAGAACCCCCTAAACCATCCCTATAGTCTCCCTTGCTTCCTGAACACCTTCTCCCAGGAGCCCCCAAATCTTCCCTATAACCAGATGTATCTACTGACCCCATTTCCCCAGAACCCCCTAAACCATCCCTACAATCTGCCTTGCTTCCTAAACCCTTTCCCCCCGGATCCCCTAAGCCTTCTCTGTAACCTGCCTTATCTACTGAGCCCATTTTCCCAGAACCCCCTAAACCATCTCTATAGTCTGCCTTGCTTCCTGAACCCCTTCTCCCAGGAGCCCCCAAATCTTCCCTATAACCAGATGTATCCATCTGCTGACCCCATTTCCCCAGAACCCCCTAAACCATCCCTATAGTCTGCCTTGCTTCCTAAACCCCTTCTCCCAGGAGCCCCTAAGCCTTCTCTATAACCTGCCTTATCTACTGAGCCCATTTCCCCAGAATCCCCAGTGCCATTCCCCCAACCTGCCCCATCTTCTGATCCCATTCCTCCAGAGCCACCTCTAAAGCCTGCTGCACCCCCTGGCCCTGTTCTCCTAGGCCCAAGGCCCCTTGACCCTCTTTCATAAGATGTTCTGCCCCCAGTTCCCTGAGCCTCTGGAATTTCTGACCCAGCCGCAGATCCCAGCACCCTGCCAGACCCACAGGCCCACTGGCTCTCAGAACCAGCCCCCGCGTGAGGCGCTAGTGCCTCAGGGTGCCTGGTACCATCCCAATAACCAATTCCAGCTCCAGAGGCCCTGGCACCAAGGTACCCAGTCCCATCCCCATCACCCACCTTTCCCCCTCTCCTCAGAGACCCTGAGTCCATGGCTCCTGGACCCCCGGCGCCATCTTCATAGCCTCCTTCTCTGAAGGCCCCCAGGGCCTCTGAGCCTCTGAAGCCCTCATAATCTCCAGCCTGACCCCAAGGCCTTGTTCTTCCAGCGCCTCCTGGTTCTGCTTCCACATGTCCCTCCCTAACAGTCTCCACTGCTCTGGAGGCCTTGCGACCACCTCTACCCACAGACCCCACTGTCCCAGGACTCCCTGGGCCACCATCCAAATGATGGCCTCCCCCAGGGCCTGTTTCCCCCTGTCCTCTGCAAGCGTCCCGATTCCTGGCTTCATCCATGGGTGCTCCATCAGGGCCCCCTGAGCCACCCCTGAGACTGGCAACTCCCCCAGACCCCTTTCCTGCAGGACCACAGTCATCTCTGTCACCAGACCACATTCCCCTGGGCACCCCCAAGCCATGCCTGGAAGCACTCCCTGCCTCAGACTCTGTTCCCACGGGTACCCCAGAGGCAACTCTACAACCAGCACCATGACCAGACCCCATCTCTCCAGGCACCGCTGAGCCGTCACTGTAACCAGCCTTGTTTTCAAGACCTATTCCTCTAGGATGTCCTGAGCCACCCCCATGCCTAGATTCCATTCTCTCTGGGCCTCCTAAGCCATCCTCATGGCCCATCTCACCTTTGCATCCTTTTACTCTGGAGCTCTCTGGCCCATTCCAGAAATCTGGTTCAGACCCTATTACCCCCAGACCTTTTAATCCGTCTGTACCTCCTAGAGTGCCCCCAGGCCCCTGAGCACCCAGGCCTGGAGACCTAATTAGGCTGTGGCTTCCGGCATCTGCCCCCTGACCGGACTCTATCAGCCCAGCCACCTGGGTACCACCCAGGCCCCCTTTCCCTCCCCTGGACCCCAGCACTCCTGGCCCATGGTGGGCCCCAGTTTTTCTGGGGCTGGACCACGTGTCATCCCAAGGACTTGCGCTCTCAGACTCTGGTCTGCCGGCTTCCCCTTCTCCCCCCTGACCTGCTGCCCAGCCCTGGGAGGACTGGAGGCTTCTGGAGCCTTCCCCTGCGCCGCCCAAGGCCCTAGCTGTCTCCTGGCCATCCTTTCTCCCCGTGCCCCCTCCCCTGCTGGGAACTGCCCTTCCTTCTGCATCCTGTAAGCCACCTTTCCAGGACCTGGGGTCTCCTGGGCCTCCGGGGCTGGTTTTGTAGCCCCTTCCCCTAACTGCAGATTCCCCCCAGCGTAGATCACCTGCCTCCTGCAGTGAGTCCTCAGCACTGGCCTCAGGACTCCCACTCCCCGAAAGGAATTTTCTGCCACCTGACATTGATGGTTCCTGGAAGTCCTTGCCTCCAGATATCTGTCCTGGACACTCCCCTGACCCCCAGTAGCCCCTGGCTTCCCCATAGTCAGCATCTCTACCTCCCTGCAAACTCCAGGGTTCAGGGCCCACGCCCGCCTTGGAGCTAGAACTTCTTCCTCCAGGAAACTCCCGGGTGCCAGGACCTCCTGCTCCATCGCTGTTTGCAGCTGCCCCAGGGCCAGTCCCACTGCTCGATGCTACCCTTGCCGCTCCGCTCCCCCTTTCCATACTCAGACCGTCCCCTCCCTCCATCTCGTCCAGGCTGTCACCCTGCAAAATTGTCTCTATCTCCTCCCCTCTTGGCCAGGACCCCGCAGGACCGGACTGGGATTCCTGAAGGGCCCTCTTTCCTATCCCAGGTCCCAGTTCAGCATCCCAGAGTCGCTCCTGGATGTGCCTATCCCGTTGACCTCTACTGTCTTCTCTGACCTCCTTTCCTTCCCAGCCGCTCCCCGGTCCTCCATCCTGAGGGCCACGGGACCCAGCCTCCCAGCCTCCTGCTGTCCCCCAGCATGTGTCCCCATTGATGTCTCTGCCATGATCTTGCTGTTGTTTTCCCATGAAGCCCAACCCTGACTCTGGGCCCTCTCCCTGCAGATGGGGCCTCCCTTGAAGGCTTCCGGCCCAACCTCCCTGTCTATGGGGCTGATTTTCCCCAGGAGTGACTCTGTCTCCCTCTGCTTCTAGAAAGCCCTTTCTTTCCTGCCCAGGGCCCCAATCTGAGCGAGCTGCCCCTTCATCCTCCATCAAAGAGTATCCGTGCCTGCCAAGGCCAGCCCTGTCGGGGCTGGAGATCCGCTGGAGCCCAGACTCCAGCTCAGCCCCCTCATGGAAGCCCCTCATGGGGTCCTGCTCTATGGGCTTCCCTCCCTGGCTACCGATGGTCCCAGAGTCTTCTGCTTCCCAGGCCGGGGCCCCTCGCCCTTGCAGCTGGCTGTCCGCACAGGTGGTCTGGAGTTCTTTGTCCTTCCCAGCTTCAGTGAGGCATTATTATTTACGTGGGAGGTCAGTGCCCCATAGAGAGATAAGAGAAAAGATCAAAACTCCTGTTAAGTCAGGCCAAAGCACCTGCCTGGCCCCACCTCCCCCGTGGAGAAGCACCCCGACCACCCAGGAAGGAAGCCAGGATGTTCCTGCACACGGATGGAAAAATCCACCACTGCCTCCCCAATCCTGTACTCACAGGCCCCCTGCTACCTGGTTCACGAGGAGTTGGGAGAAAATACGTAAGAAAAAGCCATTTGCTTATCAATCTGCCACAGCGGGCACGTGGTTTTAAACAGCTCAACTTGCCCTATCACCTGCCTTGCTGTGTCCAATTACAGCGTCCTGGGAACATCTGGAACCCAAATCCCAATCCCCACTGGGGGCTTAAGGGGGGCTCCCTGGCCTGGCCCAGGGGCTTCTCCTCCACACTGAGCCTGGGCCACTGATCCTAGGCTGTCCAGGACCTTAGGGCCAGCTTAGGTCTGTGCCCCGGAGGAGTCCAAGAGGCCCAGTGAAGCAGAGGCGGCAGGGGAGGCCGGGCTGGCCGCGGGGTCTGCGCTGCAGTGGATCGAGAGTAAATCTGAGCAGCCCTCCGCATCCTCTCAAAGTGACGGCGTCGTTCCAAAGCAAGCGACCGAACGGAGCCAGCCCCATTCTCCCGGCCTTCCTCATGCCTCCCTGGCCCTGGGGGCTGCCTTGGCGGAGGCAGAAAAGACAGAGGTGCGAACTACTCACCTTCCACCACCAGCCAGGCGCTGGAGGCATGGAACCCGGTGCCCAGCGAGTAGAGGCCCATGTCTGAGAAACGGGCCCCCCTCACCACTAGCCGGTGGGTCAGCCCGTCGGGGGACACAGACACTTCGTATTTGTCACTGGGCTGGAGCGGCCGGTGCCGGAATTGCCAGGCAGCACTGGGGCAGGGGTTGGAGAGGGTGCATTCAAAGACCGCGTCAGCGTGCTCCTCGCAGCGAGTCTCGGCCAGCGGGACCACCACTCTGGCGGGGATGGCTGCGGGGAAGCGGGAATGCGGGTGTCAGCGTGATAGCGTGACGCAGTGGGACCTGAGGCGGTGGGGCTGGGGGCTCAGCCTGGGTCTCCTTGGACGGGCCACCTCCTTGCCCAGGTGTCTGTCCCCCCCACATAAAATGAAGGGGGAAAATTAGGTTACGATCAACGAGGCCATGTTCAGCTCTGGGACTTTGTCATTCTAAACCCAGAAGGTACATCTGGGGGTAGGTGGGTACAGGAAGGAAACCTGAGAGCTGAGAGCCAGTGCTTTGTGCATGCGCTGTGTCATCTGGTCATCCCGAGGCAGGTGTTATTACTTCCTTTTTACAGGGGAGGAAACTGTGAATCTTAAGAAGTTAAATGATTTGCCCTAGTCCTACTAAGGTAGGAGGCATCAGGATTCACACCCAAGCCTGGCTGCCCCCCAGGCCATGCTCCCTTCCCCACGCCACGCTGCTTCAGGGTTTCAAAGCCCATCCAGGAACCCAGGCCTGCTGGGACGCATCACCCTCTTCTCTCTCCCTCAACCGCGACTCAGTCTTGCTCTTTATGACATCTCTGCCCCAAACTTCCTTCCCCCAGGCCTCCCTTGTCCTTCCAAGAACCCCCTCGAGCTGTCAGGTGTTCTGGGGGTACGAGACAGAGTTTGATGGGGAAGGAAGGGCGGTTCCCAGAGCGGGAGGGGGCCCGGGAGCAGGAAAGGAAAGGTCTGTACAGGGCACGAGTGTGCCTAACCCGGGCAGAGATTCTTGCCAGGGAGTTGCGGGAGACCAGGACATGCGGCAGAGAGGGGCGAGGTGGTGGCTGGAGGCCGTGCAGTGAGTTTGGATCTGATCTGAAAATAAGCAGTTGCTGCAGGTCTGTGATCACGGGCATGACACGAATGTCCTACGTCCGTGACTGTAACTCGGCAGAGCCCAGCGAGAAGACAGAACTCGGCTTTTGGAAAACAAAGCCCATCGTAACCAGCCGGGTGTGCAGCCTCTCCCTGTTGTCTTTGCAGCAGGGAGCCGAGTCACCTCTACCCACACACGCTGCACCGGCACGGGCCCCGCTCCTAGCATCTCCCACACTCCAGCTTCCGCATGACGACCACTCACCACTGGCCTCCAGTTCCGTGGAGAAGACTACGGTATCCTCCACCTTGACCTGGTAAATGCCAGAGTCCTCGAGCCTCAGGTCCTGGATCTGGAAGTGGTAGCGCTTCCCCAGCCGGCGCAGATAGTGCTTGGTCAGGTTGTCGAAGCCATAGGGGACCATCTCACCATCCTGAGACCAGAAAAAGGAAGAGGGGGCGGCTCAGGGCCTCTGCGGGTCCCAGTGCTTCCTGCCCCAATCCCACACAACTACGACCAGCAGTCCCCCCACCGGCCCAGGCACTGGACAATGTATTCCTGGAGCAGTAAAGGTGAGGGGATGGGGACAGCGGGCAGCTGGGATTGAGAGGGATACATGCTCCAGAACGTCCGTGACTCTTAGGAAAAACCTGCAAGTGGTATGCAAAGAGGCACCTCAGAGTGCAGATTCCAGCTCAGGCTGCGAGTAGAGTTAGTACCCAGCCGCCCTGCGACTTTGGCAAGGGGGGCAGGGGGCAAAACCAGTGCCCAGGGTCCCCGGCCCCAGCGCATTTATTCAGCGAGGGGAACTTTCCAAAAGTGCCATCAGCCATCTTTAAGGCTCTACACACCGGCAGTCTACATACACCCACTTTAACTAAGCCCCGGATAGATGTGCTGCTTGCTGAGGAGGAACGAGAGCCAACACTTATTAGGTGCCCACTGTGTGCCAGGCACCGTTTTAGGTACTTGGGACACATCAATGGGCAAAGCCAAGATTTCTGCCCTCAGGAGCTAAAATTCTATGGGGGAGACAAACAGCATAAATAAGTAAATAATTTATGTTAGCAAGAAATAGAACTGGGGGGGAGAGGGAGAGCGGGGTATGGGGTTCAGGAGTGCCAGGGTGGGGCTGAGGACGCAGCGGCTTCACACGGTGGTCAGGGAGAGCCTCGCTGCCGTAGGGAATTAGCCTGTGGGTGCGGGAAGAGCACGCCAGGCAGAGGGGACAGCTGGAGCAAAGGACCAGGGACGAGGTCCGCATGGCAGGGGGAAGAGCAGCAGGAGTGAGCAGAGGTGAGGGGAGGGGTGAATCGTGCATTCTCTCATGTAGCATTTCAGTACACAGTGAGACAGGTCACAAATGAGGAAACTGAGGCACGGGAAGGTAAGTATCTTGTCTGAAGTCACACAGCTTGTGTTTGGCTACAGAACTAATTGTAAGCTTTGCTGCTCCCTGCCCTTCCTCCCCACCCCCAAGATCTGTCCCTGTCCCCACCTGGAGCCCATGCAGGGATGTGTCAAGTCTCTGGAGAGAGAGCTCAGATAGAAGGGGGTGCACTTTCTCAGAACCCCTTTTTTTACCCCTATGCCCTGGCGTTAGCCCCAGCTGGGGGCCCGATTGCTCAATGCGGGGTAAAAGGTCCCCGCGGACTGTGGACAACAGGGTTCCACCTGAATCTAACCAGTAACTCCGCGACCTGTGTGCTCTGGTCCCCCGCCCCCAGGACCTGCAGCATCCCTGCCCGATCCCCCCACTCAAGGCCCCTCCAGCCTCACCTTGTACAAGTAAATCTTGCTCTCAGAGTCCTTGAGATCCAGCTCCAGGGCAAAGGTCGCGACCCCCTCCTTGGTGACCCTGATGTGTCTCAAATTGGAGATGGCGTTGATGTACTAAAGGACAGACAAACCCACCGGGGGAGTGCTTGGAGCTCTCTCTCCCGGGCACTCCAAACCCTCACAGGCCCTGGTACCGTGCCAGGCCCACAGTGTCCCCGTGAGCACGCACTGCCATTGTACAGTGGGGAGAAGTCAGCCCCTGGGGGATGGAAATAGTCCAGAATGAGAGATCAGTTCAGGAAGGCGACCAAGAAAAGCGTCCAGGTGCTCCAAGAACACAGTAGAGCTATTCCATTCATCCGCTCTTCCATCTAATAAACATTAGTTGAGCACCTACTGTGTGTAAAACTCTGTGATAAAGCAGATGAGAAAGCCTGGGGAAGGGAAAGCCGAGGCCCCAGGTGAGAGGTTTGGGGAACCACCTTCGATGTAATAAAACACTATTTTCAGGATAATGAAAACTAGTTGTTTTCCATTTCTAGAAGAAACGTTCGACTTACGCTCCAGTTAAGTTAGACACAGGAAAGAAGTTCCTGTGTAGTTTATAAGACTCTGGAATGGTGCAAATCCCTTTCTTGGAAGGCTTCAGAGGTCAGACAGGCTCCTACATCTGGTGATGATGAGCATGACGGCTGACGTCAAGCCCTTACCACGTGTCAGGCACTACGCTAAGTGCTTTAAGTACCTTCTCTCATTCATCCTCCCAATAACCCTACAAAGTAGCTGTAAGTATTAATATAATCCCCAGTTTACAGACAAAGAAACCAAGACACAGAGGCCCTAACTTTTCCAAAGCCCCAGAGTTTAGTAAGTTCTCAGAACCGGGTTTCAAAGCCAGGACGCCAACCTGGAAGCCCAGGTTCTTAGCCAGATGCCCTACGGGGGACTGGACGGAGATGGGCCCTGGCCATGCCTGATTTCCCGAGGCCTGCCTCCAGGCACCTCCAGATGTGCGGCGTCTTGCTCCAGGTGTCTGGGGGGGGCGGGGGGGTGAGAGTACCTTTGCCATCTTATTCTCCTGCTCCTTCTTCATCTCCTGCAGCTTGCGCAGCATGCCCCGGAAGTCGACGATGCCGTACTTCATGCAAATCTTCTCGTAGTCCTTCCGGTCTGCTGTCATCAGCAGCTGCCACACCTGCTCCAGGTCCACCTTTTTCTCAGGGGCTGGTGGGGGCCTGGGGGGCAGGGCCAGCAGGTCAGAGGCCAGAGGAGCCCCAAGTGTTGGCCACCTGGCTCTGGCTCCCTGAAAAGTCCTGGGAAGTTGCTCTGTGTGTACTTGAGAAAACAGACCCAGAGCCTGGACTCTCTGGGACTAGAAGGACCCAGAGGTTGGTGGGGTGAGCCTCGCCCCGCAGCTCCGGCTTCCAGGAGAAACTCTGCTGCTAATGTCTCGTATTGTAGATTTCTGCACAAGATGTCCGGGGGAAGGAGGGGTGGGGTTGAATTGTTCTTTTGCTTTAAAAAAGTTTTAAATCATTGTTCTAGTGGACCACCCCATTTTGCAAATGAGGAAATCAGGACCCAGAGAGGAGACGATTAACTCAAGGATACGAGCGTCGAAGTGGCAGAGCTGGATCTAGAAGGACAGGTTCCGGGCTCTTCCCACCCTCCCATCTGCTATGGGCAGTCTCCTCCCTGCCGCATTGGGTGGAGGCGGGGCTCAGCCCGCTTGCTCATGGAGATAGCGGGGGGGGGGTACCGTGGGAGCCTCCAAAATCCCCATGGACAGACCCAGACCGACCTCTTCTTCAGCAACTTCCGGAAGTCCATCAGCTCCTTCCTGAGGTCTGGAAAAGGAGCAGGAATGAGGCCCAGTCCCAGTGGGCCTTCTGGGGCTCTTCTGTGTGGGCCACGCTGCCCCCTGAGCCTTTGAGAGGGGCCTCCTACACACCGGCGATGACCCACAGGTGTGTGGAGGTGTGACCAGGTGGGGAACACCGGACAAGGAGTAGCGTATCCCCCAAAGGCCCCAGGGAGGTTTCTGACAAATCCACCTACCCTCCTGGGGTTCCTGTTGCCTCTTCCGTTTCTTCCGGAAGCCAACTGGATCGTCCAGGGAGGAGAGAAAGGAGTTGATGTGGGTAGGCAGGAGAGAGGCAAGACACAGTGAAGATATTCCTGAGAAACCGACAAAGTCCCAGAGCCCTTCCCCGCTATCCTCTGAGGCGTGGACTGTCCCCGCCAGCAGAATGGAGCCGGGTGGACGGTCTGTCTGTCATAAGCTCTGAAGCCCCGGAGCCCACCATGACCATGGGAAGCAACCTGAACATCACTGCATGCAGGGGAGGCCCAGTCCCATGTCCACAGGGGCCAGAGAGGGGGCATAACTGAGCGAAGTGGACACTGACACCCACAACAAACTGCATTTAAGGGGCAGCTGCTCTTTCACCAAGCTGGGACCCGCCCTGGCGCGGCACAGGCCCCCAGCATTGCCAAACATGCCAGACCTGCTGCTTGGCTGACCCTGCAGCCTTTCACATCCTCTTCTTCCTCCCTGCTCCCCCAGAGAGGCTGGGAAAGCCACATACTTGCCTCCCAGCCACCCTTGCCCCCAGCAGTGGCCACGTGACCCGGCTCTGACTGGTGCGCTCCGGCATTTCTGAGGGAGCGTTGGCTTCCTTGACAAGCGGGGCGGACGGACCCGGGCCCTCTTGCACACGGATTGGGTTTGGATCTGCCGCAGCCATCCCGTGACCGGGAGGTGACAAACAGCCTGCCAGGGACGGCAGAGCAGTGACACAGAAAGAACCCAGCTCTCTGATGACAGCCCTCAGCTGCGGCATGAGCCCTGGACACCATCTCATTACGTGAAGTCATTAAGTATCTTTATTTCTTGGGCGACTCTTGGCAGGATTTTCTGGTACTTGCGGGCAAGCCGGCTGTAAGCATGACCAGCTGAGACGCTAGATCTGCTTCCTTGAGAGACAGCCACCTTCCATTATCGCGGGTCGACGATTAATTTTTAAAATTTCCAACACTGTGAAAATCAAACTGAACTTGTCTGAGAGAGGACTTGGCCCTTGTGTTACCTGTCACCTCTGACATAGGCCTGTATAAAACATCCTTTGCACAGTGGGGAAACTCAGGCTCAGAGAGCAGAGCAAAGCCCACCGGATGAGTTGGTGGACTCCAGGTCCTGACCTCATTCCCCTGGGCAGAGAGGACGTCCTTCAGAGCGTCTGCAGCAGGGCGGCTGCTGAGCTGTGCCTTTTTAGTCGCACATAGATCTGGTGTGTCACTGGCTGAAGGCCGAGCGAGGGCCTGGCGCAAGGTGGGCCGGCGGCAGCCTTGGTGGGCCTCCCTTTCCTCCCCTCCTCCGCTGCCGCCCCAGCCACAGGGCTTCTGATTCCTCTGAGGGCTCTTAGGGGCGAAGCCACGCGCGGCACCGATGAGGCAGGCGGGGGGGAAGCCCACCTTCGATGACGGTGAGTCTCGCTGAGCACACGGCCTCTCCGTACACGTTCACCGCCGTGCAGCGGTACAGGTCCGTGTCCTCGCCTGTCAGCTTGTTGATCTGCAGAGAGGCCACGGGCGGGGGAACAGGGCTAGCGTGTCCCCTTGCTCCGTTTTCTAGACACAGCTATGTGCCGGGGTGTAAGGCGGGCAGGACACGGTCCTTGTCCTCATGGAGCTCGTGGTCTTTATCGGAAAAGACAGACCCCAAAACAAAAGCCTGGGTCCGGACAGAGGGTGGGTGCACCCGCGCGTTGCCATCTGAGGCAGCATGATGTAGCAGGAAGAGCTCGCTGCTAGGGCGCAGATGGATCGGGGACTGAAAACCATCCCTGTCACGCGTTGCTAGATGTGGGACCTTGGGCGCGTTACCTAACCTCTCTAAACTTTGTTTCCTCACTTGTAGGGTGGGGATAATAATACCTCAAAAAGTAGTGAATGAGCAAGAGCGAGACCCCGTCTCTACTAAAAATAGAAAGAAATTAATCGGACAACTAAAAATACATAGAAAAAACCGGGCATGGTGGCGCATGCCTGCAGTCCCAGCTACTCGGGAAGCTGAGGCAGAAGCATCGCTTGAGCCCAGGAGTTTGAGGTTGCTGTGAGCTAGGATGACGCCACGGCACTCACTCTAGCCCAAGCAAAAAGAGTGAGACTCTGTCTCAAAAAAAAAAAGGTAGTGAATGGTCAGGATTAAATCATATAATCTATGTCGGATGTTTGGGCCAGGGCCTGGCACACGGTAGGCGTTCCATGGTTGGTATGTGGGATATCACTAATAGTAACCAGGACTCATTAAACCTTTAATCCTCATAAAAACTCCTTAATGTAGGTACTAGTATTACCCCATTTTACAGATGGGGAAACAGAGGTAGAAAGAGGGAAGTAACTCCAAAGGTGGTGGGCCTAGGACTGTAACCCGGGCAGCGTGACTCCAGAGCTCAAGCTCTCAAGCTGCAGTCTACACCACCTGCCAGGTTGTGGGCAGAGGTGTCTGCGAGCCTGCTGGAGCCGCTCCTGGCTCAGGCAATCTTGAGCCAAGGGGTGGAGTTGAATGGACTCAGCTTCAACTGGGAGCATCTCTTACCCCTTGGGGGATTGGAGGCCGCCAAGGAGACTTTCAAAGGGACGGGAGGAGATGGGTGGACCCTGGTCGAGGGAAGAGCTACGGTTCTTACCTGCAGCACGTGCTCCTTGCTGCCGGGGGCGGAGGAGATCTGGTACTTGCTGGAGTTACTGAGGTCACCTTTGGTGCTCTGCCAACGCACCTCGGGCCTGGGCTCCCCGCAGACCACAGCCCGGAAGATAGCATTTCTCCCTGCGGCAGGAAGAGGCAGATGGGGAGACTGAAAAGTTGGGGGAGGTTCTAATGCATGTCATCCCCCTGCTCTAGGTATTTCAACTGCCCGTGCCAAGAAGGGTGCCAGGCCTTGGTCCCCTTGACTCAGGACTCTCATAAGGTCAGGTGGAAAGCAGCCGACCCCAGGCACCCAGAAGAAAGCCCCTGCCTGCCGTTGTATTGCGGAAGCCCGGGCTCCGTGACAGACAGGTGCAGCTGGACTGTCCCTAGTGAAAAAGGGAGCCCAGCAGGGCTTGGGTGGGAGGGGGGCGTTTCTCTGAGAGTGGGTGGCCGAGGAGTCCGAAGGATTCTCCCAAGACTGGGAAGGGGATGAGATTGTGTGGGTTCCATGTCTACTCTTAGGGGAAAGAGGAATGACAACCGGGAAAGGAAGGGCTGTCTGGTGCTCAGAGGAGCTGGTCCTGAGACGCAGGGCTCCAGCCTGGGGGCCTGGGAGCTGTCGCCCTGCAGCAGCCCTCAGCCTCCCACCAGGAACATCTCAGCGGAGAGCTGTACGGACTGAAAGCCCAAGGACCCTCCCCAATTTCTCATGACCTTGTTCCAGATTTAGAAAAATAAAGTGCCCCAACGTTGTGCACTAAAATTCCCGGCAGGGACCCGTGCTGGGGAGAGAGCGCCGATTCCCAGCCCTTTCCCAGCAAGCCTTTGTTCCCACCACGTTCTGAGCATTTTTCTCCCTCGGCCTTCTAGAATGGCCTTCCCGAGCCCAGTCTGCGAGCCACAGGGGTGGGCTGCCCGGAGGCAGGGCTTGGGAGGAGTCAGGATTAACCGGTTCTAACAGGGCCCCTCTGCAGCGGCTTCGAGGCCGGGAGAGGGGAGACAGGGACTAGGACACACCTCAGGCCCTGCCCGCTCCCCAGTTCAGCATGTCCCCAGCCTTGTCCCCAGACACTCCTCACATGGGCAGAACATGGCATCTCCCCACTGCCTTTACCCCTTCTCTCCCCGGGCCCCTTGTCCTTGCAAGGGATCCAGGCAGGTGGCACCACCCAAGCACAGGAGGGAGACACGACAAGGCCTGGTGATGGACGGAGGGACAGGCGCCCACACCCTGTCCAGAGAGCAGGAATCGCGCCTCCCCGCGGCAGCTCCCCTCCGGGCGCTCACCCTCCTGCAGGGCCAAGGTGACAGGCTTCTGCTCGAAGTCCGGCGTGCGGCCGCCCTCGGGGACCTCATCCACCAGCTGCCGGACTTTCACCCCAGGGAGCGAGGACTTCCTCCAGGGCTTCTCTGGAGAAGGCGGGAGAGAGGGAGATGGGCCCTTCCCCTTCTCCCTCTTGGGCGGCGCTTCAGTAGAACAGAGCATTCACCCCGTCACCCAAGGAGCAAGCCCCCTTCTCTGTCTGACTGCTGGGCAGGGTTGCCCGTCCTACCTCCTGCCCGTGGATGTTGCTTTTGAATTTTCTAGTGGGACTCTGGCTGTGGCCTCCCACAGTGTAAATGGAGCCCCTGTGAAGTGGGGAGGGGGCACCCCAGGAAGACCGTGAGCACGCCACTGGGGAAAAGCTGGGGAGGGAAGAGGGGGGAGGGCTCCTCCTCAGGAAGCAGGAGCCCATGTGGGGGCTTTACACCTCGTACTGGGGAAAACAATCGAAACCCAAAGCCAAACCTTAGAAAAAACAGAGACAGCTAAGTTCCCCCAAATCTTTGACCCTTCCTTCCTCTCCACCCTGGGGAAGGTGGGGAGGATGGTTCTTCTCTCACCTGCCATAGTTCTACCTCCTCTTTGGCTCCTCCGAGGGTAGAAACGGATCTCCTGAGAACAGAAGACAGAATTGCTCATGTGGGGTCCAGGCTGGTCTCAGCCCACCCCTCCCACACCCTCGTGCACCAGCTGCTATCTGGGGTGGGAGCTGGGAGAAGCTGCTGCCCCCAGGAGATTGTCTGACCCCATTAATGGCACTGGTTGGTTTCCCGCAATTCCCTGGCCCCAGCAAAACCAATTTCCCAGAGACCAGGGAGGCGGTAGGATGCTACGCAGCTGGTACCGTTCCCAGGTGAAGGGAGCCGTGAGGCTGAGCCTGCCCACTCTGCTGCTGGTCCGGCCTCCCGGCACGACCCTTGGCCTGACGGCCACTCGGAGGGGGAGACACGGCCTTCCCAAACCAGAGGAAATCACACTCCGTCGGATTCTCCCGCTGTTTAACAGCCTTGCCCCCTTGACTTTGGAATGTGAATTCTCCAGGGACGTTCTCTGGGCCTCCTGGCTCCTCCCCCAACTCTGGGACCTCCTGGCAGCGCCCAGCGTCCCTCCACCTCCCACGCTCCCCAGTCTGGAATCCTTCAGATCACGAGGTCTGCAGGGAGAGTCCTCGACTTGGCTGCTCTTAATCTCTTCTCCGCCCAGGCCAGTGGGATCCCCATAAATCCATCCGCTCCCCTTCGGAGCCGGTGAGTTATCGTGTCAGGTGAACACGAGTGCTTTCCAGCCCTCCCAACCACCGCCACCGTCTCCCCAGGGTTCCCTCTCAAAGGCATCCATCTGCCAGGACCGACGGGAAATCCCACACGGGGGTGGGGGGTTGGCTCTGAGATGGGATGAGAGCCATAAATTGGGGGGCAGGTGGTCTTGAAGGAATTCTCCAGCAATCCCACCTCCTGTGTGACTGGCGCATAGCCAGGCGGTTCCATTTTGGGGACGCCACTTCCTGCCCAAAGAGCCCTGTTATTAATAGAGAATCACACATGACAGAGCAAATTCCTCCCTCCCACCGAGACTCTTCCCTTTCGCAACTGCCCCCCACTGGCACTTCTGGCCCCGCATCCCCTCTGCAGCCCAGCCCCTGCACCCCGGCGCGCCAGAATGCCGCGGTGCGCCAGCCGCGTTCTGGAGCGGTCACCGCGTCACAGCCGCTATGCCTCAGGGATCATGTGGGAGGGAGGAGAGGGAAGTCAGCCATCAATGGAGGAGGACACAGCTGGCCGTGGTGGAGGGGGGCTGCCGAGACCTCTGTCCCACCCACTCCCCACTACAATCCCCTGGTAGAGGCAAGCGCATGCACCCGTCTGCGACCCCCACACTGGAGTAGTTTGAGTCGAACACAGCTATCTCAGCCGTCGTCTTCGTCATTGTCCCCATCATCGGCACCACCAGCTATCAGTCAATTACTCAACTATCCGTCACACGCAAAGAAATAGAACGCTGGCGCCACTCTTCTCCCTCCAGCCCCCTGCCCCCAGGTCCCAGCTGAGGACGGAGAGGGAAGCAGAACCCTTCAGGGAACTTAGGGTCCAATGTGAAACCATCTCACCCCCTGGACCTCCATCCTCTTTGGAAATAAGCCAGATTTGGTGCAAGGTCAATGACAAATGGGTAAGGACCTGTTTGGTTGGAGACTAGAGAGATGTGGTCTCAACTGCAGGGCATGGGGGAGGAAACGGATTCTCTCCTCCGTGATGCATTCCCACATTTGGGAAGAATCCCAATTCTTCCCAGCACCACATGGCAGCCTGTGTCCTCACTCAGCTCTCCCGACAAGACTCAGCCCTAGACCCCAGGGCAGTATCCCCCCCCCCTCCGCCTCTCCAGGACTCACGCCCCCAGCCCTCGGCCCCCACCTGCGGCTCCATCCTGCGGATCCAGGTCCCTGCTACCTCCAGCTTCTTACTGGCAGGCATGGAAGCACGAAAAGCCAAATGGGGTTCCTCTCAACTGCTCTGACCATGTTCTTAGCCGAGATACAACAAGTCCCAGCCCTGAGGTCCTTATTCTGGACTGCTGGTGATATTTTTAATCTGGTCACCGTATCACACTCTAAGTCAAGCAGTGCCCAGAAAATCAGAGCCAAGACAGAACCATCCAGACAAGATTCACTGAAATTCTCTCCTCCAAATCCCTGGAGTCATCTAGAGGGGACCTAGATGCACCCCAGTGTGACATCACCCAGCCGGGTGTGCTCCCCAGGCTGATCTCACGCCCGCTGCCGCCCCTTCCTGAGTGGGAACGCTGGAGAGCAGTCAGTGTCTCCATCTCGGCCCCACCCTGGTCTGGTGGACGGCCAGGTGTGCAGCACCCACTTACCTGGGCACGCAGCCGGCCTCCTGCCTCCTGTCTGCTCCCTCCTTCCTGCGTCCAGCTGCTGCTTGCTGCCAGAGGCTCTGGGTGGACTGCGGTGGACAGCAGGGCTGGAGCAGGTGTCAGCGGGCGCTTGACTCCCTCCGCCCCTCCCACTCACCCCGCCTCCCTCCTCCTCCAGCCCGGGCTTGGCAGGGCAGGGTCCCCCAGGACTAACACCCTAGCCTCGGCGGTCAGAGATGGAAGGGCCCTGTGACATCAGCCCATCCAACTCCTCATTTTGCAGAGCTTTAATCTCTCAACCAGATTGGCCTCAGGCGAGTTTGTTCCCTGATGCCTCATTTATATGCCCCCTTTCAGCACCGGCCTTTTCACCATCCAAAGCCTTACATTTTCTGCTAAGCTGGTCCCTTGAGACCTGTGAGACCATAAGTCCCGCAGATACATAAAGCTGCTGCCCTCTTGGGAATCACACCTCAAAGTGGTATCAAACAGGCAACAAATTTCAGGCACTAGCCACAGACCTAGACTCCGCTGAGAGCAGCCAGGAAGGAGAAGACCCTGGGAACTGGGCAGCCAGGAGGGCTTCTGGAGGAGGTGGGCTTGCTCAGGAGCTTCTCGAGGGACAGAACAGGGGACCCGAGCAGCTGGGGTGGGGACTGCCGTTGGCAGGACAGGTGGTTGGGTGTTCGAGGACGCGTGGATGGAAGATGGAAACTGGAGATAGGATGGCTGGTAACAGATTTTCTTACGGAGAGTGGGGGCAGGTGAGGCCCAGGAGATAAGGCCACCTGGTCTGCTTTGGAAGAGCCACCTGCTCTCTCCCTAAGGACAGAAATCTGGTCTGTTGCCACCAACAAGCAAGGCTTGATCGAGGATTCGGGTGAAGTAGAAGGAAATGGGGCTAATGTCTCCTTCAAGGGGAGGACACTGAACATTTGCACGGACTCATCAGCACCTCGCCAGTTCTGCAGGAGCTGCCTCTGTATGCGCTCTGAGACGGAAGGGGTTTGACCTCTTCGGCTCGAGTGTGTGTGTGTGTGTGCGCGTTTGTGTGCCCTCCCTGTGCGGTCCTGAGTGCCAGAGACCGATCTTTCACTTATTCAACAAATATGTGTTGAACACCTACCCTGTGTTGGGCCCTGGCCCTGGCACTGTGTTAAGCCCTGGAGCACAAAGGCAGGCAATGGCAGGGCCCTCCCCTCGGGAAGCTTGCAGTCTGGTGAGGCAGACAGACGTTAAATATCCGGTTACACACTGTGATGCCGGCTCCAAAGGAGCCACGGCTTAGAAAGTGAGGGAAGGAGCTGTGTGGGAGAGTTTGGACAGGTGGGCTTTGCAGGCCATAGAAGAGTTCTGATCTCTTTGTAAGGGCTGTTGAGGTTTGTTTAAGCTGAAGGAGTGACTGGATCCAATTTGCATTTTTAAAAAACTCATGCTGGGCTGGGAATGGTGGCTCATGGCTATAATCCCAGCGCTTTGGGAGGCCAAGGTAGAAGGATTGCTTGAGGCCAGGAGTTTGAGACCAACCTGGACAACAGAGTAAGACCCCATCTCTACAAAAAATGTTTAAAAATTAGTTCAGCATGGTAGTGTGCCTGTAGGCCCAGTTACATGGGGGGCTGAGGCAGGAGGATCGCTTGAGCTAGGAGTTCGAGGTTACAGTGAGCTGTGATTGCACCACTGTACTCCAGCCAGGGCGGCAGAGTAAGACCTGTCTCAAAACAAAAAACCCTCGTTCTGGCTGCAGGGAGAAGGCATTGAAGGAGGAAATGAGAGGCAGACGCTCAGCTCCCAGGAGGGCGATCCAATAACCCCAAGGTGTTCTTTGCCACGTGGGCCTGGGCTCCAGGGACCTCCTGAGCCACAGTGCTGCATCCCAGGAGCGGGAATGAGGAGGCTGAGACATGGCCCAACAGCATGTTAGGGGCCTTTATTGTTCACCTCCGCCCACCCCAGGTGGCTGGTGAGCGCTTTCCTGAGGCCAGGGCAGCCAACAGAGCCATGGCTCAGGGTGTCCACGACCCCCTGGCTGCTGTTTCTCGTGTTTGAAGAGCAGCTTACACAGGGCGGCCTCTCGTCTCTGCACTGCATCACACTTGGATCCCTCTCATTGCAACAAGATGGAAATTTCAGGACTCCAAGGAATTAAGATGGGTCAAATGGTTTTTCTCACCCTCCCTCTTTATCCTCTACCAGAGACAGTGTCTAAGAATATTTAGCTATGTCCACATGCCCAGGCGTCCACCCCACTTCCCGTGCTATAACCTTATACCTCCTAATAGACTTTGCCTTTGGGAGATAAAGAAACAAAACCTCACGGTCCCTGACTCGGGGGATGCCCGTGTCAAAGGAGCCTGGGCAGGGGATTTGCGAGCTTGGTTCATTCTTCCTCAGTGCCTTACGGAAAGGGCTCGGCAACTTTGGGGTGGGGAATGGTCAGATTTATTAACGCTCTCTTGTCCCCACAAGAGGGGAATTCGCTACATGGCAGGAACCAAGAGGTTGAGACCCCGTAAAGGCCTCCCTCCTGGGGCCCTCATGGGGACATGGCATGAGCTGGATGAGATGCTCTCTGAGGTCCTGGCCAACTTCAACATCCCACAGTCCCGTGAACTGCTGAGTGGGCGAGGCCCTGTGGACTGGAACAGCCAGGTCATTCCGTGTGACTCGAGAGAGAGTTTGAATTCACCCGCAGGCTGCCGTTGCCTCTATGTCTTGGTGTAAAAATGGTTCTGCCCCGGAGGAGTGAGCCACTGGACAGTGTCTTCTCTTGCTTCCACTGGGGTCCAGGAAGATGGGTTGGGAGAGCAGGGTTCTAACCAAAGACATGCAAACACACACACGTACACCCACACAATGCCACCGACAGAGCTGGACTCCCATGGAAGGTAGAAGGCCACGTGCTGGCCCGGGGAGATGGCTGCAGGGATTTGGGCTCTTTTCTGGGCCTGGGGCTGGGGCATCGGACTCCACTCTCAGCGCGGTTGTTACCAGGAAGATGGGGCTGCAAGGGCTGGCGGGGCAGACAATCCCCTTCCTGTGCGTCACTCCAGTACCCACTGGCCGCCATCGGGCTGCCTTCCAGTCTGTCCCCAGGAGCCTGTCTGGCCCACGGGTCAGCCTGGGTCCAGGTCTTTGTCACCCCACCAGCGGTGCGATGAATCCCATGGGGCCTTGTAGGAATGGAGACCTACGAGACCCCAAGGGCAATTTCGTGCTCGCAAAGCCGGCGTTCGGTAACAGAGAAACCTGAGTCAGGAGTCAATCCCCTAATCCGGAAGGGCCTAGCCCAGCAGGCCCAGCTGGCCCCAGGGCTGCAGAAGAGGGTCCTTGGGACCCCGGGGGAAGAGAGGCTGGGGGGCTGTCCAGTTTGCCGGAGGGCTTAGGCCACAACAGGCGCCAGTCTACTGGGGCCGTGTAGACCCTCACAGAAGATCAAAGCTGGACAGGGCCTCTAAGGGCACCTAACAACCGAAATAAAATCATAACAGCAACAATATTAACCCTCACAGAGCTCTTGCTACGTGCCAGACACTCTTCCAAGTCTTCAGATACATTAACTCATTTAATTCCTCACAACAAACCCGCAAGGCAGACTCGATTCCCCATTTTACAGAGGGGGAAACTAAGACACGGAGAGGTTACATATCCTGCCCAAGGTCGCACAGCTAGTGAGGGGCAGAGCCAGGACGTGGACCAAAGCTGTCCAGTGCCCGGTCTGCAGTCTTAACGACCGGTACTCTGCGGATCTAATCCAACAGCCTTCTTCCCAGGGATGGGCCCCGGGGCCTGGAGAGGAGCAGCGCCTCCCGGAAGGAGCACGGTGAGGTGGTGCACCCCAGAGTCGCCTCCCGTGTGGGGACAAGCACCAAACCCTAAGTCATTCCAGAAAGCTGCTCTCTCCAGGTCTCTATCTCAGAAGAAGAGGAGGTGAGTAAACCGCTCCTGCTTCCCAAGATGCAAACCCCAGGAGGCTCTGCCGCACCCCTTCCCCGTGCAGCAGGGCCCCCTGCGCTCTGCCCAGGCAGGCACAAAGGAGGTAGCAGGCTGCCTGGGTAGAAGGTGTCCTCCTGCCCATCTGCTCCGAGAGCTGTGAGGAGAATGGGGGTGGTGCCCGCCTCGTGCCCCTGACAACCACGCTGTGGCTGCTTCTCTTGGTGGCCTGGGGCCTTGCGGCCAGAGGCTTTGTGCTGGCAGGAGATGGGGAGGGGTAGGACTGGAGACCCCACCTGGACAGTGCCCTGGATAGTGCCCAGACCCAGCTCGCAGCCAGGCTACTGCCCTGAGAAGCTCCAAGGACCCAAGGCCGAAAGCCATTTTCTCAGGTGGAGAAACTGAGTCCAGACAGAGCTAGGTTCTGCTGGGTAAGCAGTAGGGAGGCGGTTTGGAGGAGCCAGCCACCTCATGCTGGGAGACCTTTAAAAGGGACCCTGAGTCCTGGAACTGGCCCCTGGAAGCCCCAGCAGGACAGCCTGACTCAGACTCTTATATTAGAAACAGACTCCATCGGGGCTGGGTTTGGAGTAGGATCGTTCTTCCGTGCTGAAGAGTCACCCTCCTGCCCATGCAAGGAGCCTGCTTGCAACAAATCTAAAGTCTCCCAGCATCCAAGGCCTCTCACCGCCACCCGACACCCTCCCCCCTGCATTCTCCCTCCCCCTGGATGCTGACTTCCCTGCTCTCTGTGACCCGTTTTAAGAGGCATTTCCATGTGACTGCATTAATTCACTGCAGTTTTCAGGTCCTGGGCCTGTGCTGTGGCCTGTCCCACGTTTCCCCAGCCACTGCGCCCCGGGACAGGACTCAGCTCGCAGAAGCTTGATCACAGGGTGCTGTCTCCTGTGCCCGTAGGGCCTGGGGTGGGAGATGCTCGGAAGCCGTGTCTGCCCTTTCCCCTCCCCACCCTGCACGGAAAAGTTCCCTGTGAGTAAAACGTGTCTAGCAGATTCCCAAAAAAGAGCCTCGAGCAGGTCCGATTCCTTGAGGTGGCAGGAAAGAGCCTTCACCCACAGGCCCACCCACTCTGCGGGCTTCACACCCAGGGAGGTTGTAAAGGGTCTTTTGTACCTCGCTGTGGGGTTCGGTGATTATTTTGGAGTGAATGAGGAGTCATGGGAGGTTTTCGGGCAGAGAAATGACATATTTGTGTCTTAGAAAGAGCCCATGGGTGTTGTGTATTGGTTAGACTGGAGTAGAAAAAAATCTGAAGCCAGGACCTGGCTGCCCCATTAGACTGGGTAGGGGCTGTGTCTCCCACACCAGACTGGGGGCTCCCGAGGGCAGGGACAGGGACTTCCAAGTCCTGTGCTTAAGCCCGATACACACTCAGGGAAAGCTCGATGCTTGTGGACTGATGGATCCATTGAGGCCCAGATGGGGACACGACTTGTCTCCGGGAACCCTCACTCCCACTGGGCAGCCGAGAAAGGGACCCTGGGGGTGCAACCATGTGACACAGTCCTCCCCGCCCCCAGCCTCCAGCATCGCTCCTTCCCTGGGATCAGCTGTCCTCCCTCTGGCACCGACTTCCCAGATTCCCAGAAGCCTAGCCGCACGCAGCTGGTGGCAAAGATCGGGCTGCAACCCCATCCCTGACCAGCGGCTTGGCCCGGGGGCACCGTGCCACAGCAGGACACCGCAGACAGGGCCAGGCCGAGGGCTGGGCAGGGAGCTGGCTGGGACTTGCTGGGCACCTCAAGTCCTCGGGAAGCCCAGCCGTAGGGAGGAAAGGTGGCCGACATTCCCGGCCTAGGAAACCCAGGGGCAGGACCCTCCCCGAGGGCTGTCAAGCAGACAGTTGCTACTTGCAGGAAGCTCCTCCTCGGGTGGGGAGACAGAGCCCCGGGCTTCCACGCCTGATGGCAGAGGCACAGCCCGGGGCCTCTGATTGAGGAGACACAATCTCCACCACCAGGCCACCGTTAAATGGCATCTGTCATTGCCGTGGTTGGCTCTGACAGCCAGTTCTCTGTAAGACAAGTAGAAACAGAAACTAGCAGGTGATAAGCATCTACGGTGGGCCACTGTTCACGGCACTTGATATTATTGTCTCATAAATTATCTCTTTTATTTTACTGTTTCCACTGTGGATTGCGGTGAGATGCCCGTGCGTTCTGTTGCCCCTGCCTCGCTTACTCAGTTGTGGATTGGTTCAGCGTGACCGTTGATTCCCAAAGCAAAGCAACCAGCACTTACCATCGTTGAAATTATCTCGCCGTTGTTGGGATCGCCCATCTTTAGGACACATGCTTGTGCACTGCCCCGTGAAAGAGGGACTCTGCCTTGTTCTCCGAGTCGAGAATCATGCTTGACATTCATCTGTGGGATGAACAGGCCCTGAGAGAATCTGCAAATGGTTTTCCTGACTCTCATTTGCTGGGGGAAGAACAGTTCATTACCACCACTACGTGGTTTTAAGCCTGGAAACACGTGGAGACTCTTCTGTAACCGTGATGTCTAAAAGCGAGGGAAGAAGACGCCCAACGTGGCTCTGTGCAATAAAACTGCAAGATGCAGAAGGGAGAGGTTCCAGAGAAAAGGGGACAAGGGGACTCTGAGTGGGAATGGGACTCACCGGGAATTACGCAGTCACTCTGGGAGCCAAGTTGTTAGAAGCGTGGTTGGTTGGTCCTGGCCTCAAAGTTAGGGGCTGACGGTCAAGAGTCAGGACGGAGGATTAAGGGAGAGACCCCTTCCTGCCCAGCCCTAACCACTGCATTACCACCTAGCTATGCAGTCCCCAGCGGCTAACCAGAGCCGTCCACCCTCCCCGTTCCTGACCAGCAACGGAGAATTGCTTAACAGTTAAAGACTCAAAGGGACCCACGCTAGGTCGTCAAACCAACTTCCCTATTGATTTTTGGTTCAGAAAAAGCAACCAGTGGTTCAACTACCCAACCAGAATTTGAGATGCAAAGCATTAAACCCCCATTAAGTAGTTAAATATTCCCAAACACAAATACAAAAGAGCATCGAAAGGAAATACCCACTGAGTGCTGGAAGAACATGGGTCCCTATAAAGGTAAGATGAGGATTTGGGGGCATTCGGTGACACACATCTGGCTCTGCGCAGGGTGGAAATGCTGCCCCGTGAGGCCTTTTGGTTTTAGATTCACCTGTTTCCTTTGACCCCCACCAACTGTTTTTATCACAATTGATCCCCACTCACTTAATTTCTCAAACATGGCTCCAAATAGATTTTTGAGTTTCTTTTCCAAAAATTAAATCCAACATTCCAGAAGGTTTATGCTGCTGTCGGAGTCCGGTAAATGACAGAGAGGTCGGGTGGACATGAAGACTTTCAGCAGGACGGAAACTCCGTGCCCTGGCTTGGCGCCGGCTGCCATGCTGGGCTCTTGCCTGTGTGGGCACTGTTGCCCCACAACCACACCGTAAGGGGGACTCCTATACCCATTTTGCAGATAGGGAGCCCGACACCTGAGAGGCAATGTGAATTCAGGTGACCAAGTGAGCCTGACCGTCGCAGGGCCAAAACCGGAAACAGACTTGGGCAGACAAACCTGCTGGCCTCTCAAAAATCTGGGCTTCGCTGTTTATAGGGCAAAAGAGACCCAGGTCTGCCTGACCGCACCTCTGCTCAGTTCCCCTGGAGAACCAGAAAAGACAGGAGCAAAAGAAAGGAAAGGGGAGAGAGATGGAAGGAAAGAAGAAGAGAACATGAAACAGAGAAAGAAACCTAAAAAAAGAAACAGAAAGAAAGGGAGAATTCCACCAGAGAAATACTGTTAGTCCCAGTCACGAGGAGAGGTGACAAAGCCTTCGGTTTGTTTAGCTCAGTGACACCCTTTGGTGCTGCTCTGTCCACGTGCCCAGCAGCAGCAGCAGTGATTTCGGGCACCCAGAGTGTGCCTCGCCCGCTCACGTCCCCGCTTCCCTTTTCTATTAATAAAACTCCCTCCCATGCCTCCCACCCTCCCTGAAGTTAACGCTGGAAAATGCCCCCGGCAGTCCCTGGCTAACTTAGGCCGTATCCCAGGGGACCACCTGTCAGCCTAGGTCGTCCGATGCTTGCTCCTGGGAGAGTGACAGGAGCCGGCTGGATCTCATTAATGCCCAAGGCGGAAAAGGGCTTTACTGCCTGGTGACAGAGTCCTGTCCCGGGAAGAACTTGATCAGGAACCACTTGACAGTGTGCCAGCATGGTGGCTTCATGGAACTGAGAACCTGAAGACCTGAGGTCCAGGCCTGGTCCAGTCTTGTGTCCACCCTGGAGGTAGTAACTCTGGTATTCATCGCCATGCTGGTGACTCAACGTCAGCATGAGTTTTGGAGGGGCGTTCAAACCATAGCAAGGGGTCGTGTGCTTGCGGGAGCAAAGAGGAAGGAGGATGGTGCAGGTGAAAGTGTGTGGCAGGGCGGGAATGTGCTGCAGGGACAACCAGAGGAAGGACCATGGCTAGGGGCCCAAGGAGAAGACAAGGGGTCACGGGGAAGGGGCACAGAGGTGCCCCTCTGCTAACCAGCATCCTCTTTTTTTGAAACTGGTGTTGCTCCCGCACCACTCTCTGGCTGTCACTCATGATCCCTGTCCTCCGCAGGGAGCCACACGTGTTCATTGGCTGTCAAGGCGGGGACACAGCCTTGTCACCCTCACACACAGCTCATCTCGCTACCTGTGGCACATGCTTGCACACGCTCCTCGCTTTCTCCACTGCCCCACCCCAACCTGTGTGTACACACACACACACACACACACACACACACACGCACACAATCTGGGTACCAGGAAATTTAGTCTTAAGATCACAGGTCCTGTCCTGGACCGTGGAGCCGTTCCTGCCTCTTCATTCTTCTCCTAGGCCTGATCTAGAGAGAGAACATTCTGGTGATGCTGGATTTTTATTCTAGCCCAACATACCTACAAGGACTTTGATCTTCCAATCAAAGGCCCCCTTTGCTGCCTCTGAGCCCTGTTTTTAAGTCACTTAATCTGCCTTGAATCTGGATCTCTTGCTTTCTGTCAAGCACCGTTCTCCAAGCTTGCTGAAGGCCCATCTCTGCCAGAAACTTTTCCTGGTTAATTCTGCTTGACTCAGTTTCCTCCTGCACCCACCTCCTCCCTCTCCACCTGCTGCCATTCCAATATCACACAAATGCAGAGAAGCCTGCCAAGGACTGAGCCCACACACACATGCACACACACACATTCAGTACACAATCCCCGTGGGCTCCCTGAGGAGAAGACGATGTCTCCTTCTTCCTCGGATTATCCCCACAGCACTTCAGCCTGGGTTCTGCCCAGAAATTACTCAGCCCTGGGTGCCCTGCCAGGAGATGGTATCTTTAAGGACAGAGGCCCAAGCAGACTAAGCATGTCACATGCTTACCAAATGACTGCATGAGGGATGGAGAGGGGTGGGCAGGATGGTCAGAAAGCGGCTGGCTCAGGACTGCAGGTGCTGGGGTTAAGCTCCTTGCCCAGCAAGGCCAATCTCCGAACTTGAGACAGACTGTCCCTGCTGAACGACCTACAAGCGGTTGCCCTTGACTAGCTGGAAAAGATTTAGCACCTCTCAGCTCTAGCAATTGAATGAGCTGCCTAGGCTGTTAATTGCTTTAAATTAATTGCCAGCTTTTCTGCCAGGGACACTCTGGTGGGGACAGAGGGTGAGAAGAACCTAGAACTATGGGGAAGGAGAGCAGGTACCCTATGGCAGGGAAGCGGGGAGACTCTACGGTCACACCAAGCCCCCGTTCTGAAAGCCACCCCAAGAGACAAGAGGTCAGAGACAAAGGCCAGGAATGGAAAGAGAATAATAGATTTGTTTGCAATTGATTTTTAATATCCCATAAACATGCTTTGCTTATAACCAAGGCCTGGCTGAGCTGCCAGGCAGGCTCATTCTACTCGCCCCCTGAGAATCCCTCAAAGGCACAAAACCCTGAAATCAAGAGAGGCAGCGACTCCCTAGTCACAGGGCTGGCACTGCCCAAGGGCTGTGATTGGGCCCTTTATGGCTGGCCTCAAAGAAAAAGGGGGAAAAGAAGTCAGGACACGTTTTCCAAAGAGGTGAGGAGAGACAGGCATGGAGAGGAAACCATCAAAACAGGCTGGAAACACACATCTCCTCCCTTCTCTCTCCGCCCCTCCTGTCCACCCCACATTTGGTCACTGGCCAGCCTGGGGCAGCAGAGCCACCACCTCCAACAGCCACGACGAGGACACTGAGGAACACAGCAGTAGTGGGGGCATCCGGAAGGGAGGATGGGCTGCTAGTTGAATTCAGATTCTCATGGGCTCCTTTAACCTGATTTTCTTCAACCCAGTTTCCCTGACTCTGCAACGCCCATCTCTGTCCTTCCTCTTCTAGCTGGGGAAATCAGGAAGGTCCGTATGATGATAACTGGAAGTTTCTTCCGGCTCTTTGGGAGACAGTTGCTGAGTCCAAGGGATATTATGAGAACCCTCAGACTGCAAGCCGGGCCCATGTTTCCCCCGCTGGTGAGGGTGGGGGGTGGGAGTGAAGTTCATTTGCAGTGGTGTAAAAATCCTAATCCCAACTGCCACTGGAGTTTTCTGGAGAATACAATGAGCTCAGAAACTCCCCTTTCAAAGAAAACTCCTCAAACTAATCCCTAAGTAAATATTCACTCTAATGAGGATTCTTTCACACACAAACACACACACCCACAAACACTGTGACTTCTTGTTTCTAAAGGGGGAAACTAAGTCACAGAGAAATAATACAGTCCCTAAGTGCAGAGGGAGCCAGGAAGTCTCCCTTCCAGGAGGAGTCCGGGAAAATATTGCTATCACTTCCCTCTCCAGATGAAGGCCCCCTGAGACACCATCCTGCTCTGTCCAAACGACTGTCGGAGTGTGTGATGCGCGTATGTTCAGACTTCAGCTAAACAGGAACAGATGCTGGAAAGGAAAGGTTGCTTCTATAGCCATAGGAGAGGACATTTGCTCCCTCAAACTTCTTGGGACGTTTATAGAGAATGTGATGAATACATTCATTCCCACGATAGTTAAGGGAAACTTCTGCCGGTGATGGGGGTGAGATTCATTCATTCATTTAATAAACATTTCTCTGTACCAGCTATTGTGCCAGGTGCTGGAGTCCTCGTCCTCACAAAGGTTTTGATCTAGCTGACATTCTAGCAAAAGCTCCAGGTGAAACAAGCGATCACCATGACTGGTGTTAAAGGCTGTGACGGAGCACTCGGGGCTCAGTGGGAGCACTTGTAGAGACACCATCCAAGACCTGGGGGGAGGAGCAATCTGAGGGGGCTTCCTGGAGAAGCTGACAGGATGAAAGGGTTTAGCTAAGTGAAGAAGATGGAGGAAGAGGCAGAGAGAACAGTGTCGGCAGAGGCTCAGGGGTGGAAGAGAGAGGGGTGCCCCTAGGAAAAAGGTTCCTTATATCTGAGATGATTCCTCAAAGCCCCTTCTCATCAAAGACTCCCCAGAAGCTGTCAGACATCCAGTTCCAAACGAAAAGCACCTCCCCAGCCACACACGAGCTTTGAGATTTTTTTCCCTAAGTGCATGAGAAGGGCGCAGAGAGCTGCTGCTCCAGCGGCGGAAGAGCCGGCATCAGCGCACGACAAGGTCTGTGCAGGGCTCCCTCCCACAGGGGGAAGCGGAGAGGGTCAGAGGACTGAATACAGAGGTCAGAAGAGCTGTGGGGCTCCACGCTCTTGAGACAGCGCCCACAGCCCCGGTGCCCCCACTCCCCACTTCTGGGCGGGTGGGGGAGGTGCCCCCACTTGTGCAGGCCCAGGACACACCTGAGCCAGCCCATGGTACGACACAGAAACTGCCCACTGCTGCCTGCTACGGTGCCCACCCAGGACCCGACCCTAAACTGCCTTCTATCAGAGGCCAGAACACTGGCCAAATCTGGCCCACAACCTATTTTTCATTGGAAAAAGCCACTCATTTATTTATATATCATCCAGGGCTGCTTTTGTGTTACAACCACAGACTTGAGTAGTTGCAACAGAACTCCAATGGCCTGCCTAAAATATTCACCATCTGGCCTTTACAGGAAAAATCTGCAGACCCCTGGGCTAGACGAGCTGAAATCTTTTCATCCTTGTATGTGTCCTAACAGATCCCCGAAAGCCTGCCCCCAGAAATCCCACCCCACCAAATGCCCTGGCCTCGTAAACGCGCTGAGACACATAGACAAGGAACATGAAGAACCTCCTTCTGGGGAGATTTCGAAGAAGAGCTCTCAGTTGGGCGTGGAGCCGGGGCGTCCCGCAGAGAAGCAGGAAGTGGACTTCTTAACCTCCCAGGCCCCTGTGTGAGCTAAAACCGGATGATGGAGGGATAACATTGAAGGTCTGGCAAAAGATTATGAAAACACGGCAGCTGTGAGAGAAGGATCAGGTGGAAGCAAGAAGGGCTGGGTTGCGGGAGGAGCAGGAAGAGGGCTCCAGCCTCGGCCCTTGTGACTTGTGAAATAGAGAGGCCCTGTCTTGTGATGTTGTTTTCTGATGGCCGCCTCATCAACACCCCTAATCCTGCAGGGTTTGCACGCTCCTCTCCTGGTCCCACAACGACAGCTGAACTCGATCAAGGAGGCCCAGACCAGCCTGTTGGACGGTGCAGAAAGAGAAGCAAGTGAAGCGTGAGAGGGAGGAATTCTCCGGGGGGATTGGAGGATTGTGCGTCCACAAGGGCCTCCAGAGGTCATCTTCATCACCCTTCTCCAGGGAGGGCTACACACACCGGGCTAGAGGGAGGGAGGCTTTTTTGGGTGGATGGAATCTGAGGCTGACTACCATGCTACTAGAAAGTTCTTCCCAGGCCCATCCTTGCCGGGTGGCTCAGAGCCAGACTGTGGACTCTGGAGCCAGATGGTCTGGGTTTGACTCAGCTTTGCCACTTCCTTGCTCTGCAATAGGTCAGATTCATTTAACCTTTCTACATCTCTTTTTTCACACTTGCAAAATGGGAATAAAACAGTATCCTGATGTTTGGGGCAAAACCTCCCACATTCCAGACTGGTTTCTTTTTTAGAGTATTCATTAAGCACCTAATGTGTGCCAGACCCTGTTGGGCATTTTACTCAGGTTGGGACATTTGGGGGGGGCTTCAGCAGAAGAGAGTGTGGCACCAATTATATGTGCCAGTATCTTCATGTTGGGAGCACTTATCACTGCCTTCTTCCTGGGACTGATTGTCAGGCCTCAGGGGTGACGGTGGGAGCTCCTTCCCTGGTCCTCCTGCCTGCCCCCCGACAAGGTGGCGGCCCGTCCCTGTCCCTGGCTGAGCCAGCTGCAGTTGGCCATGATTAATGGCCTCTATTAACAGCAAGTTGTAAACTGACCAAGTACACAGTGCTCATGAAGATCTCACCCCCGTCACCTCTGCTAAATCCCACACCAGTGAACACTCTTTAACCCCTGAAGCCTCCTGCCTCTCCTGGTTTGAGAGACACAGTGTCAGAGAATGGCCTTACCGGAGGAGTCCAAATGCAGTGAAAGCAGGAAACAGCTCCGTTAACTCTCTGGGGGAAAGGCTCGCACCCTAAAACCTGGTTTCACTGGGGTGGGGCTTGGGGGAGGCAAGATTGAGGTCCAGGTCGGGGAAGGTCGTTTCAATACGCCTCAAAGAATTCCGGCAGTGACACTGGCCGACAGCTGCGTGCCCTTGGGCAAATCACTTCCCTCTGTCTGGGCCTCAGTTTCCTTATTTGTTAAATGAGGAGTTTGGCTCAAAATGACTCCCAGTCTCCTACCCTAATCAGCAGACTTAACAGTGGCTCTGGTCACAGGAATCTTTACAAAACTCACACCTAGGCCTAGTGTCATTTCTTCATTCTCTGAGAGAATCTCTGCAAATAAGCCGCCCTCTCCCACCCCCCTCCACCTTCTACCCTCATCTGACCAAGCAAGTCTATTATAAACGTTTTTTTAAAACATGAAGTTGGCATTCCTTGATGAACAAACACGTGTGCCAGAGAAGGACGTGAGATTCATAGTCCAAGAAACCCTTCCGCTTCTGACATGTTTTAACTTTCCAAACACTCTCTGGAGTCTTTTTATCCTTCTAAGTCACAGGGTCTAGTTTAGCCCACAGAACGGGTAAGAAAACTGAGGTCCAGCGGGATGCCATGATTTAGGGCAAGTGGCAGGTCGCAGATTAGAGCCCTCAAGCCTCTGCGTCCCCTCCCTGGTCCGCTCTGTCCCACGCTGTGCCTGAAAGCGTGCTCAGAAAGCCTCCAAAACTAGCAGAGCCCTCCAGCTATGAGCGCAATGCGCTGTACGTAATCTCTCTGGTGCGAAGTGATTATGTGCAAACAGCGGATTAGTGTCTCGGTGCTGCTGTCTTCTGGGATCAGCAGGACCGAGCCTCCCGCCCCGCCCGGGACACGGACGGTGACCTCAGGGCGCAGTAAATCGCGGCGGCGCCTGGAGCCCTGCGCACCCCCCTGCTGTGCCCGGCTGCGATCCAGACCTGAGCCTTTCGCTGGGGGCTGGCAGGGCGCCAGGGCTGGGGCAGGGGACGTCCCCACGGAGTGTAGCTCAAGCCCTCCCACGCCCGCCCCAGGGAAGGGGAGAGACGCCCCCAGCAGGGCTCCCCGGACCCCAGAAACCCCTCCAGGCTCAGCCGGGCACGGGACAGGACCCAGCGAGCGGGCGCTGGCGGGAGGCCGGACGCCCGGGATTGGTTACATTTTTGTCGGGTTAATTACCTCGGGGAGGGAATCTGAGCTGTGCCTGTCTCGGCACAACAAGCCTAGTCGCCTGGTGGAAGAATCTCAGTGTTTCTCAGGTGACAGCTGCTGGCCCGGGGCACAAATGTTCTTATTTGGGGGGCGCCACTGCCACCGCCCACACTCCCAGCCACTGGACTGCAAGCACCCCAGCAGCCTGGACCCCAGCGGAGCCTCCCGGGTGGGTTGACGGGGATTGGACTGCTGGGTGTGAGGTCGCTCGTGGGTGGGGCTAGGGTGGGCCACGTTTGGGCCTGGGGAGACAGGAACACGACAGGAATCCCTCCTTGGCCCGCCCTGTCCTTTTTAACCCTGACGCAATGCACTTGCCCTTTGCGTTTACGCGGGGCAAATAGCTAACCTTTCCATTTTTGCACCGGCTCGATGAGTCTCCGTGTCCAGCACAGGCCGTGACACATCGTAGGCACCCGACACCTGTTTGCTGAATGCACAAATCCGTCAGTTTGTCTGTCTCCTCGGGGAGTCGTGTTCTCAGACTGGTTTGCATTCCCCACAGTTAGGACAGGCCACGTGCGCTGCCCCTGGTGAAAATTTCCGCATCCAGATGGGTGCATGTTTCCCTGCTGAAGATACGTTAAAACAGACTGAAGGCTGTTTCTACCGCAATGCCGCTCACTCTCCTGAGCTCTGATGTGCTATCCTGAGTGTGAGAGGAAGGGGTGGAGGCTTTAGGGGACACTTGTCACTTGACCCTGCTAGTGATACCTTCTGATTTCATCTTGAGCCGACAATCAAGGTGTCCTGACCTTTCCTGCCAAGGAGCAGGCATGAGACCAAGTGAGGTCGAGGGATTGACTCTCTTGTCTGGACTTTGAATGCCGAATAGAGACCTAAGGATGTCCCCGTCCCAGCCCATTCACTCCTGTGCATGCCAGGAGAAAACGCTCCAGTTTCTGCCCTCTTTGCGCTTTGTTCTTCAGCCACTTCTTAGATTATATTAATTTCCTGCTTCTTTCCAACAACTCTTTCCAACAAACCAGTGTCTATTGCTTGCCACCAAAGCACCCCAACTGTGGGAGTCCCCGCTGATGCCTGGGAATGTGCATAACACTGCCTAGCTCAGCCACTCAGGGAATCGTGTCCAGTGTTACAGATCCTTAGTCTAACCCATCATTTCGTAGATGAACAACTAAAGGTCCAAGAAGTTAAACGACCTGTCCAGATTCACCCGGCCAGACTCACAGGATCTCAGAGGTAAAAGGGAACTTAGAGTCATTCAGCAAACTTTTCATCTGACATTTAAATTCCCTCTGAAAATTATTATTTTAAAACAAATAAGTAAAAATGTTCTCAGTTTTAATTTTAATACTACAAATATTGATAGATAGGAACCACTTGAAAGCACTTTGGTGTTCTCAATAATTTTTAAGAATGTGAATTGACATGAGACCAAAAAGTTTAAAAACTGCTATTTAAACAAATCCCTTTGGGGAAAACGGAGACCCCAGTGGGCTGGTGCTTTGACAGGAGTGAGTGTAAATGAGAAGGCAGATCTTGCGATTTCTGGTCCCAGGGACCCACCATAACCCCGCCTTGCCCACTCAGTCCTGTGAGCTGAAACACAAACAAACAAACAAAAGCCAAGATGTTTGATGTGTGTCCCAGAGCTCCTAACTTGGGAGGGGCACTGTCTGCCCACCCACTAGCCCAGCCCAAGCAGCTGCTCGCTGCCCTCAAAGGCCCCACTCCACCATTCCGGGCTCCCCTCGCCCTTGGTTCAGGTTTCTCTCAGGCCTCTGCAATCTTCCCCCAGTGTAGCTCTCACCACCGTGAATTGTGATTGCTTGCTGATTCGTCATTTTCCTGCAATAAACTTCAAACTCCATGAGAGCAGGGACAGGGTTCGTCTTGTTTACGAGACATCCCCAGCACTTTGCACAATGTCTGGCACATAGTGCTCAAACATATTTTGGGGGGAAAGTTCTATGACGTGTCACTTTCTGCATTAAGTTACGTTCTGATCATGTGATTGCTCTTCTGCTAGACTGTGCATTACTTGAAAGCAGAGTCACCTGTGGTTTGTCAGTTGCATCCGAGCACAGGGCTGGCCCACAGCACTTGGCGAATGTTCGTGGGACTGAACTGAGTCCAGTTCAGTCCAGACCCATCTCAGTGGCATGGCTCCTAAACACAGGGCACAGGGAGGATGTGTGACAAAGAGGTGCCCTGGGTCAAGTAGGGCTACTTGGGAAAATCTTCTGGAAGAGAAGTGCTTGGGCAGAGGTTTGAAAGAGATGAAGGATAAGGATTGGCAGGGCTGAAGTGTGATGACATCCATGCAAGACTGCAATGACAAAAGTCAAATGTGGGGACGGCCAGGGGAGAATTGGGGAGGGGAAGCACAGAGGTGGCAGCCAGGGCTTGGATGCCAGGTGCAGGGGTCTGGATTTGATGCCACAAAGTGCTACCGGGGATTATTGAGCAATGAGCAATGTGCTGAAAACACAAGTGGAGGAAGATAGGATGGGCCCAGGAGGACAGAGGAAGGGAATGTATTAATATTTCAGGAAGCAGCGTGCTCGCTGAGGCCAGATACAGGCAGGGTGATGATAGCTGCCTCTTGGCGACACCTAGATAGGGTAGATGCGGAAATAGGAGAGAGAGGAGTCAAAGATAATTTGACGCTACCATCTGGGAAGTGAGAAATACAGAATGACAGTGCTATGAGAAAACTGGAAGGCTGGGCTCTGTCTGATGGGGAAGACAGTGAGCTCAGCGTTGGGTGCCAGAGGGTCTTCCATTGGAGGCAAAAGACTCAGCCGCATGTTTTTGTCCCCGTGAAGGTCCCCACTTCCACATAGAACGTGTATAGGGGCAAGAATGTTTTTCTGGTGCCTGGACTATCCCTTCTGTCCCCATGATGCAGGCAGCCTGTCTCCACCCAGTCTGCTCCCCAAAGCGGCCACTCTGACCTCTAGAATGGGCTAATATTTCCATTCACAGAGCCTCTCTCTTTGTGCCGGATGCTGTTCTAGGCACTTTGCACATACAGGTTCATTATACCCTCACAACGACACTGAATGTTAGGTAATATTACCCCATTTTATGGATGTAGAAACTGAGACTCCCCACAGGATAAGTGAACCACCCAAATTCACACAACTAGGAAGGGAGGGACCAGGATCCATGCCCTGTTCACTGTAGCTCCAAAGTCCCTGAGCTTCGCATCACACCATGGTGCCCCCGCCCCTCTCCCCAGCTAGGTTTAATTTCACCCAATTCAGTTTAGCAAACATTTTCACCAAGTGCAGGGCACTCCCCAGGTGGTGAGGATACAGACATAAGTGTAACAGATGCAAACACAAACTAGCTACCTCCAGACAAGTGCCTGCCAATGTTCACAGAGCCCGAGAGGGGCGTAATCCCACCTGGACCCAGCCCACCTGCCGTCATCAACACTGAGTTTGGGCTGTATTACTTCCCCTCCAACACCCTCCCCGCTCCTCCCAGGAATCCCAACATATCAAAACCGAAGAGGATCTTAGAATCCAACCAACTCCTCTTACAGATAAGGCAGCTGGGGCCAGAGAGGGGAGGTGTCTTTTCCAGGGTAACACACCTGCTCAGTGGCAGGGCCAAGGCCAAAGCCCAGGGGTCCTCACTCTGGCTCTGGCACCCTCTACTCAGATGGCTACTCTTTCCTCACAGCTGGCAAGAAGTTCACAGCCTGGGACCCCCACCGTGGCCCCTGCATCCTGGCCTTGCAGACCTTGCCCTAATTTGCCAGGCCCAGAACCAGCTCGCGGGGCAGGGAGACTGGACTATGGGGCTGTCTGCACGCTCTTCCCAGGCCCAGCCCACAGCCTCCCCACCGCCAACCCTCCTCTTCTCCTTCGCCAGGGGTGTCTGTGCGTGTCAGGGTGGAGGTGTCGCCCGCTAAAGTCCTCTGCAGTAAAGATGTGGATCCCTAAGCAACATTTTCAGATTTCGAATGAGGACAAAGCTCTTTATTCTCTTATCGTTGTTGTCACTAGCTTATAGTGTATAAAGTGCCTTCTCTTTAACACAGCACCTGGAACAAGAGGAGTTTATAACACAGGAACGGGCGAAGCACTGCAGTCGTTCTACAGGCCACACAAAGGCAAGATCCCTCCCCAGTCCTGGTTTGGAGGGCTGGCGTTCCCTTTTCTTGTTTGGTCGGGTTTGAGAAATGCCCGCCTCTCCCTTGCGCAGGAGCCTCCACGCCCAGGCGGAGGTGGGTCTTGTTGCCTTGGCGATGGCGAGCTTGGGCTGAAAGGCTGCTCCGGCAACCAATAGAAACTGGGAGGGGGCGGGACCAGCTGCGTCCTGTGCAGCTGCGGCGGGGCATGCAGGTTCGTGGACGCGGCGTTGGGGGAAGGGTGCGGGGGGTCGCGGGGGCACTGGGGGTCCCAGCCCGGCCCAAGACTCTGGGCGTGGTGGGCTTTGGCCTTCGCCGTCCGATCAGGGCTCGCAGACTCCCCACCCAAAGTTCCCGTCGGGCCTGCGCGGGGAGGAGCTGCCGGGGCGGGCAGAAGCGGAGATGGCGGAGGGCGGTGGGACGTGATGCGCGGGGCAGAGCGGGCCGTGCGGAGCAGGATGGAGGCCCTGGCGGCGGTGTCCCCGGGAGGCTCCCTCTGCAGGGCCCACATGTGGTCAGAGGAGAGCCGCAGACTTGGGGGAGAGGGAAGCAGCGTTTGGCGACCGGGTTAGCAGGCCCTGGAATCCGGAAACCCAGCCCCCAACCCTATTCCCATTTCTTGGCAGGATGGTCAAGGGGCCGAGCATGCTGGCTGTGGCGTGGCCACCTTCCTCTTCTCCCACTCCGTATCTCTTTTCCAGGTGTCCGGCCTTGCTGGCCCAGCAAGCTTGATAAGCATGAAGCTCCTATCTTTGGTGGCTGTGGTCGGGTGTTTGCTGGTCCCCGCGGCTCATGCCAACAAGGTGAGGGAGGTGAGCCAGCAGCACCTCGTGCAGGAGCACCCTACCTGCAAGGCTTTCTCAGACATAGCTGCCCTCCGGCCCTGCCCCTCACTCACCTGTGGGCCTTACTTTCGGGGTTGTTCTCTTAGACTCAAGGCTGCAGGCCTCCCTAAAGATAGGGCGGGGAGAAGGGTGCACAGAGCACAGGTTCAGACAGACTAGTGGTGGAATTCCAGCAAGGAAGTTTGGAGAAGTTATCTAAATTCTCCATACTGTCCTTTGCTTGGGACCAGAGTGTTTTGCATTTCGGATATTTTCAGATTTTCAAATATTTGTGTATATACAGGGTGTCCCAAAAGCCCCCATACAAAGGAAAAATTTTGTAATGAATATTTTGTAAATAAAGGTACATTTAGCTACAATTTCCCATTTTTCCTATATATGGCGACTTTTGGGACATCCTGTATAATGAGATATCTTGGCAACTGACCCAAGTCTAAACATTTATGTTTCACATACACCTTATGCACATAGCCTGAAGGTAATTTTATACAATATTTTTAATAATTTTGTGCATGAAATAGTTTGTGTACACTGAACCATCAGAAAGCAAACATGTCACCATCTCAGCCACCCATGAGGACAATCTCTGGTTGTTTGGCATCATCATCATTCCTGCCTCTAGGCTTACGTGCTACCAATAAGTGATTCCTTTCTTACACTTATTCACATGTAAGTACTTAACAGGAAAATAAATGACTTACCATCAGTGCAGTGAAAAACTAACATGTTCAGGATAAATAACTCAGCACGGTAGCATCACCGGGAAAACTGTACCAGCTATTAAACGACAGCAACAGCAAAGGACAGCAGGCTTTCAGTCTCTACCTATGATACTATGTTTTGATTAAAGGCTACTATACATTTATTTTTTTAGAAGAAACATCAGAAGTGGTTGAGGGACCAGGAGGGTCCTCTAGGGATGAAGAGACATCCTGCTGAACGGCTTTTTAAAATGCTTCCTCCAGAGTCATCTACCTCATTAACGGTGGCTTTTGCCATAGAAATCCCCCTTCGATTTTACAAACTAACATGATTTCTTGTTCTGTTATGAATGCATGCTGCTCTAGTCCTTCACTAAGCCCATCACACATTTTCAACATGGTGTCTCTAGGCACTTTTTCTGCAGCGTTAACATCATGGTCGTGTCGGCACTTAAAAAGTTTGAGATTTTGGAGCATTTCAAGTTTTCAGATTAGGAATGCTCAACCGGTAGTAGTGGTTATGTCTGTTACTCAGGTAGAATCGAGTTACACAACAATGTAAAAATGCTCTGTAAGTGTAAAGTCCCATATAGACTGAGGTTTCTGTTATTGAGGGTGACCCACCTAAGTGCTGGGACTCCTGAGATAACTTCCATTCTTTAGGGGTAAATGACCTAGGGCGGAGTTTGGGTCGGTTTATGGACTTTGAGAGTCTAAAGATCACCAGGGCTTTGATACAAGGTTGAGTCTGAGGGTTTGCTCCCATCCCTCTATGGAATTCCTAATTCGAATACAAACGTTTATGGTGTTGTCTCTTACCCATTCCAGAAGGGAGGAACTTTCAAAGGGGTTGCTGAGTATTCCCATGGAAATGATCTACTTTTCCTCATTCACCCCTGCTCTTTCCCTTCCCCGAGTCTTGACCTAGGAAGTTGGAAATGGAATGGGGAGAAGAGGCTGGCTGCCAAGTCCACTGGACAGAGGTGCACACACAAGTGTGGGGTCCAGAGTAGAGGACTATCACTTTACTTGTCAACCCCCCACGCCCACCCCGTGTAAGCACCCCACTTAGGGAATGGCAGCCCTAGGAAGCTTTCTTTGAGTCTTATTTGCCACATGGATGTTTTTGTCTGGAGGACCCTGTGATGTAGCATCCTTCCCGCAGAAGCAGTCCTTGCTGAACTTGGGCATGGGGGACACTCAAGAGCATACACACGATCACCTCGTAACACAGCGAACTGATGTCGACAGCCTCTCTAGAACCTGAACCCAGGCAGGGGCTCTGCATACCTTGTACGCTCTTTCTCTTCCAGAGTTCTGAAGACATCCGGTGCAAGTGCATCTGTCCACCTTACAGAAACATCAACGGGCACATTTACAACCAGAATGTGTCACAGAAGGACTGGTAAGGCATCGCTCAGGGGCTGGCCCTTGGCTGCTTGTTTATCCTCCGAGGGTACTCTAGTTTACGCCAGCAAACATCCTTGACGTTGTGGGTATTTACTAGAGTTCTTGGACCCCAAAGGGTAAGCATACTCTCCCATTCCCATGGAGATTCTTACAAAGGAACATTTTGTCCATGGTCACAGAACCAATTCCATAGTCGTCGTCAATTGTGTATGGAAACAGGACCCAGGTGTCTTGAATTCCAGTTGAAGGGTTCCTGGTCAGAGTAGAGGACTTTTTTGTTTTGCTTTGAATTTCGGTCTTTAGTGATGATACAAAATGGTAGTAGAGAAGTTGGGAGGGGCAGGTGTTCCTGCCACATGCTGTGCGATGCTCAATGCTTTTGCAAAGCTCTATTACATGTGTTGTTCTGTGCCAGTCTCATAGGAACTTTGTAAGGTGGATGGGATGGATATTGTTCCCATTTTATAATTGCAGAGACAGAGACCCAAAGAAAGAATTTAAATTATATACCTGGAGTCTTGAATTCATTTCTGGGTGCCTCACTTTTAAAAAGAGAGGAATAATCAAGAATTCATTCAGAGAAAGGAGACCAGCTTGGTGAAGGGATGTTTCAACACATTGTCCTGGAACGAACTGTTTAAGGAACTAAAGAGCCTGAAGAGGAGAGGACATGGGGACACACGGTGGCTGACCAAGACCCAGAGGAGGGCTGGCGTGCTGTGGGAGGTGGGGCCCATGGGGGCCGGTGCTTGTGGAGATCAGTTACGTTGTTCAGTGTGGTTTCTTGGTGTAGAACTGGGGCCATTGCATGAAAGCTTCAGGGAAATCGGCTTCAGCATGAGTCGAAGGAGCATTTCTAATCTAGGCAGTTTCAGGAGCTGGGAAGCCCCATCCTCAGGGAGATCTGAGCCCAGACGAGGTGAGCTCACTGCAGAAGGGATTAATATTGGATGGGGGGTCTGGTTCAGTGTTCCCACTACTTGGTGTGTGTTAGGATCATCAGATGAGCTTTGAGAACATGCTGGATTCCCAGCACTGCCCTCCAGATTTTTCTTGCTTTCTTTTTTTCCTTTTTTTTTTGAGACAGAGTCTCACTTTGTTACCCTGGCTAGAGTGAGTGCCGTGGCGTCAGCCTAGCTCACAGCAACCTCAAACTCCTGGGCTCAAGCAATCCTACTGCCTCAGCCTCCCAAGTAGCTGGGACTACAGGCATGCGCCACCATGCCCGGCTAATTTTTTTTTATATATTTTTAGCTGTCCAATTAATTTCTTTCTATTTTTGGTAGAGACGGGGTCTCGCTCTTGCCCAGGCTGATCTCGAACTCCTGAGCTCAAACAATCCGCCCACCTCAGCCTCCCAGAGAGCTAGGATTACAGGCGTGAGCCACCATGCCCGGCTTGCTTTCTTTTTTTCTATTTTTTTTGAGATAAAGTCTTGCTGTCACCCGGCTAGAGTGCAGTGGTATCATCATAGCTCACAGCAACTTCAAACTCCTGGGCTCAAGGGATCCTCCTGCCTCGGCCTCCCAAGTAGCTGGAACTACAGGCGCCACCATAGCCAGCTAATTTTTCTATTTTTCAAAGAGACAGGGCCTCGATTTTGCCCAGGCTGGTCTCCAACTCCTGACCTTAGACAATCCTCCTGCCTCGGCCTCCCAGAATGCTAGGATTGCAGGTGTGAGCCACTGGCCCAGCCTCCCGCTCCAGATTTTCATTCAGCAAATATTGGGGCAGGGGACAGTAACTTCTTCTTAAAGTTCTTTGATGTTTATGATGCAGTTCGTCCAGAGCAGTATTTAAGAAGCTTGAAACTAGTTGAATTTCCAACTCTGAGATTGTGTTTTCTGAGAGGTAGTCTAGTTAGACTACAGACTCTGGATCCAACTTTCCTGGCTTCAAATCTAGCTTTGCCACTTATTAATTGTGTGACAAATTAGTTCATTTGCTTTGACTCCGCTGAACTTTTGATTTCCTTATCTGTATAATGGCAGCAGTATTTTGAGTATTAAGTATGTATGTGTGTGTGTTGTACATGTGCACGCACACATAAGCAAGTGTAGCACTTAGGACAATACCTGGCACATAGTAAGTATTACAGAAATGTTAGCTGATGTTATTAATATATATTACCAGCCTTACTAGAGGCCACATGGATACTCATGGTTAAACTTACACTATAGCCCGAGGAAACCTGGGCTCCTCTCAGAGCACTAGCCTGTTTCCCTCTGCTTCTGGCTGTCCTGATAGATTCCCAAAGCCCTAAGACAGGAAGGCTTGGGAGGAGCCCTGGTGACCTCGTATCTTGTGGTCGATGGGCTGTCCAAGCCCCACACCAGGTAACAGTCTGCATCCCATGCCCCTGTGCACGCAGGCACTGGTGATTTCAGCAGCTCTCTCTGTCCTGGAGTTACAGTGTGGCCTGAAAACTCAAGCTTGGATGCCCCCAGAGAACAGAGTCCTATCTAGACCTCAGGCTATAGTTTATCTTTTTCTTTCCCTTAGAAGTCAGAACTGGGGGGCTGTCTAATGAACAGTCTTATGTCAGAACCTCAAGGCACTTCCATTAAGGGTGGGGCGAAAACTGAGGCCAGGAGGAAAGACTCCAGGCTTCTAGGACCCAGGACATTTACCTTATCTGGGAGGAGTCATATGTTTGCCTGGAGCCCTTAAGGGGTGGGGTGGAGCTTTGACATTGATCTTAGCACCTTAGAGCTAGGGCCAGAGATGGAGGCCAGTTTGATTGGATCTTTAGGTCTCTGCTACATTTTCACTTTCGTGGCACATTTGCGGAGAGAACACTTGCCCCCTTGCCCTTGGGTGTGCAAAGTAAAACCAGAACCACCTGAGCAGCCATCCTCGTGTGGAATGGCCGAGTCATACACGTTCCTGTGCTTGCTGCTGGTGTTCTGCCACCTAGTGTTGAGGGTTTATAACCGCATGTGTATAAAAAGGCAAAAACCCCAACAATTTTTCCCACTTGGTGGGTCTGGTAAGGGGAGGTGCTACAGAGACAATCCCAGAGCAGGAAGGAACTAAAAAAGTTGACTAGTTCCTTCCCTTTCAAACTCGTTAAAATAGAGCCCTTCTACAAACAAAATCTGTTTTGGAAACACAGAGTGCATAAAACATAAGATCAGAATTGCTCTGGCCAAGAGGGAAGTGTCCCGCAGCGCCGCCCTCACCTCCACCCTCCTGCAGGGTGAGCGGTCGGTGGCCCCCAGAAGAGCACAATTTCAAAGACACTCATCAGGTTCAGCCCAGAGAAGTTAAATAAATTAACAATCACAGAATAAATCGAAGAGCAGAGAATTAAACCCACCCTGTCTTTCTCTTTAGCCCTCTCCCTGTAGTGTCCCCTGACCAGTCCACAGAGTCCTGGTATCACTGGCCCCAGAAGGTAAATGGAAACCCTTAGGAGAGCAAGAACATGTTTCCTTGAGTCTCACCGATTCCCAGAAGAGCTTAAGACGGGAATATTTCAGCTCCTGTTGCTGTTCCCCTACCCTCTTCCAGCCTGTTCCCCTGGGTAACAGGATCCCACACTGAAGCACTCGGGTTGGCCCTTCCCAGCTTCTGACACCACGTCTGGCCCACTGGGGAGTCTGCAGCTCCTACTGAAGCACAGGAATGACCTTCCAGACCCAGGACGCAGCGTGGCTCAGGATAGGGAGGAATCTGGTCCCCGGGGGGCTCGCAGAGACTTGCTGGGGAAGGGAAGGTGGCAGTCCCTCTGGACAGGAGGCAGCAGTGTGCAGGGCCTGAAAGCAGTGCTTTCGGTTACAACAGGGTGACCCGTTCGCAGCAGGGAGTAACGTGTTGGAAGCTGGTACCCAAGGATGGAAGTGGTATCATCAAAGGCTTGGATAAACTCATGGATGCCACATACTGGAGTTTTAGGGGGAACTTGCCCTAAAGGGATATCCCACTCTTATGTCAACACATGACCTTCACGCCGCACACCCTTAATGCTGCCGGAAACGCAGCCCTGTAGCTCACACAGCCCTCGTTAGCTGAAGGTGGGCGAAGTGGGCTTCCTCTTAGGACGTGTAATGATTTGCTTATTGAGCCCTGCTCTGGCCAGCACGGTGCCAGGCACTGGGAACATTGAACTGCATGAGACATGACTGACCCTGGCATGGTGCAATGGGGCGGTGGCCCAGAGGAGATGAGCACAGGGAGCTGGCTGTTGGAGAGGGACAGAGCTCAGAGCTGAGTCTTCCCAAGTGGAAAGGCCAGGCTGGGCGGCAAAGCCACGCATTTCTGGCAAGGGCGTGGGGTGTGGCTCATTCAGAGACGAGCCCAGCAGAGCAGCGTGGCAGGGATGGGGCTGGCGTGAGGTGGGTTAGGACCCCAGGCAGAGCAGTTGAGTTGGCCCTTGCCCTGGGGCTGAGGAGTGACAGGACCGGAGCTTCTTTTGGTAAGGTCACTCGGCTGCCGTGTGAAGGTAGCGAAGGACAGGGCCGAACGGAGACGGGAGGGCAGCAGGGAGGCTGGGTCGGCTGTCCCAGAGAGGAATGATGAGGCCCTTCTCTAAGACACAGTGGTGGAAGAAAATAAGGAAGATGGATTTTAGGAATCTCTAGGGAAGGAAGATCACTGGCATTTGGTGGGCTCATAGATGAGAGAAAAGGCAGTGTCAAAGATGATTCCCAGGGTTGATTGGCCAGTCGAGTGGGTGGTGGAGGTCTTTTCCTGCCACTGGTAGCTCGGAGCCAGCATGCAGGGCTGGGGATTCGGGGCGAAGGCTATGCAGGGCGAGTGTGGGGTTTGTGGTCCCTGTGAGACACTCAGGGTGAATCCCATAGGCAGCTGGACATGAGTCCAGCTCTTGGGAGGAGGGAGGTCCTGACTAGAGATTCTAACCTATCATAAGACCCAGCGGCTTCTGCACCCACCCAGGGAGAACGCAGCATGAGACCGGAAGGCAGCTGAGGGTAGAACTTTGGGGAAGGTCGATTGTTTGCAGAGCTGGTTCCGATGGGGCAGGGCACGGGCTGGGAGGCCGTGGGCTGGGAAGGGCTTCTGCCAGCCTGACGCTTTATGAACCCTGTGCCCGACCCCTGCCTCTCGGCTCCCCCGGCCACCTGCTCCTGGTCTGGGGGTTGTAAGGCCTTCCCGCAGCCCCGTGCCCACGGCCGTGCCTGTCTCTGTTGCAGCAACTGCCTGCACGTGGTGGAGCCCATGCCGGTGCCCGGGCACGACATGGAGGCCTACTGCCTGCTGTGCGAGTGCAGGTACGAGGAGCGCAGCACCACCACCATCAAGGTACCGCGGGCTCTGCCCCACATGCCGTCTCCCTGTCCCTGGCCGCCCCCACACACAGTTTTTTGCTTTATTCTGGCATATTCCAAGTGGCTGTGGGACTGGCTTCTAGGCTGGCCTAGCGCAGACACGGGACCCACGTCCCACGCCTTCCTGGAGCTGGCGCTCCCTGGTCTCTTCCCAGTGGCTCCCGTTACAGCGAGAGCTAAGAGCGCTGGGAAAGCTCCGTGAGACTCTTTTTTCCCCTCTATTCTTTCCAGCTTTTTCCCTTTCTCTTCTTCCATTCCTCCGATAAGTCTCTTCTGAGCGCCTGCTGTGTTCTGGGCACTGCAGGACGCTGCGAATGGGAAGGTTCTGCCCTCCCAGAGCTTAATCTAATGACGCTCGCAAAGTGACGTCGAGCTCCTCTAAAAGCGCCAGAGCTGTGGGCTGGGGCTGGGTGTTGGGTGCCGGGGCCTGGGGCTGGCAGGGGCATCAGACTGCTCCTTTGGTTTGTTCCTGAACCTCGTTGTCGTCGATTGTTTGGGTGAATTCAGGAGACAAGCGGTAGAAAGAGGAAGGACGCCACGAGGTCCTCGTTCATCCTCTGCCCCAGGCAGGATTTGCCCCGGTCTTGTAGAGGCTGTGCAGCCCTAGTGGACCCTGGTGTCCCCCGAGCCTCCACCACGGTCTCCTAGTCCAGGTTCTGACCATCCTGGGCCGGGCAGTGCTCACCGATGGCTACCGTAAGCCCTTCCTGTTCCAGTGTGAGCCTATTTCTGCTTGTCCTTTGAAGAATCTAGAGATGGCATCAGGAAATAATTATCATGAATTTAAAGATGCCACTGAATCCTCCCTCAAGTTTCCCCTTCTGAGGTCCATGTGGAGGGAAGTAGTCATCACCGCTGTCCTTCCTGCCTCGCCAGGGAGCCCCGTGTGTAGTTCCTGTGTCCTCACCGTCAGGTAGAAAGTGGCGGAGGCGGTCGTGGTCCCAGTAACTGCGGTGCCCGCCCCGTCCGCCCGCGCTCAGCAGGGGACAGTGAGCCTGCACCAGGTTTACTCTTCTGGGCCCCGCTTCCGGCCTCTCCACCTGGTTCTCCTTGCTCTTACTTAGTTTCTCATGGCCTTCTACCCCAGGTTCTGGACTCTTCTACAGCCAGGTAGACCCTGTTTCCCCACCCCCACCCCGGGAGCTTCTCGGGTGTCAGGCTCCAGACTCGTTCCTTTCTTATCTGTCTGCTGTCTTGACACCTGTTCTTCGGGCTCCCCTGGGTCAAGACAGAGCTCGTCCATCCGAGGAGTGGGGCCCTCCCTTTCCCTCTGAGCCCACGTCGCGTCCCCGTCCTGCCTCGGTGCAGCACTTGGGGAGCCGCTGCCCTCCGGGCACAGCTAGCACAGGAACAGAGACAGATTCCCGTCCTTGGCCCAGGGTGTCGGCTCACAGGCATGCTGGGTCTCCCTCAGATCATCATTGTCATCTACCTGTCCGTGGTGGGCGCCCTCTTGCTCTACATGGCCTTCCTGATGCTGGTGGACCCTCTGATTCGAAAGCCGGACGCGTACACCGAGCAACTGCACAACGAGGAGGAGAACGAGGTAACCGAGGCTGCGGTGCCAGGGCCCTGGCTCCCAGGGCGGGAGTCCCCAGGGCAGAACCCAGAAGAGCATCACTGGGGCCTGGGTGGGATCAGCGTCTCCCCCTCCCCCGCCTCCTCGCCCCAGGTTGCTCTTTCCTCCTGTTCAGTGTCCCACACGTCACCCAAACTCGGCGGGAACTGCCCTCGCCCTTCCAGGCGAAGCAGGAGGTGGCCCTGGATTTCCCCGACACCTGGCTGCAGGCGGCCTCGGTGCACACACGAAGCGAGCCGTGTCTTCCTGCGGCACTGCACTGGGCAGCGGGAGTGAACGAACCAGGGCCAGTCCCGAGCAGACACGCACAGTACCCTGCGTGCTCAGACACTGGTGACAGGCTGGCGGCGGACTCGGAGGCGGCAGTCGGTTCTTTTGTCCAGGGATCCCACAAACATCTGTCGAGCGCTTGTTCGGTGCAAGGCACAGCCCTGGGGTCTTGATGGGAAAGTGGGATTTCAAGAGCGGAGGAGGAGTAAGGCAGATAGCGGTGCCAAGCAGGCGACGTCACCGCGTACACGTGAGGAATTGAGCGGTTCAAGGACAAAGGCAGGCCCGTAGGGATAGTGGCAGACAGAGCTGGCCGGTGAGTTTGCGCCAGATTGTTAAAGGCCTCAAGTGTCGAGCTCGGGGTTTGGCTTTACTGGGTGAGGAGGACGGGGAACCACTGGCGCCAGGCAGCCTGCAGAGCCTCTGAAGGGTCACGGACGCCGTGGAGAGGAAACCGCGGTGGGGTGGGAGGGCTCGGCTGAAGGGCTCCTCGCGGGAGCGAGACGTGACGTGCACTGTGGTGCGCCCGGTGCCCCCAGGAAAAACGGGAACCTCCCTGCCGAGTGGAGACTGCACAGCCCCTTGTGCCTCCGTCCCCCCACGCACTGGCACAGCAGCCAGCTGGGCGCGGGAGACGCAGGGAGGGAGGCTGGGGGTTGCCGGCAGTTCGGGCTGCTCCAGGCCGTGGTGGCCGTGGCACAGACCCTGTCGGTGAGCCCCGCCCCAGAGCCTTGCTGCCAGAAGACCCTCTGCTTATCGACGGAGTGAGTGAGGCATTCAGGGGACTCGTGCATGTCCAGAGGAGCAGCTAATGGGGAAATGTCTCAGCTGAGGCTGGGGAGAATCAGCTGAAGAAGCTGAGAGATGTTTAGCTTGAGGGGAAGAAAAACAACTCAAGGAGGCACATGATAGCTGCCTGCAGGAATCTGTAGGGGAGCGCTGAGCCTCACCCAGGGGACGGAGGACCCACAGCTGGGAGTTAGGGAGGGAGATCTAACACGGTGTGAGAGTAAGGATGGAGTGGGTGGGCTCCCTTGTAAGGTCGTGAGCAAGTTCCCCACCAAAAAGAGGATGCAGGGCTCAGGTCTAAGTGGGAAGCTGCCCAGGCCAGGTGGGTCTGGGCCAGCGTGAGCAGGCAGGACGGGGCAGGTCAGGACAGGACCACTCCCACCGGCCCTGCTCCCCTCCTGGGTACGGGTCTGGGCTGTCCCCGGTCCACCGGTGGCCTCCGGCGGACGCGAGTGTGGCCGAAGGTGGAGCAGAGGGAACCAGCCTTGCCCCTTTGGAGCTGGGCCTGGGAGGTGGTGGCGCTGGCAGTTGGGTGGTCTGTGTTCGAGAGGAAGCCTTGCTGCCTACCTGGTTATTAATGTGGAGTAATAGCAGCTCTGATGGGGAGGAGCATCGCTAATAGACGCTCGCGATTAGGGGTAATGTGGTAATTGCAGGCCTGGCTTGGGGAGTAATTGAGAGATGCAGCCGATGATTTCCCTGGAATGCGTGGCTCTCGGGCATGGCCTTGCTGTCGCTCCTGCCGTCCTCGCCACGGAGCCAGGGGAGGGCAGCTTCTGTCTCTGGGTCTGAGCCTGGGCCTCCCTTTCCCCAGGAGACTCCCTCTTGGGGTCTCCGTGAAGGGCCTCAGGGAGGAAGAAGGGTTGGATTCGGTGGAGTTTCGGTTCCCGGAGGCAGAACCTGAGTCAGAGTGGACGTTAACATCCTGGGTGCCGCCGGTTTCAGCTCAGCAGGAAGGAGGATTATCCACGGAGGGTTCTGGGAGGGCAGCTGGCTGCAGCAGGCAGTACTGGGGCCGAAGCTGGCGAGGCCGCCTCTGTTCTGCAGAGGAGATTCCTGCCCTGGGGTGGACAGGATGACACCCCCTCACCTCCCACCCCGAGGTTCTAAAAGGTCATAAAACATACTCGGTCTCCGGGATACCAGGATCCGAGGTGCAGCCAGCTCTGGCTGGTTGAGGGCTGGGGTGGGCGGATCTCATCGGATACCCTTGGGGTGGGTACGGAAATGCCCTCTGGTTTGTCACTTGGCTTCACCTCTCCATCTCTCACCTCCTGGGATTCTGCGTGGTGTCCCTGTCGCAGGGACCTGTGGTTCAGCAGCGCTGTTTGTCCCGCCGTGTTCAGAAACGCTGCAGGTGGCACCGTGTTGAGATTTACACGGGCCTTACGTCTGCCCGCGGTGTAGGCCTCGCAACAGCCAAGCCAGGCGCACGGCAGGGAGCGTGAAGGCCTGCAGTGAGGCGCGGCTTTGTGAGGTGGCCGTTAGGTGGAGAAGCTGGATGCCTTGGGAGGTTCCTTTTTACTGGACAAGGGCTGGGGAAGTCGCCTTTCTCAGTGTGGGTCTGAGAGGGAAGGCTTCCCGGCACCGGGCGATGCTCAGAGGCAGCTCAGGATGGATGGGAAAGTGACCGCTGACCTGCCGTAGGGAGGACGGACAGGGGACCGGGGCCAGACGGAGCCCAGGAGCTCGTCCTTACAGAGACCGAGGCCCTGGTCCTGGAGGGTGAGGGGAATTGAGTGGCCTGCCCCGTCAGTGCACGGGGAACTTGTGTCGGGGGACTTGGGAGCGGGAGGGGGTCACAAGGCACCCAGCTGAGCAGCAGCGAAGCCCCGTCTGTGGGTTTATTAGTGGTCTGGACAGTGTTTCCCTGAAGAAGGAGCCAAGGCCGGGTGCAGTAGCTCACACCTGTAACCCCAGCACTTTGGGAGGCAGAGGTGGGGGGATGGCTTGAGCCCAGGAGTTGGAGACCAGCCTGGGCAACATAGCATCAAAAAAAAAAACTAGCTGGGCGTGGTGGTCCACACCTATAGTCCCAGCTACTCAGGAAGCCGAGGCGAGAGGATCACTTGGCCCAGGAGTCTGAGGCTGCAGTGAGCTGTGATTGTGCCACTGCACTCCAGCCTGGGTGACAGAGCGAAACCCCGTCTCAAAAAAAAAAAGAGAGAGAGACAAGACCAGGTCTCCCCTGGCTGGGCTGGAGGGATTTAGCTTTCACACCAAGACCCAAGAGGAGCAAAGTCGGAACATGACCTCTCAGAGTTCCTTGAAAGCTCACCTAGGCCCGTACAGCCCGGTGACTTTAGAAGGAAAATTCTCTCTGAGCTGCACAGGCTTCCAGCCCCCTTAGAAGTCTGGGGCCCAGTCAGAGGAGAGATGCAGGTCAGGGCACTTCTCAGGGTTGGGAGCCCCTTGGCTCCATCCCCCCGTTCTGGTGGCCAGGAGCTCCCTGCCCCGGGGGCGGAGGACTGGGGGAGGAAGGGCGCCTGAGTCCGTGGAGGCAGATGAAAGCCTGTCGTGGCCCTTTGAAAACGCTGGCAGAGCCTCAGTGGGCCCGATCGCGGGGCGCCGCCCCCCCTGGGATTCCGGCAGCATTAGGCCTAATCCCTGGGCTCAGACGCCCTTTGAAAGGAGGAAGCAAGCTTGTTTGCTGGGGCAGAAACGGCAAACAGAGCGGTTTCAGATGTGCAGGTTGGGCCCTCTTTGAAGAGAGAGACTCCAGGGCCGCTCTAGGCTCGGGCTGTCTGCTGCTCACAGCGCGGCCCCAGGCGCTGAAGGGTCTTCAAAGTGCTTGCCCTCCCGGGTGGTGGGCAGAGCTCTGGGCCCCCTTTGAGCGAGGATGTGCAGGGGAATCGAGGAAAGAGGAGGAGGAGGAGGAGGGTGGGAACTGGGAACAGGCAGGTACAGGGGAGAAGAGAAGACTCGGGCCACCGAGGCACGGTCTCCCCACCTGTCTGAGCAGGGGTGGGCAGCTGTGTGCCGAGGGCCCTGGCCCTGGGGAGCGGACAGTGAAACAGGAGGGCAATTCAGACGCCACCTCTCCCCCGAGGACAGAACAGGAAGGTGGGTGACTCAGACATTTCCAGAGCTCCACGGGGCAGCACAGCACGGTAGCGAAGCACATGGCTTTGGAACCACAGTCCAGGCTGGAGTCCCAGCTCTGCCACTCAGCATCCTCGGTGCTAGCCTCGTGATGCACCTTCTAAATCTGAAATAGACGTCGTCCTTCGTGCCTCCACGGAACTGTTCAGATGGTGCGTGTGGAAGCTTTACGGGTGTTGCTCAAACTTACGGACGAGATGATTCAGTCAGGTCCTAACACCTACGTAGCGTTCTGATTGCTACAGGACGGCTGAGGGGCGGCGTGCACAGGGGCCTGAGTGGTGGTCAGCGCAGGTAGAGAGAGGACACGTGGACCAGCCGGAGGATGGGACAAGGCGGGGCCGGGCTGGGAGTGTGCGGCTCGGCCACCCCAGAGGCTGCCATGAGCAGGGTTTTGTTCATAAGCTGCCGGGTCACCAGCCATGGTTTTGAACAGGGGAGTGGCAGGATGTGGTCTGTCCTAGGAAGGTGACTCTGGCAGCGGCATGCAGGTGGTCAGGGCAGCGTCGCAGCAGAGAGGCAGGATTTGACTACAGCAGGAAGGGTTTGGGTTAAACTTGGAAAACCCAGAGAGGCTGTGTAGTCCCCTTGCTAAAGGGCTTGGTACTAGGGCCATTGTTTGCTGGGTAGCTGGTAAGTGACCAGACCGTCTGGTCCCGCTCCTGTGCCTGGGATGAGACAAAAGGGGGAGGGGCAGCGAGAGGGGGGAGCCCCCCGAGGTGGGTTCTCTCTTCCCCTCCATCTCCTTGTCATCAGAGAGACTTAGGCCCAGTCCAGCGCAGCTGAGAGCCAGGGCTTCTGCGCAGGCCGCAGAGCACGTCGTCTGGGGCAGTGTGTCAGGCAGGCTCATCCGCACGGGTGTTTGGGTTCTCCCCGGCCGGGGAGGGGGCCTCGCCTGATGGTCCTCGTGCCTGGGTCCTTGACAGCTGCTTTGCTCTCGCTCTACCCTGGGGCGAGATACAGCCTGCTGCCTGGTTGCCCGAGTTGGCTCTGTCTCGGGGGACGCCAGCCAGGGGAGCACCCACCTGAGTCCTGGGATGAGATATGCAGACTGGGGTTCAGATCTGACTTGGCCCCTGAACAGCTGTGCACCCTCGGGGAGCAAGATGCGTCTTTCTGGAGCCTCAGTTTCCCCATCTACAAGAAGGCGGTGATGTTACCCATTCGCCAGTGTTTGGACCTGGGACTAATCCACATAAAGTGCCTAGCAGAGGGCCTGGGACATAGTGGCGTTTGTCAGTCATGCTGGTCTGGTCCCCTGGGGACCCGTGCACGTCTAACCTCGTTCCCCTTGATTGGCAGGGCCCCCCAGCTCCTCTCCTAACAGCTCCTCTGCCTCCCCGAGTCACCCGGAGACGCAGCCTCAGAGGGAAGGTCAGGAATCGGGGGTGTTGCTCCTGCTGCCCCCAGCATCCTGCTGCAGAGCCCGCGAGGATGGGGCCCCGCGCGGGGCGTCCCTAGAGCAGATGTGGAGTCTCTAATACCTTTTAATCAGACTATTAGCAGTGGGAACACGGAGCCTCTCGGCGCAGCCTCCCCCACTTAGGAGCTGCTTGTTAAGACTTTACATGAAGGGAAAACAAATGATACTGCGGTAATGCGGTGAATTTCAGCGTGTTCCCTTAATGCTCTGCTCTTGGCTCTCCCCGGCTTCCCCTCCTCAAGCCGTCCCCCCGAGATGCACAGCAGTGGGAGGAGGCCAGGGCTGAAGCTGTCCCACCCCTCCCAGCCTGGCACCCCTCACGGAGGCCCCGACATGAGGTGCTGGTCCCAGAAAGGATGAGAGGGGCACGGAGAGGAAGTCAAGGCCTCCAGCCCCCCAGAGCCAGGACGGCCAAGCCCACGTGGGCCACTGGCTTCCCAGGCGCGTCTTCAGGGACCAGCTCACGGAGACGGCCACGCGGAAGCAGAACTGGGTGGCGGCTCGTTCTTAGCACTGTGGCTGGCTCAGTCGGCCGCTGGCCTGGGAAGGAGTGGAGCCGAAAGGCAGCTACGGTCGGTTTCACAGGCGCTCCCGGCCCGCAGGCTGCCAGCTCTCTGCCCTTCCCCTGCCTCTCAGGTCCCAGAGCCGGGCCATACAGCAGTCGCTGCTGTTGATTGAGTGCTTACTGTTTGCCAGGCGCTGCTAAAGGCTTGGCATTCATTGTCTCATAGTTAGGGAGGTAGGTTCGGAGAAGAAGGTGACTTGCTCAAGGTGATGTATCTGGTAGAGGTCAGAGCCACGATTCCAAGCTGGGTTTGTCTGATTCCAGAGTTTTCTTAACCGCTGTGCTAAGCTGCCCGGGAGGAAGAAAACTGAACATTGCTTGAGCTCCAGCTCTGTGACACTCGGTGTAGCAAGCGCTTCACACGCACTCCCTGACTTTGCCGTCCCCTCTACGTGATCGTGAAGCGGGGTGCTTCACGCTGGGTCTCAGCCCACCGGGTCATGGAATGATTTTGTGAGTCAGGACCGGGATTTATAAAGAATGAAATGGAAGAGAGCAGAGACTATCGAAATGCACCGTGCCGAGTGTCGTTTCACACAACTTGTTTGTACTCTCAAAGACTGGATTTGTTACACTGAAGCTTGGACAGATAAAGTCCCTTGTCCCGGACACACAGGTGCGCGGTGGCTGAGGCTGTGCCTGCTCCCCCTGCTTGCACCGTGGACCAGTGCTTCCGCCGTGAGATGGGCCCGCGGCGTCTGAGGCCGGAAGGGGCAGGTGGTCACCAGGCAGGCACAGAGCCCAGGAGTCCTGGCTCCAAGCTCAGTGCGGCACCTGCCCGATGCCACGGCCCCTGCCCGGTGCCCCCACCCCTGCCTCTCAGGGGTTGCCCGATCCGCACCTCGCCTGGCGGAGGAGGCCTCCCCCGGGGCCTGGGCAGGAGGCTGCCAGAGGGCAGTGTCCATCTCCGAGTCGCCTTGGAGATGAACGCTCGCAAGACGAATTACCCCGAGCTCCACGAGGATGATGATGGACCCCCTCCCAGCCTCATCCCTAGCCAGCCTCCACTCTGCCCTGCCAGCTCGTTCTCTGCCTACCCTCCCCTGCCCTCACCACCCCCCAGCCTGGCAGCTGCGTGGCGACAGAAGCCTTGCCAGCTCGGGGCATTAGAAGCAAAGTTGCATTTACTGGGCGGCTCTAGGCTTAGTGAGGTGTGCTAATCCCTTAAGAGATGGGTGGCAGGAGATGAGAGGCAGGGAGAGCCGGAGAGGAAATCCCCAGGGGGTGTGGGCCTGGCCCTGGCTCTAATTCCCCCCAAAGATCAGGTTCGGGTCCTGCAGGAAATGCACGGGCTCCGGAGCTTCAGAGGCAGAGAAGTGGTAATTAGGGGAGGATGCTTTTGAGGACAGCAGCGGTTCTGAGAGCAAAGGGGAAGGGGGACCGGAGGGGGCAGGTGGGGAAGGAGCCGAGCTGTCCTGAGCTGTCACGGGGGAGGGGGCCAGAGCAGGCTTCGCAGTGGGAATGCCGGGGTCGCCTCCAAACTTCCATCCCACCAGCCTCCCCGCGTGATGTCGCATCCCCTCAGTCCCAGGGGAAGTTAGAGATCTGTGGGTTTCGATCGGTGCAGACTCCTCAGGTGTGCTGCCATCTCGGGGTCGCTGGCCCCTGGCTCCTGGGCCTTCCTGCCACCCCTGGGTCATGGCTGCCAGGCCAGGGAGTCCCCCAGCCGTGTAGCAGCCTGGGGGCGTGGTGCATGTCCTCAGACAACAGTGTTACTGAGTCCTCCGCCTGACTAAGTGAAGTCTTGCCACTTAACACTTGGTATTCCTCTTGAGAGTTAGACACAGGCCTGGGGCGGGGGGTGTTTCAGCCTGGGAACCTGACTTGAGCTGGCTACGTTGTTGGGGCCCCAAAACATGCTCCCTGGAGTGCTTCCCTCCCACACCCTGGGGGAGCAGGGGCCCCATTCTGCAGGTGCTGCAGGCACTGGGGCCTCCGGCAGGCCAGGCACACTGCGTCAGGCTCTGCAGATGACAAGGCGAGGTCCCTGAGGAGGTCCAGCCTCCTGGCCTGGGAGAGGTCAGACTTTGGGGCTGCTCATGGGACGTTCTCTCCATGTCAGACTTTCGGGACCCAGGACCCCTCTAGCTCGCCACGCCAGGTCTTCTCTTCTCTTCCCCTGCAGGATGCTCGCTCTGTGGCGGCAGCTGCTGCGTCCCTCGGGGGACCCCGAGCAAACACGGTCCTGGAGCGCGTGGAAGGTGCCCAGCAGAGGTGGAAGCTGCAGGTGCAGGAGCAGCGGAAGACAGTCTTCGACCGGCACAAGATGCTCAGCTAGATGGGCAGCTGGTCACGGCCCGCAGGCCCCGGCTGCCAGCCCGTGCGCTAGACAGAGCCGGGGCCGCTTCTCCCTTCCCTCGATGCCACTGTTTCCCGGCCTTCCCTTTAAAAGCCCGTGGCATCTTTCCTCCTTCTCCCTCTCTTTAGAAATGTTGTACTCGGCTGTTTTGTTTAGGGAAGAGTGATGGGGTCTCTGATATCTGCTGTCTCCTCAGCTCTTTGGGGTTGAAGGGAGGGGAAGGCAGGACAGAAGGGAACGGAGACATTCCAAGTGGCCTCAGGAATGGGCGGGATCTCTCTCCTTGCTCCCCCTTGCCACCCTTCCAGCTCCGAATCTTGGGAATTGTGTTACCCTTTGGAGGGCAGAGCAAGTCATCAGGAACCCAGTGTCTGGGGGAGGGCACGGCCCGGCATTGAGCGTACAATCCTGCCCACCGCGGCTCCTGTCACCGCCGTCCCCCCAGCCCCAGCGCCTCAGCCGGGTCCCGTCCTCGGGAGCAGTTCCGATGGGAGAGCTGAGCCCGCTGTGGTCTTCTGGGCGCCCGGAAGCTTGGTCTTCCTTCTGCCTGTGCTCTTCCTCCGCGGCGCAGGGCGGTGGCCACGCACCTGCTCGCTCTGCCGCCCGTAGCATTTCCAATTCCGGGGGCCGGGCAGCCCCCTGCTCTCCCTGGTGTCTACAGTTGCTGAGACAGACAGTTGGGCCATGCGACGCAGGAGGCTGAGCAGTGGGTCTGAATACCATAGCTCCTGTCCTTGGATCGCCGCTTGTCCCTGATTTTCTCTGGACCAATGCATGGAGAGAAATGTTTGTCCTTCTGTTGTCTTAGAGCTTCGTCTGTGAATCAAGGGAGCCATCATTAAACTGTTTTATTTCTCTCACTTCCTGCATTTTAAGAGCTTTAAGGAACTAAGAGTTTTTCACAAGTGACACGGTAGGTGTGGTGTCCCAGAGACAGCCAGGACAAGCTCGGCAGGTCCAGGTGGAGAGGCAGAACCTCGGGAGTCCGGGTGCCTGTGGCAGAGCCACGGCGGGATCCAGGCGAGGCCTGGGCTTGTCGGAGCCCCTCTCCCCTGGTGAGGAGGGAGCCTGGCGGGCGGCGCCCACTACTCACGGGCTCCCACACTGCAAGGGGCACAGGTGAGCTGGGAATAAGCCTGAGGTTTTGTTTGTTTCGTCTTCGTGGGAGATTCCTCTGGAGCTCTGGACAGGACCTGGTGGCATCCTGGCATCCTGTAGATACAGGAGACGGTGCTCGCTGCCAGGCTGATGAGAATCCCCAAGTGAAGCCAACAGGTCATAGGAGCGGAAGGGCGGAGCCCATGGAAGGCAGTGCCGGCAGCTTCCAGAGGCGTCCGCAGCAGCCCAGCACTGAGCTCACCCGGGACGTGCGCTGCGCGGGCACGTCCAAGACCCAGGCAGGAGCAGGGCTTCTAGGGACCAGTCTGATCTGATTGATGTTTCTGTCCCTGGGTTTTGTCCAAATAAGCCTGTCCTAAAAGCCTTCGTGTGGAGCCCCTTGCTGAATTCTTGGTGAGGGATGGGGGCAAAAGAACAGTGTGGGTGGGCGTTTCAGTTTGTGACAGTTTTCCAAAGTTCAGAGCCAAGTACAAGTCCTAGCCATGGGGTGACCTGCAGACGGGCGTCCAGGAGCAGCAGAGACTTTGATGTTGTCCCTGAAAGCAGGTGAGGGACACAGCCGAGAGGGGACTAAGGGGCCTGGGATCTTGAGCGCGTGCGTAACGGGCGTGGAGTCTGGTGGGGTTGGCGGGACGCGCACGGCAAGGCTGGGACCGAGGAACCAGTGCCGACGACGTTTCCGCCACTCGTTTGCTGGCTTCTGGTCATCACAGACTAGGGCAAGCGCTGCTTTGGGAGCTCCAGTGGCCGCTTTACTCTGTCAAGATGGGGCTGATGAGAGCAGGTTTCCCAAAGGTGAGCAGATGGGCGCATTAACTTCCCAAGAACAACCAGTCCAGAAATTGGTGTCTAACGTGGCCAGATCCGCCTCTAAACCACTCAACCTGGAGGAAACCTCACGTGCCACGTTTCTTGAGTCCTGGGTAAGCCCTGCGGGTGATCGACCCGGCTCTGGTACTTCTGATGATTTGATCTGAAGCAAACGACTGCTGCTAACTATAAATAAGCCCAGCATATGAAAATGTACGAGATTAGGAATGACTGTTCCTTACACAGAGATTCAAGCAGTAACCAAACGTAAATACGTTTCAACTTCACACACAACCTGATTTCCAGAGCAGACCGCGTTACCTTTCCGTGAGCGATGACGGAACAGGGGCCCAGTGAGCCCGCCCGCCGCGCTGCTCTGCCGCAGACTGGTCCCGCCTGGGACCGAGCCTCAAGCGTCCGGCTCGCCCTCATGTGGCACCAGGGGCGCAAACGGAGGGGTGGAGGCGAGCGGCCTCCGCGTGGCTTCTGTTCCTCACCCAGCCCGCTCGGATCTCCCGCGTACTCCGGTTTCCCCGCGTCCATCCCTCCATGTCTGCCAACGAGCACCCGCCTGACTTCTCCGCTCCTCCCTGGGCCACGGTGGGTGCACAGTGTCCCTCACTCCCCCACGGGGCCATTGGTCTTCCCTCGAGGCTCACTCTTGAGCCCACTGGGCAACTTCCTATATTTCCTCTTCCCCCTGCCCAGGACAGTCTTGGCCCTGCTTCAAGCAAGTCGAGGCCATTCAGGGTGATCGCTCAACCCCCGCCTGCAAGTCTTCATCTGTGCCCATTGTGACTGGCTCTGCTGTGGTCTTGGGTCAGTGCGTCCCTCCTGTCCAAAGCCACACCCACCCTGTACCCCCCAGGCCCTCCGTCACCTCTGCAGGCTCGCCTGTTTCCTGGCCTCCTCAGCATGGTGGCATGCTCGAGTCTCCTGCCCTAAAAAGAACCTTCCAGAGGTTCCACACTCACCTCTGGCTACAGTGAAGTCTCCTGTCTCTGTGCCCTCCGCTGTCCACTCACGGTCACTCTCCCCATGGCCCTGCAGGCTGACCTCACCCTCCACGCTCCCCTGAAACAGTTCTCAGCAAGGTCACAGATGGCCCTGGAGTCACCAGTCCCGGGGGATGTCTCAGTTGTTATCTCTCTGGCCCTCTCTGCTGCATCCGGTACTGCTGAAAATCCCTTGCTGGGCTAACGGGACCTTGCCTCTGGGGCCGCCTCGTTCTTTCTGACCATCCCTCACCCTAAATGTTGCTATTTCCTGGGCTTCCCTTCTCAGCCCGCTCAGCTCCATCTAAAACGTAATGTCTTTCGCGATGTTCATTCTAGAATCTCTCTTTAGCCCAGACATGACCAACCCCCGAGCTCCAGAGCTGTCCCTCTGGCTCTCAGTTGGACTGTCCCCGCGAGCACCCAGAGCCTGTTCAAAATTGGCATGTCCAAGATTAAATTCATCTTTGCCCCCAAATTAGCTGCTTTTATATTTAGCATCATTGGTGGTAGCCCCACTCGCCCAGTTCAGGCTGGAAACCTGGAGGTCATCGATGCTTGATTGTCCCCTCGTCTGCAGCTCTCACATCCAGTCATTCACAAAGTCCCACCCGTCGACCTCCAAGTAGTTCTGGAATCTGTCCCGTGTCCTCAGCGCCGCCCCCTACTAAGCCTCCGTTTCTCGCGAGGCGATGCAGTTCTTGTTGGGCGCTCGGGAGAAGCTGGCTTTTCCTCTGAGCACGTCACTTCCCTCCTTCACAACCGTCAGGAGCTCCCGTTTCCCAAGGCACGAGTTCCTTACTGGGGCCTATACAGCCTCAAGGCCATGGTCCGCCTGCCTTCCTGGCAGTCGGCCCCGGAACCACCTGGCAGGGGTCCCGGCGTGGGGACCCCCCGGCCCCGCGGATACTTGCTCACCCAGGTGGGTGCTGCCCAAAGCGCCTCTGTGTCCTGGGCGGGGGTCCCCGCCAGCTCCCGCAGCTCAGGCCCTGAGCTCACAGAAGCAATTGAAGGGGGAGAAGGGGGTCCCCCGAGCCCGGGCTGCCGTCTGTTCTCGGCATGTGCTCTGCACGGCGCCGGCATCGCGTGCACGGCTCCGGGGCGTCAGGAGGCGGCGTGGCGGAGCGTGGGCCGACGCCAGGAACCGACCTGGCTTCTCAACCCCGCTCTGCCCTTCAGCCGGCCTCGACCCCGCTGAGCCGCTCTCCGCACGTGGCGATACCAGGCCCCGGGCCTGGCCTGTTGTAAACGCTCATCAGATTCCGGCCACCAGAGGAGGGGCTGGGGCTGAACGCTCCCTAAGGGACCAGCTCCCCTTCAAAGCAGGTGGGCGGCGAAGAACGTGAACTCCGAGCCCAGTAGCCTGGGTGCAAATCCTGACCCAGCCCCTCACTAGCTAGGCCGCTTAGATCGTCAAACTCCACACGTCTGCGTTTCCTCGCTGCGAAACGGGACAACGACCACCGACTGCACTGCGCCGTCGCATGGGCCGCGTTGTTCGTGTGTAAAACACTTGGAGCAACTCAGCACAAGCACCGGTGAGTGCCGGCCGTTCTCCCGTTACTGTCATTACTGAGACGGCGCAACTCCCGCCCATCGTTACTGTCATTACTGAGACAGCGAAACTCCCGCCCATCAAGTCAAGGTTCTGCAGGTTCAGCGGGGACTTCCTGAGAGTCACCCGGGGCCCTCTGGACTCCAGAAGACCCTGTCCCCTCCGCTAGATCCCAGCCTTGTTGAAGTTGCACTCCACACTTGCTGGGGGGCGATTCCTCTCTGCTCTCCCAGGCCGGCAGGAGGCCCTGCAGACCCTGGGCTCCCCTCCCAACTCGGGGAACTGAGGCAGAGCCAAGGCTGCAGGCCGGCTGGCCCTAGGGCGCCGGAGCTCTTGGAGGTCTGGGGGCGCCTCTGATTCCTGCATCAAGGCGGTCATGGAGGGCCAGCCCTGGCTCTGCTGCTACTTGCTGTGTGACCTCGGGCAGGGCAGGCAACCTCTCTGAGCCTCAGCCTCTCCAGATAGACAGTGGGGACGTTAAACTAGCCCATGGCTTCCCGAAGTGCAGTTCACATTTGCGAGGCGATTTTAGGTGGTACCCAGAGGAATACTTTTTACTCCAGTAGTTACTTTAATGTGTATTAGAAAAAAACATAAATGGCACATACATTTCATGATTTTTGCAGATATTAATGCTAAGGGCAAGTAAAAGGGGCAGGGGAGTGAGTTTATGCAAGGAAAACATTAGGAAAACAGGGAGTACAAGTGGTGCTGTAAATGGCAGAAACTTTGGCAGCAGCCATGTGGCGGTGGCGCTGGGTCGGGCCCTGAACCAACTGACATCGAAGGGCCCTTCAGACCCACATCTGTGAAGTTCTTGCTGTCTCTAGATTCAGCCCCCCTGATGACTGGGGGTAGAAAAGTGCCAGGGGGGGTTCTCACAGCTCTGCCCCTGCAGCGGTACAGGGCGGCTCAGGCCAGACCCCAGATGGATCCGCCCCCAGAAATCCTGGACCTTCCCCAGCCCAGAAACGCACTGTGGTGTCGTGGCCGGGAGTGGAGACATCACATCCAGTCCGCCTGGGTCCAAATCCCAGGGCTGACTCTTCCTAGCCGTGACCTTGGGCAAATCTGTCGTCATTTCCTCAGCTAAAAACTGGAAATAGTGACTTAATCTCGTGGGGATGTCGAGAGAGATCAAAGCACGTGACCGTGTGTGGAGCAAGGCCTGGCGCGCGGTCAGCGCTCAGCGGGTGTAGGCGGCTGCTGTTCTTTAATATGCATCCATGGGATGGAAGGAGGGTCTCCCCACTGCTGCTCAGAGAGGTCCCTTGGCCCCTCGGCCCGGTCCCCGGGCTGCGTCTGTCTGCAGTGTGGGATTCGCGTGCAGTGAGGGTGAGGAGGCAGAGGCTGGAGCACAGGCGGGGCTGGGCTGTTGCTTTGCAGAAAGTCCCCGAGCAAGCCCTTCCCTCTCTAGGTGCCACCTTCCTCCGCTGACCGCCGAGGAGGGTGGCCTTGATGACCTCCAAGGGCCCCTCCAGCACTGGCTTTGGGCAGCTCTGTGGCTGCGGGGCGCAGCTGCCCTGCAGTCCCCAGCGCTGCTGTCTGTGTGCGCATCCTCCCCAGCCCTGGGCTGTGTCCCCGGAGAGCCACTGCAGCCCTCCTCATCCCAGCCCAACCCCAGGAGTGCCCAGGGATCACCTGACAGCCGCCCCCCCCAAACTGGTATCACCAAAGCCGCTGCAGAGAAAACTGTCTTCCCCTACCCATGAAGATTTCCCCCCGGAAAGAGACTCTCCACGTGTTCCTGGGTCTCGCCCTGTCCTGTGCTCTCATTCCAGTCCCTCCTGCCGCACAGACTTCCATTTTAGAGGTTATCTGAGCTCCCCCCAAGCTGGGCCAGATGTGCCGTCCCTCCCTTGGCCCTCCGCGGCCGTGCCCTGGGAGGACAGCGTCCCACCCTGCCAGGGCTCCAGCCCCCCGCTGCATGTCTCTTGCCCCGACTCCGGGCAGCCAATCACAGGAGGCCAGGAGTGGCCCTCTCTCCTCCTCGGGAGCTGATCCCAGATCAGAGGAGCCCCCCACCCCCACCCCTTGCCACCACCCTCCTCCCTCCCCTTCTGGGTGTGTCGCCGTTTGAAGCTTGATCAGGTAAAGTGTACCTGGCTCCTGGTGCCGTGGCAGGGAAGCCGGGCCGGAGGCTGCCGAAGGTGCCGCAGGGCAGGCGGCAGCGCCCGAGATCCGCAGTGCCCCCCAGGAGGTTCTCGAGCAGCCGACCAGGAGCAGCAGGGCTGGAGGAACAAGCCCGAGAGGTAACTGTGAGGTGGTGGCTGGGGGATGTGTCTGAGCCGGGTCCTGAAATAGTGACGGCCCCACCCGGCCTGGAGGAGGGAGGCCAGGAGCATTGTTTACTCAGGGCTTAGTCACCCCCGAGGGCTTTCCTGCCCAAGGGAAGGGAAAGCAGAGCCAAGCCACCTGCTGGCTGGGTGACGGGCACCCACCTCTGAGGGGAGAAGGCGAGATTAGCTGTGCTGCCAAGGGCATTGCCACGGATGGGGAGTTCTTCTGCGGGCTTGCTCGAGGTGAAGGGTCTGGGCAGGGAGAGAGCTGGCTGGAGGAGGCAGAGCGGTGGTGAGAGCATGGCCCCTGGAGCAGACCGGCTCCGGCACTTAGTAGAGGTGTGACCACAGGCCATTTGCTTATCCGGGTCTCTGTCCCATCACCTGTTAAATGGGTTAATAACGCATTTGTAAGAATCAAACGAGTGAGGTGCTTGGACTAGTACCTGGTACAGAGTAAATGGTACCTAAATATTTTTCTTCTTTTAAATCCTGCTAGTTACTAGAAGTATAATCCCCCTTAAATTCATGTAAGCTCTTTGAGCCTCAGTTTCCCCATCTGTAAAATGGGGGTAAAAAGTCACCTTGAAGGGAACTTGAAGGGATTAAATAAATTGCTAGCACGTGGTAGATGCCCAATAAATAGTAGTCTCCTTCCCCGTGGCGTGAGCCAAGATTCCGTCCCTGTTAAAACGCCACATTTCCTCCCACTTAGCGCCTTGTGCGTTTCACCTCGCTCCCAGAGGACACCGTTGGGATGGGTGAGTTGTGCGTTTTCAGGCCCAGACTCCGTATCGCTGCTCCACCGCAGACGTCAGACAAAGCAGACGCGGCTCTCACGAGCGCCCGCTCTGCCGTAGCAGTCACGGACTGGTGACGCTCGCTCGCGCCCACGCGCTGGGCCTTTGACTCACTCTTCCGCTGCTGGGCTGCTTCTTGGCACCTCCTACGTGTCTGGCGCAGGGCTGGGCCCTGCAGGATGCAGAGGGGCATAAGGCCCGATCCTGCCCTTCGAGGGACTCCCTCGCCTTGGGGCAGCGAGATGCGGATGTGTCGCAAGGTAAAGGCAGCGCAAGAGGACCACCCAAGAGCGCCCCAACCCATATGGCTAGTGAGGGGCCACCATGCAAAGCCTTTAGGATTCCGGGAAGAAGGAGAAAGAGCAAAACAGGAGAGGGCAGGGAAGTTGCATGGACAGGGAAGGACACAAACGGGTTCGAGAAGGAATAGGATTTGCACGGGAGGGGAGGTAAGGGCTGATGCGCCCAGAAGGGAGCCGCCCCACGAGCCCTGGCTTAGAGGGGGGGACGCAGGGCTGACTGAGGGAAGAGAGGACAGAGAAGGGTCCCGCTGAAGCTGAGGGCTGGTCTGGGGACACGCGAGAGAGAAGGCTGAGGAGGAGGGTGCGGCTGCGAGGACCTGACGCCAGCCGGCAGGGTGAGCAGCGCTCGCCGGCCACGCAGCACGCCAAGACGTTTCCACACCTCATCTCCTTGAACGTCGCAGCACGCCTAGACGTGAGAGCCGCCACGGCCCCGGCCTGCAGAAGAGGAGATAGGACAGGCTTGCTCAAGGCCCCATAGCGCAGAAGTCGCAAAGCCAGTGCTCGTAGCCACATCTGGCTGGCTCTGGAGTCCCTAGCCATAAGTCAAGATGTGACGAGTTCAGAGAGCGCCAATTCCCTCCGAAATATGGGCAACCCCGCACGCATCGGAGAACCCCAGTGACAGTCCATACACGCAGGGAGCTGCGAGGACCTCAGCCATGGCGAGAGGGACCTGCGGCGGGAGGCAGAGCAGAAACCGGGGCCACAGTGTGACCTGGCCACGGATGCCGCTCTCCCAGCCCCAGCTAGGAGTGGAGTGGACACTGGAGGCCTCCCCCTCACAGGCCACCCTGAGGATCAAGTAAGATCCAGCCCTTGCCCTCCGTTCCCCAGCCGCCCTCCCACAACCCCGACACCCATGCCCGTTGAGGCCGTGGGACTCCTTTGAAGGGACTTCTACTCTCTGAAAGGCAAGGTAAGAAGCAGCTTTAGCTTAGGGGAAGATTTGTCCACTGAGTCACACTAGCACTTGTTGGCAGCTTTGGAACAGGAGTCCGGATGTCCTGGCTCCCGAACCGTAGCTTCTTCCTCCCCGTTTGGGTGCAACCGACAGCAGGGACTGGGACAGTCGGCCAGTAGGAGCAATGCATGGAACAGGCTTTCTCTCTTCCGAACCTCAGTCTTACCTTCTGGGCTGAGAAAATCTCATCCCTGGACAGAATAAGATGATGATGCCTAACCAGTCCCAAAGTGTATAGCAGCTTCCCCTGAGTCCCAGGTTCAATATTTATCAGCTGTGTGACCTTGGGAAAGTTACTTTACCTCTCTGTGTCCTATCTGCAAAATAGTACCTACTTTGTAGTGAGGATTAAATGGCAGTGTGTGACTCTATGTTTGTGTGTGTGTGTGTGTGTGTGTTATTAGAACAGCGACTGGCACGGAAGAAGTCTTACATGAGGCGAGCTATTATTCTCTGGTCCAAGCACACTTCGAGTTCCAAGCTCCCAGTGGCCCCCCAGCCAGCCATTCACTATTCCCGAAGGTAAATCTAACAGGTCCCTTGGTGACAAATGCAGGAATGAGCTTCCTCAAGCTCACTGCAGGCCTGAAAGGCTGGTAGAGAAATCATCCTGACACTTGCTACTTTCACCCTTCAAACGGGCACAGGATGGCACCGATTAGTGGCTGCTTCTTTTAAAAAAGCAATCACAAAAATTAATAATGATGATCCTTTGATATTTGCCTGGAACTTTCCAATTCACAGAGTGGTTTTACAAACTTACTCATTTGATCATCACACCGACGCCTTAGCGGATTGGACACACATCGTCCACACGTCCCGTTGTGGGGCAGTCAGGGCAGAGCCAAGACGGGCGAACAGTACACTTACCTTACCCTGTGCTGAGTGTCTTGACTTTCTCCTCTGAACTCCTTTGGCTTTGACCTCTGCTGGGACTGGTCTCTGCTGAGTGTATAGTGAGCGGTGCTACCTTCAGAGCACAACTGCCTGAATATGAACCCCAGCTGTGCCATGTACTAGCTGTGTGACCTGAGGCAAGTGGCTTAACCACTCTGCGCCTTGGTCCTCTCATCTATAAGATGGAGATACCATCAGTCCTGGCACCACCGGTTGGGATGAGAGTTCCGCAGCACACTTAGAACGGCGTCTGGCACATAGGTAAATGCTAAGTGTGCTCCGGGCACTGTTGCTAAGGTGCGGTCCTTCCCTCCTGTCCTGAACTGAGGGCAGCAGTTGAGGCTGTCCTTTGCTGGGTCCGCAGCCTCCCTGCTGTAGGGCTCCTGGAAGGAGCTCGGGAGATGTTTGACAGGTGGATCGACAGGCGGTAGAACACGTGGTTGAATACGTTCAATGCATTAGAATTATTTCAATTCAGTTACCCTTTTCATTCGAAGACTCGAGGGGGAAAATCAGAACTTCACTGTATAGAATTTTCCATTTAGACTTCCGTCAGGGCAGCTGTGACTGCGCGAAGCTACTGGATATAGGCGTCGGCGCTGTGTCCAGTTGCAGTGTTGGTGGGAGGTCACTTGCCATCTTGGCTTTTCATAGCCACGTCCAAGGGTCTTAGAGCTTCCAGGAGCTCTTGTGAAGGTCATCCCTGCCTTAGTGGCAATAAGAGCTACCATCAACTCCATTCCTAGTAGGTGCCGCCTGGCTCACATAAGTAACTTTACGGTCATCTCTAAGGTGGGTATTATCACCCCCATTTTACAGATGGGGAAAATGAGGCCTATAGAAATCAGTCACTGGCCTAAGGCTCCTTAACCAGTACGGGCAGAGCCAGGATTCATCTGGGCGAGTTTGACCTGAGTGTTCTTCCCCTTGCCAGGCTGCTTCTCACACGGGGCCTCCCGAGCAGGTGAGGTGCTCTGAGGTTTTCCTCCCAGCATCGGGGGGGTTAGGAGGTAGAGGCCGGATACTCTCCCTGGGGAGTAAGGGTAGTTGCCTCTAGGAACCTCTTCCTGTGACTCCCCAGCATTGCAAATGCCAGGTTACAGTCAGGGAATCAGGAAGGACCATGACCCCTCACCCAGCTCTGGACCCCAGGAGATCCTGTAACAATGGGGACTTATAAAAAAAGTCGGGGACCCCTTCCCAGCTTAGAAAATCCTCATGTATCCAGACCCCAGCAAATTGCAACCACGCTGTGTGACCCTGAGCAGCTCTCTTAGCCTCTCTGAGCCTCAGTTTCCTTTTTTGTGACTAGGAACAATGATACCTACGTCCTCTGAGATGTGAGGCTTAGGAGAGACAAGGAGAGCAGAGCACAGGGAAAGCACGAGCGTCACAAGGCACCTGGCCCATACTCGCCTTCCCTTCTCTGCCCTGCAAGGCGGTGCCGCGCGGGAGGGCTCGGCCTGGGCAGCCCAGGTCAAAGCTGCGTAGTGTTTTTCTCTTGGGGAAAGTGGCTGCGCACAGGTTGCTTGGGAGCAGCCGGCGGTTTCCAAACCTGAGGCAGGAAGGACGGCTACGGCTCAGGAGCCAGGACATCTGGACTCTTGTTCTAAAGCCACCAATAAGTGCTAATGTGACTCAGGGGACAACTCTTACCATAAGAGAAAACTGCTCCTTACCTTGCTACCAAAAAGCACCATCCTGAACTGACTGGCTCTCAGAAATCTCCCCGAGAGGTAGGAGAAGCACAGGACTATGAACTTGCTTTCCTCAAACCGTCATCCACAGCGATGGGCTCCCTGTCGGAAGGGACATGTTCAGCCAATTTCCGACCTCAGACTCCCAACTCTGGCCCCCGTCCCAGTGAAGACAGTGAGAGAAACTGAAAGGTAGAGGTATGTTGTCTGCTCTTAAACGGTCCAGCCTGTTCCAAATTCACATCTGCCTCCGCTTGATGGATGAGAGTTCGGCCTCCCCGGGGCTTCCCCCCAGTGTCAATCAGCAGCCATCTACCGAGCACGTACCGTGTGTCTCGGAGCACAAGGCAGGAGTTCTTGCACTTACAGTTTACAGCCGGGGTTGGGGCAGTGGCAGGGAGATCCCTGGAAGAAGAGGGCTCTCAGGCTGCCTGCCGGCCACGCAGAGTAGAGGGCTGGCGACACGGGGAGATGGGGCCACGTGAACACCGGCCACGCAGCAGAGGCCTGGACAGGGATCTGCAGGTGACACGTACGAAACCATCAACAGCAAGTCATGCTAATGGTCCGGCCTTGGAGGTGTGGACAGTTAGAGCCTCTGGCGGTCCGTGACCACGAGGGGCTAACACCGGTGGGCAAACACTCCATGCTGCACAATTAATAGCGGCAAGGCTTTGGGAAGGAGGCCCGGGAGACCCCCCCTGGCAACTTACCTTCTGTGCTCGAAGTCAGATTTGAGGATTGTAAAGTTCTTCGCACAATATTTGATGATGGGGTCCAGACCTGGAATGTCATCAACCTGCTTCCTGCCGTTGCTCCTCACCACCACACTGTGGCGCTGTTGACAACTGGTTCTGCCCAGTGGCCCGAACCGAGCGGATGGAGTCTGCTGCTGATAGATCCTGTCCCGGGCAAGGGCCGGGGGTCTGCTCAGGTTTTCTAAACTCAGGCAAGGGGGCTCCTCATCAGGCTCCCAGGGGTACAGCTCCTGGTGCTTGATTCAGTCTAATCACACCCCGCTTCTCATCTTCCCCGCAGCAAAACTGCATGGGCCACCCTCCTAAGAACATCTTCCAGGGGGCGTTACCTTCCCAAGGGTAACCAAGGTGACCTGCAGTACCTCTCTTAGCAGAGCAGAAGCTAAAGAAGGGCACAATAATCTTAATCGGCCGTGGGCCACCCCTTCCAACAGGAGTTACAAGTTAATAAGACCTTTGCGTCAGGGCAGCGCCGACCTCTCTGATCCTCTGCTCAGATGTGAAGCCACCAGCAGAAATACGGGGGAAAGCGGCGGAAGCTGAGTACGGGCGATTAGATTTATTAGTTCATGAATTGCTAGCCTCGTGCAAGTCACTTTCCCAAGGTCCTTGTTTAGGTTTAAGCCTCAGTTTTCTCACTTGTAAAACTAGATAATATTAACACCTACCTCACAAGAACGGAGTGAGAAGTCAGTGAGATGATTCGTGTATAGCATGGCGTCTCATGCATCATAAATAATCAGTGATCACGATGATTATCATTATTATTTCACTACAATGCTCGTTTACTGTTCTATCCCATACCTAAAACAGTCCCTGTATTTAGAAGGCCATCAGTACACACTTACTGAATGACTATCATGCCACTTAGCGATGATGTGCTACACTGTGTCCCTCAGGTTCTGCGAGCAGGTGGGGGATTCAGTGACAGGACTAGAACCTAATTCACTTGCAGGCGTGTTCTCACCTATGCTCCCAGATTATTGGCTCTTTTCTAACAGTAAAGACAGAACTGGCTCAAGAAATACATGGTCCAACTGCGGGGTTTCTTGTCTGAGTCACTTTTCTGAATAGTTTCATTAAAAATATATAAATAGTAGATGAGAAAAATAAATAAGTTATGAATATTGAATCAACATCAACAAATATTAAGTTGTATTTATTAAAATTGTCATTGAGATGTAAATAAATTTCTGACCTCCATCAAATTAAATTTAAATAATTAAGTCAAATATGAATAGACAGGGATCCCATGGGACAGTCTGGATCCCAAATTTTTACCAAAAAAAGCAATACTAGCAAATGATTTCAAGCACGCTTTATGTACCTAGCACTGAGCAAAGGATTGAGGGGTATTACCTAAGAAGGAAAAGGCATGCGCCCTGCCCTCTGGTTGCTTACAATCTGGTTGAAGAGTTAGAATGCACGACCTTGAAAGCCCACATGGAAGCTGGAAAGCTCAGGCAACCAGGGTGGGCAGGAGCTGGAATCTGAAGGCGGCAGGACAGGGTGAGGCACAGCGATGCAGGGAGGTCCCCCAAGACCAGAGTCAGCGCAAGCCAAGGTGTGAAGTAAGGTCAGGAACGAGCAAAGAGTATCAGGAGGAGATCGACCTATGGAACTGAGGGTCTGTTTGAAAGGGATCTCCTAGAACTTTCTCTTGAAAGCAACGGGGAGCCCTTGCAGGCTGCTGAGAGGAGGAGGGGTATGTGAACCTGTCCTGACCTCACGGATTTGCTTTCACCGCTGAGAGCACATCCGGGTCTCCGCGATGCTTAGAATCACTGTTGATTTTTCCTGGTTTGCATCCGTCGTAGAGGACAAAGCTAGCTGGGAACAGACCCAAGGCCTGCACAGAGGACAGAGGTGAGAGGGCGCAGGAGACACGGTCAGGGATCTGAGTCTGTCCCCGGCCTCCCTGTCGGGGCGAGAGCCGGCCCCTTTCTGTCTCTCGGAGAGGCCTTGCCCAGTGTCTGCAGCCTTGCGCTGCCCGTCACTCTCCATGTGCGATGCAGCACCCGCGCGCTCACCCACTCAAGAATGCTGAGTGTCTCTCACGAAGAGGAGGACAATGACATAGTGTGATAAGTGCTGAGATGGCATTCATGGGACACTGGTCACACACGAGAGGAGGGATCAGAGAGAGAGGCTTCCTAGACGAAATGACACCTAACTTGGATCCAATAACCACATGTGATGAGGGTTGGTGGCACTTAGACTCAACACGAACCAATCATTTCTGAAATAACAGCTTCCTAACGCCTAGGAAAGGCTACTTGTAATTCAGTCCCACCCTGGCAAGCCCAGCTTTCTGCCTTGTCCTCTCTCTCAGTTATTCAACAGGTATTTGTGGAGTGTCTAGTACACGCCAGGGGCCGGGCTAGGCTCTGGGCACACACAGGTAAAGGAAAAGACGCTTCCGTTAAGTGCCACGACAGAGAGACCCAGGTTGGTATGAGAGGGTATATGCTGGGCTCTGGTGGGCTGGGGCAGGGAAGGCTTTGGTGATTGTCTCTCTGCCAGGCAAAGGGCTTTGAATGTCCCAGCAACACCTGAGTTTCTGTTGTCAAAGATGCATGTCCTTCAATAGAGAGTTAGACTCCTGGGTTGACCGGTCATTGCTGCTGGGATTCCTACTGCTGATTCGATGGGCAGACTCGGAGCCCCTGTTAGATGGAAGGCCCTGGCAGGTGTCAGTGAGGAGACTTATTTCCCACTCTCAAAGGAAGTGACAGCATTGGACATTTTTATAAGCCAGGCCCTGCGGGAGGTGTTTCAGGATATATATTCCTGTATCTTATTAACCTCCTGTCAAGGGTGTTTTCCCTGTCTCCACATATGGAAACCATGACGCGAGGAGATCAGGCTACTATTAAGGGATGAACACGAGATTTTCAACCCGGATCTACGCTGTCCCACCCGGCCCACGAAATTTCCAATTCCATTTGCGGGTGGGGGTGACACAAAGAAGCCCATCATACAGGCCTTTCCTGATGGATATTTTCACTCTCCTCCTCTTTAGAAACGTTCCCCCGGCACCCCGTCTGCGGAGCTGGCGCACTCTTAGCAGCAGCCATCGGTTTGGGCGCCCAGGACAGCCCGGGGATCCAGAAGGCAGCCAGGAACAAGAACGGGTCGCTGCCCGCCGGCCCCGGCATGGAGCCTGGGGGTTAGTGCGGGCGGGAGGTGCCCGTGCCGGCCGCAGGAGGAGGCGGGGCGCGCGGGTCTGCGGCCCTGCACGTGGGCGCCGTGGCGGAGGGCGAGGCCCTCGGAGTTGCGCGGCGCCACGGGCTGGATGGGAGACGGTGCTCGCTGAGCCTCTGCGAGGGGCCACACTTGCCCAGGGCGATGGCTCGCGATAGAGAGTCCTTGGAAGCCACCCTAAAGGGCGACAGGAAACCCTAGCAAGTCCTGGTACCCCCCTCCCCAACCGCTGCTGGCAATGTGACTCTCCCCTGCAGTCAGGACCGTGCACACCCCAAGCAGGGCCATCTGGTGGGGCTCACTCCGGTCCAGCGCCACGCGGCACCATGAACAATAACTTCTGCCGGGCCCTGGTGGAGCGGCGGCCGATGGGGCCCCCCAGCTGCATGCAGCTGGGCGTCGTGCCCCCTCCCCGGCAGCCGCCCCTGCCCCCCGCCGAGCCCCTGGGCAACGTGCCCTTCCTGCTGTACCCGGGCCACGCGGAGCCGCCCTACTACGACGCCTACGCGGGGGTGTTCCCCTACGTGCCCTTCCCCGGCGCCTTCGGGGTCTACGACTACCCCTTCGAGCCCGCCTTCATCCAGAAGCGCAACGAGCGCGAGCGCCAGCGCGTCAAGTGCGTCAACGAGGGCTACGCGCGCCTCCGCGGCCACCTCCCGGGCGCCCTGGCCGAGAAGCGGCTCAGCAAGGTGGAGACGCTGCGCGCCGCCATCCGCTACATCAAGCACCTGCAGGAGCTGCTGGGCGCGGCCCCGGACGGCGGGCCACCCCCCTGCCCCGCGCCGCCCGCCGCCGCCCGGCCCGACCGCCCCGGCGACGGCGAGGCCCGGGCGCCCCCCTCCCTGCTGCCCGAGTCGTCCGAGTCCTCCTGCTTCTCCTCCTCGCCTTTCTTTGAGTCGGAGGAATCCAGCCATTGATCGGGCCGTGGCCGCCCCCGGTTGGGGTGGGGTCTCCGAGAGTGGGACGGGGAGCAGCGCGGGGCTGCCGGGGCGGCGCAGGCCCCGGACACTTGGAGGTCCGCGGCGCTCCCGTGTCTGCGACACCCTCCTTCCTCCACCAGCTTGGGGCGCAGGTGCAGGGCATCGAGCGGCAGAGCCTGGGACAGCTCTGGGTGCACGCTGAGAGCCCCCTCCAGGCTGCAGGGAGGCAGCCCCAGACGGTCGTCCCTGGTCTGGCTCCCGCTCGCCCCAGGTGGCTCTGCTCCCCTCCCTCTGCAGGGGCAGCGGCGTCCTTGTCTCTGCGAGTCCACGGGAAACAAGCTATGCTTTGCTTGTACCATGCCCCAGGTCTCCACGAGATGGCCTCAAATCCTAGCGACAGTAGGAGCTCGCTTGCCCCTCGAGGAAGGAACCCAGAGTAAGCGATGGGAGGCTGGGAGGCCACGCTCCTGGTTGCGCTCAGCCCGGATGGAACGGATAGACGGGGAGAGGCGGTGTGTACGCACTGGCCGTGCTCGCTGGCTTCCTCCATAGGGGACGATCGCCCTCTCCCCATCCCCCAGTGAGGCCTTCTTGTTTTTTCCCAGGTGGGGGTAGGGACGGCGTGTTTTTCCCTCATCCTGTAACCCTGGCGGGGAGGGGTGGGATTTGGGTATATTGGCACTGTGGTTGCACCAAAGAGCTAAATAAAAGCATTGTTGAGTTTTGTCATTCCTAGATCGCTGCCTGCCCTCGCCGCCCTGGTGCCCCTTCCTCGTTCCCGCTCCTAGCCCAGAGCGCTGCAGGGCTGTTGTTAGCTCATAAACGCAGCTAACAGACAGCTTAGTGTGTGCCTGGGCCTGTGCAGAGGAGGGGCCGGAGTCCCAGGGATAACGCACACGCACTCCTGCACCTTTAGTGCGCTACGCAGTGTGCCCTTCCAGGGGTGTGCACAGTCCGGGTTGCTCTGGGAGCCTTCGACCCCGTTGGGGAGGGGTTTACTGTTTCCCTGACATGGGGTTGGCATAGGGTGGGGTGTGGGTGGGAGGAATCTTGGCCCGATGGGGCAGGTACCGAGACGGGTGGGGGTGCTTGGGGGGGGTGCCGCGGAGCAGAGCTGAGCTAGGCGGCGGGAGGGGCCAGTCTGAAGTTTGAGGCTCCGTATCACAGGGTATGACAGAGTTCCTAAACTCTATTGCCCCAACCTGAAACCTTCCATCCGGTCTCCGACGGCCCCTGCCCCACCCAGACCTGTGTGTAAGTTCCTCCCCCCACCCCCCACCCTCCTCAGGGGACAGATTGGGATGTCACTGGCTGGGCTGGATGGAATGACAGCTGCCTGGCCTTAGGAGCTCCGCGGGCAGCAGGGAGCCGAGTGGAGGCTAATTTTACTCACCCTGCCCCCACTCCCGCCCCTGCCCCGACTGCTCCGTAGGGCAGGCTCGGCCCAGCAGGCTCAGCCGGCCCAGTCCCCAAGGCGGGGGCATTGGGGACGCAGGGAACAGAGGGCAGTGGGGTGGGGCAGCAGGAGAAAGCCATGGAGCTGTCCTCACCCCAGGATGAGGGCCTGAGGAAGAAACAGCCCAAGAAGCCTGTTCCTGAGATTCTGCCAAGGCCACCCCGGGCCTTGTTCTGCCTGACCCTGCAGAACCCCCTGAGGAAGGCCTGCATCAGCATCGTGGAATGGAAGTATCCTTCTGGCCCGGGCAGTGCGGGTGTGTGTGTAATGTTGAGGAGGGAGGGAGACGGGGGACTTTGGAAATGGGGTGAACTGCCACAGAGTGGCATGAGGAGTCTTTGGGACGGAGCCCTCAACTAAGGGGCAGAGGAGGAGGAAGAGGAGGAAGAGGAATTGGCGGGGCTTCCCGGGAACTGAGTGGACAGCCAAGGTCCTGGGCAAGAGCCAGAGATGCCCACCGACCATCAGTGGAAGGGGCCTGCTTCATGGGGACTGTTCCCAGGTGTGCCCAAACCCACATTGTCATGGGTGCCACTTAGGTTGGTGAAGCAACAGACCCATTTTGAAATAGGATGGGGACCAAAAAAAAGAAGCAGTGTGGCATCACCGAGAAAACCCTCCCTTGCCAGGGAGTGGAAGTAAAGAGGTGGGCTGCGGGAAGCCATCCCCCGGGGCAAGTCCAGGGTGGGTACGGAGCTGGGAGAACCGGGCTTGGAGGACACAGCCTGCCCCAAGCGGCCCCAGACACCGGCCGACGCGCCTGGCTGTTTCAGCTCAGACAGACCACCCCGAGGGCAGGGGCTTCAAATCCCTAGCTGTGTTTGCAGGAGCTCTGGGAGGAAGAATGATGAAAATATCTCGGTTATTTGGGGAAGGGAGGAAGGAGCTGCAGAGGGGAGGGAGGCCTGTGTCAAGTGGGTTCTGAGGGTGGGGGTCAGGAATGTTTGAAATACTTCTCAAGGGTTCCGGAAGCCTGGTCTCCCACCAGCTGTTCCCTGGAAGGGCAAGAGAAACTTGGGGCCAAGTGGAGACGGTTTGGGGTCAGGTCTGCGCCGCTCCCCACAGCTGCTCTCAGCCCGGCCTCCCAGAGCCCTCCCTCCCTGCCTCTCTCTATCAGATCAGGTTCTGCCCCTGGGTTCTCCCTTCCTCCATCCTCTGCTCCTCCCACCTTCTCTTCTTGTGGGCCTGGCCCCTGCGGCCCTCCTTTCTTCCCAGACACTGGAGGGTGCTGGGAAGGAAATAGGATTTCTCAATCAAGCCCATCCACAGAGTCTGCCCCCGCAACACACACGCAACGAGCCGTGCTCCCTCCCTCGCTTTGCCTGGCTCCTGCCACTCTCGCTTTCTAACGGGTCAGCGAGTCAAGGGAGGCGAGGGCCTGCAGTGCCCTCCGGAAACTGCCTGGAGGGTGGGTGTGTCTGGGAGGGGTGAGCTGTGAGTGCCTGTTAGCAGGGGCAGGCCAGCGTGCACACGTGGCTCTGGACATTCAGATTTCATCTTTCTATCGTCCCTCATTCCCAGTCCTGCTCGGTGGGTACTTAGTCTTACCCACATCAGCCCCCAGCCTCCCTGGCCATCTCTCTGAGCGAGCCCCCGGGGGGCATCCGGCCAGACCCTCAGGGAGTCCTGGCTCCCTGGGAGGGACAAAGGGCGTGGACAGGCGCTTGGAGCAGAGCAACGTCAAGACTCCCTGGACCTTAGAGCTGAGGAGACCTGAGGCAGGTACTGGACCTCGGCAGTCCCAAAGGGTCTAAGTGGAAGTTACCTGCTCCCCAGGAGAGGGAGGCAGGAGTCCAGGCGGAGCCTGGCCCTTTCTGTCCCCTGCAGGAGCGCAGGGAAGGAGCAGTGTGACGTCAGAGTCGTATTCCAGATGACGCTCAGCACTCTCTTCCCCCTAACCCTGCAAATCCCACGCCTCCCTCAAGGGCTCTCCTTAACCCTGGCACCAGACCCTTCGAGACGATCATCTTGCTCACCATCTTTGCCAACTGTGTGGCCCTGGCCATGTACCTGCCCATGCCTGAAGATGACAACAACTCTCTGAACCTTGGCCTGGTAAGACGCTGCAGAGCCAGGCTGGGGGAGCCCCCTGACTTCCCGACCACCTGCGGGGCTGGCGCGTGGTCCCACAGCTTTTCAGTGTTACAGATTCTGTAGCACGATCAGCCAGCACTGAGCGAGTGCTCGCTGTGCCCAGGCACTGTGCTAAGCAGCTTACAAAAGTAAACTCGTTTAATCCTCACGACAACCCCATGAAGTAGTCCCATTGGACAGATGTGCAAGTTGAGGCTTAGTAAGGTCAGTGGGTGAGCCCTGGAGGTTGACTGCTGGTTCCCGCTCTGGGTATGATCCGGAAGAAACTAGCGTCCATTGAGCTTGCCTTCGTGGAAGAGTTTGATCGAGAAGCTGAAGGAAGAACATGTTTTAGGGTTCTGTAACACCGCTTTCTCCTCAGCCCTCTACCAATTACACATGCATAGGACCATAAAACGGCCAAGGTGGGAGGGATTTTCGAGAATTAGTTGTCCCTACGTCACTCTATTTTATAGAGGACAAAAATTGAGGCATAGAGAGATTAAGGGATTTACTTGCCCAGCAGCTAATTAATAATAAAATTGGTTAACATTTATTAAGTGTTTATTAAATGCCAGGCTCTGTGCTAAATATGTTACATTGTTATATTAGTTAATCCCCATAACTACCCCGGTGGGGTAAATAACATTAGACCCATTGAAAAGACAAGGAAACTGAGGCGCAGAGAGTTGAGATACTTTGCTCAGGGTCGCCCCACATCTATGTCTTGTGGAGGGGCCTCCAACGTGGTCTGTCCAACTTCAGAACCTGCTCTCGTGCAGCCCCGTTGCCAAGGCGGTGGTCGACAGCAGGAGGACTTCCAGGGGAAGCCTCTTAGAAACACTGGCCTCCGTAGGGGCCGGGACAATGGACGCGTCGTTTCAACAGGGGTTTTTCCAGCACTCAACTGCAGGGGTGGGGCGGAGGAGGCCGATTAGCATGCATCCAGGGCCCGACGGAAAGGTTATCTATCGCTGCCTCTCCTTTATGCTGGTTTCCATGGGAATCTATCTTGAGCCAGTGAGCAGCTAGGATTCTAAATGTGTGCTTGCTGTGAGCGGAAAAATCTCTGAGCTCCAGAGCGTGGAAGGAGACTGGGCTTAAATGTGGGTAGGGCCGGCGCAACCTCTGCGGGCAGGGAAGGCGTTTCATGGAGCCTGGGCCTTCTATGGCTTGGTTCTCTCTGCCCCTGGATGTAGGGAGGACTCTGGGTCCACCCCACCCCTCCCGATTTTATATTTTGGGGCCTCAGTTCCATTAGTACTCCTTAAGAAATTAACTACTTTTGCAAGAAACTCTACCTTCCCTGGAGGATATTAAATTACACCTCAGTGCTTACATCATCTTCCATCTTGAAACAAAATGGCTGCCTCGAAATTTTCACGTGGTTGGTCCTGTGTGTTTTCCTTTAGTCTGTGGGCTGGAGTTGCAAAGCCTTAGGTTAGGTCTAGAGTTCATTGATACAGGATTATGAGTTTCCTGGAAGAGGGAAACCTGACCAGAAACATGTCCAAAGCGGCAAATGTCACCTAGCATGTCAGAGCATGATGGGAAAGTATGTTCAGTGAGGGACCCTTTACTGGGAAGCCCAGAGAGGGTAGGCGATACCCAAGGTCACACAGACAGCTTCTGGCCGAGGCCTCCTCTCTCCTGCTTGTCAATTATGTGTTCATCTCTGCAAAACCCAGCGAGAGAGAGAGGAGAGGAGACAGAGCAGGAGGAAGGGACAGTAGGTATTCGTCTCTCTTTTACCCTGTCGGTTGCTTTGTAGGTATCCGAGAAAGGTTGAGGACTTTCCAGTCGTCCAAAATAACCCACTGTTTTTAAAAAGGGAGCTCTAAGGACCAATTCTGCAGTAACTTTCTCATTCGTTTAATAAATATTTATTTAACGCCTATCACATCCCTGGCACATACTGGGGATATGATTGTGAACCAAATAGATATAGTTCCTGTCTTCACAGAGCTTAATTAATTAAACCAATTAAACAGTAATTATAATAAAAACAATTAAAGCAGTGGAAATGGGAAATGTGCAACGTTTGGGGACACTATACTAGCACACTGGAAGAGAACCTGAGCTGGTCTTGGGGTCAGGGAGGCTTCCCCCAGAATGGGACAATTAACCTGAGACCCGAGGATGAGGACGGGGCCAGCTCGTGGGCATGTGACCTGTGCCCCAAGCTCAGAAGGGCCCTATGCTTGGGTTTGATGCTCTGTGGTTGTAGTATTGAGATTTTCATTAATCTTGTCTCTGAATTTGTTTCGTAAGTGAAGTCCCTTGAGACAATGGCACATGCGCCAGGACCTTGGAGCCCTGACTCACATAAGGTCCTGCCTTCTGCTCCTCCCTGCCTCAAAGCTCGATTCTGCCCCCTGGTGTCGGGCCACCTGGCAGGGGCCTGGGTGGGAGAGTGGGGAGGAGCAGAGTTGGGTTCATGGGTCCTTTGGTGTCTCAGGGTAGGGCATGGCTGCGGTTGTCCCCACCCTGGCTACAGTACCACAGCCCACTCAGCGGGTGACCCTGCAAGGTTGAGCCTCCAAGGCCCGTCCCCCATCCGGGTCCTTAGAGACTCTCACAGGGCGGAAGTTGCAGCACCCTTGGGGGCTGCCGGCCAGGCCACCGTGGGTCGAGGAGGGCTGTGCGAGACACGTGCCCGGCTCCCCTTCTCTGCCTCTGGCCGGGGCACAGGCTGTCGGCTGTCAATGGTGAGTGCTGGGGACGGTTGGGAGGTGGCGCCGGGATGGGCGCACTGGCCCCGTGCAACTTCAGGTAGGCAGCGGAAACACGCCGCGGTGGGCTGAGAAAGAGACTGAAGGAAAGGGAAAGCTTTGTACTTCAGTACCTTTCGCAGCACTTATTTCCTACTGTTTTTTTTTTTTGAGACAGAGTCTCACTGTGTTGCCCGGGCTACAGTGTCATGGCGTCATCCTAGCTCACAGCAACCTCAAACTCCTGGGCTCAAGCGATCCTCCTGCCTCTGCCTCCCGAATAGCTGGGACTACAGGCATGCGCCACCATGCCCGGCTAATTTTTTGTGTATATTTTTAGTTGTCCAATTAATTTCTTTCTAATTTTAGTAGAGATGGGGTCTCGCTCTTGCTCAGGCTTGTTTCGAACTCCTGAGCTCAAACAATCCGCCCCCCCTTGGCCTCCCAGAGAGCTAGGATTACAGGCGTGAGCCACCGCGCCCGGCCTATTTCCTACTCTTGATCATGGGGTCCCACACATTCATTCGCACTGGGCCCCCAGTTACGTAGCCGGTCCTGGATGCGGGGCTAGGGATCAAGGAGAGCTTGCGGGAGGGGCTGGCAGGTCTGGGCAGAGGGGGCCGTGTGGGCAAAGGGCTGGAGGCAAGAGATGGGGAGGCCATGCGCGGAGTTAGGAAAACCTCTCCTCTCTCGCGTAGCGTGTGGGGGGCAGGGGTGAAGTGGGGTGCGATGGGATGCAGGGAACGGGGCAGAGAGCCTGGGGAAGTCATCCAGGCAGGAGATGGGGGAGACTGGGACTGAAGCAGCAGCCAGGGTGGATGGACGAGGCGGGTTGAGAGAGGTCTGGCAGGTGGAATCAATGGTGACTGGCTGTGGGGACGCAGGCATGGGGGAGGGGACGACATGGTGTCAGAGGGCGCACAGGGCAGGTGGCAATGTCACTCACCAAGACAGCAGCAAGGGGGAGGAGTGGGCAGGATGGGGAGGAGGAATGTGGTGAGTTTGACTTTAGGTGTGTGCAGAGGCAGGTGCCTGTGTCCACGGAGCAGGCAATTGAATTGGCGGATCTGAGCATTTTATGATAGAGCTTTCCTCACTTCAGTACATGCCAGACCCTCTGGGGCAGGGCGGGGGCGGGAATGGTCGGGGTGGGGGCAAGAAAGGCTTCCTGCACTTGCCCTGTGTATGAGCAGAGTCGGGGCGTTGGTTGTGGGAGGGGCCCTGACACCTTGTGGGAGTTGGCCCCCCCGGGAACGCCCCTGCAGGAGCCCTCTCCTGCTCTCCATGTCCTCCCCGCAGCGATCACTGGGGGTAACAGGCTGGGAGCCATGGATTTCCTGGGGCTACGGGCACCCTCTGACTCTGCCTGCTCCGTGTCACTGGGGAAGTCTGGGGGTCCTCCACAAACAGAGGAGGAAACTGAGGCCTAGAGAGGGCAAGCAGCTCCAAGAACACACAGCTGGTCAGAGGGTGGCAAGCAGAGGAGCCAGCATTGCTGGCATCCTGGCCAGCTGCGTGACGTCCTGGTGGACGGGGAGATGGGCTCTGAAATCAGCCGGACTAGGGAAGCGTTACGACATGGCGGCTATGAAAATGGGCTGGAGCTAGAACTCACGTTTGTGCGTCCAGGCCCATCCCCCGTACCAGCCATGTGATCTTGGACACAATTCACCCGTTTATGGAATGGGCCAACATTTCATACTTGGCAGAAGTAACTGGGTGAGTCAAGACCGTCTAAGCTGTAGTGCCTTATCTATGACATAAGGATCTTCTATCGTGCAGGTCCCACAGTGCCTCAGGGTGGCTCCCCAGCCATGTTGCCCTGGTCACAGAGACCCCCACATTGTTCTAGATTCCAAGGGTATAACCCCCAACAGCCATGCCAAAGAATTAGTTCAGATAAAAATGCCCTCTTCGCTCCACCTACACCTGTCTCTGATTTCTCTTTAACCCTTCGTCTTCTCTCCTTGGAACATCCAGCTCATCTTAAGCATTTTTCTGATCGCCCCACCCCATCCTCCAACAAATCATCAGTGTCAATAACAACAGCAACATCCAATATTTGTTGAGTATTTGCGTTGGGACAGGTACTGTTCCAGTGCTTTCTACATAGTATCACATGGAATGCCCACCAGGCGGGTCCTATTATTTTTCCCATTGTACAGATGAGTGAACTGCAGCACAGAGAGGTCTACTCACTGCACGTGCCCCGTTGGCTCTGTGGGCAGGACTGCACCCTTTACCGGACAGGGTCATCCTTCCAGCCTTGGCCAGCCTGAGGGGAAAACAACAACAACCAGACTTACTAATTATTGGGCAGAGACTAGAAATGGCAAGCAGTGCTTTTGCTACTAATACATTGTATCGTTTCATCCTCAGAGCAATCCTGTATCGAAGTACGATTTTCAAAAAGTTATATTTTACTAAGTAAAGGATAGAAGGAACCCGTGTCAAAGAATAATTCAGCTCCTAAGAGAGCAGGCAGGAGGGTAAAGCTGGGTTAGAGGGAATTAGAGGAAAAGAATTTACATGATAATGGAGAGAGAGAGATGGAACAGGACCGCCAGGTTAGATACCAAGCTGGTTAATGTCCCACAGGGCAATAAAACTGTAACCACTAGGGTTATCTATCAGGCAGAAATCATTTAAGAAGACAGAATAGTGAGAGTTAAACAAAGGTACATTCCCCTAGGTCAGTGGTTTTTAAGGGAGTGGGGAGGGGGAGTAGCTCTGCCCCCCAGAGGACATTTGGCAATGTCTGGAATTGTGAGGGGTGGGGTGGGAGTGGAGATGTGTGCTACTAGCGTCTGGCGGGGTAGGAGCAGAAATCTGGCAATGCACAGGACAGCCTCCCCACCCCCTCGCTCTCCAACAAAGAGCTGTCTGGACCAAAATATCAATAGGGCCGAGGGTGAGAAACCCTGACCTAGATAATTACATAATCCTTGGCCAGGCCTGCCACAGAATGCCCCGGCACCACATTACAAGGCTATGGTGCCCTCCCTTTGCCTTATTTCCAAATTCTGGATGATTTTGTGCTTTTCCTTAGGTAGACATTGTCTGCCGCCCACGAGGGCCAGGGCAGGTCAGGCTCGGCAGGACTGCGGCTCAGCCGGCTCCTCTTCGGCTCCAGCGTGGCCGCCCACTCCGCCAGGCCCCTGCCACATTCCTGAGGTTCAGGTTGCTGCAGAGTGTCCTCCGCGGGGCTGGAGCCCAGCCTCTGGCAGCCAAGGCGTTTGTCTTTTTATAGGGTCTGGAATGTGCCTGCCAAGTCCTGTGGCCAGCAGCCCACTCCACCTTGCCATCTGGGGAGGCTGGGGCCTCAGAAGGACCCCAGCCCTAGCCTTGTCCTTCAGAGACTCAGGGCCCGCACAGCACTGGGCACTTCCAGCCTGGGCCACTGTGCAGAGAACTGACGGTGAAGGCCGGGATTTCAGTTCCACCTGGGAGGTGCCCTCTCCCCACCGCAGGGACGCAGGGACGCAGCTCCCCTTTCCAGGCACTGAGCATCTCCCCGGCCACGCCCCTTCACACCAGGGCAAGGGGCTGCAGGCACCGCAGTAGCTGAGCCACAAACGCCTTAGGAGAAACCCTGGGCCTTTGCCCGAGCTGTGCCGTCTTCCAGGGACCCTGGCAAAGCACTGGCTCTCGGGTCAAAGCAACCTGCCTCCAATCGAGACTGCAGCTGGCCGCTTCCCAAACCTCCCGAACCACTGTCACCCCCCACTGCGAGCAGAGCACCACAGTACCTGCCCTTCCAGGCCTGTCGTAGTGATGAGCACAGCGACCTGGCCCATGGCAGCTGCCCAATAAACACTCGCTCCTTTCCTTCTCCGCCCGCCCAGCACTGACAGCCACAGCCCAAGTCACACTGAGCCCAGGCCCGGGGCGAGGACAGACCGGGGGCGGGTTGGGGGCGGGATCTGCTGTCCCAGGCATGCCGTTTCTCTCCCTCCCCTGCGTGGCCTGGCGGTTGAGACCACGGAGTCTGGAATCAAACTGTCTGGGTACGCACTGTGGCTCTGCCACTGGTAGCTGTGTGATCTGGAGAAATTACTCAACCCCTCTGTGCTTCAGTTTGCTCATCTGTGAAATGGGGGCAAGGGTACCTGCCTTACAGGGTTTCAGTGAGGATCAAATGTATGCATGCAGCCAGAATAGGGCCTGGCACATAAGTGGGTGCTTAATACAGCTGAGCTATTCTTATCATTATTACCCAAGACAGTGCCAATCTCCCACCCTTCTCAGGCTGGGCCCTCTGCTTTTTCCTCACCGCCCTCCCCCTGGGCGTACAGTCCCCTCCTGGGACTCTCAGCCCTGCTGTCCCCATACCTAGACAGCCCTGGCACGTCTTGGGGGCTCGGTTCTGCCGTGAGGGGGGCGCCCCATGGGGAAGGGAGGAGGGGAGTGCCGGCCGTCGGGGCCGGGGGAGGGCGCGGGAGGCCCACTCTGGTCACGCCTGTTTGGGCGAGGGGTCATCAGGCCAAATATAGCCCCTTCCCTCACTGCCTCGCGGGTCACTTTCCAAACCTGGAAGCTGAGTTGGTCATGGAGACACCAGAGCCCTGGACACCCCGCGGACGTGTGGCCACAGCGGCCGGCGCCTCGGGCTGGTCTAGCAGCAACAGCGGGGACTCGGTGGCGGCAGGTGGGGCCCTCATGGCCTTCGCACCTTGCTCCCCCTGAGTCTCACTTTCCTCATCTGAGAAATAAAAAACACTAGCGTGGCAGGACCGAACCTCTGCCCACAACCGAGGTGTGCAAGAGATGTCTTATTTTTTCCTACAAACCAGCTATGTTGGACGGAGAGAGCTGTGATTGGGGTTGTTCTTGGTGCTTCCCGTTATCCGCTTGCACTGGGGATGTGCCCAGGCCCTGGCAGTGCTCAGGTGACAGGGTGACAGGTCCTCTGCACCCTCGTTAAGTCAGGAATCCTTGATGAGGCGGGACCCTGCGTTCTTGAGGGTCCCAGGGCCTCCTCCCAGACCTGGCCGCCCCTTCAGGGCACCGCGAGCTCTACCCTGGAGACCACCCAACCCTGGGGCCATCTCAGGCTTTAGAAAACAAAAGCCAGGGCCGAGGCAAGGAGGCCCAGCCCTGCCATGCGGAGGGCAGCCTGCAAGTGGCTGACTCCGGAAAGAAAACAATCATTAACATTGTGACAGTATCTTCTCACAGTAGTACCTGTGCGCCTGCCCCCTGCCTGCTGGAGGCCCCTTGGGGTGCAGGGAGGTTTGAGGACACCCATACCCAGCCCCTGTTCTGCCTGCGCTCCCTACAGACACCCCGGGCTCCCTTCTACTCAGCCAAATCCACTTTGCCCCCTTGAAGCACACGTGCCTTAAAGAGTGAACAGCAAACGTGAGTCGAATGCCTCCCAGCAGCGCCAGGATCTGTGTCTGAGCCGGTCACCATGCCTTGACCGTAAGGGAGGAGACTTTAAGGCCCAGGCGTCCTCGTCGTCGGCAGAAAGAAGAGTGAGTCACGTGGGTATCTGGGGAAGAGCATCCCAGGCAGGGGGCACAGCAGGGCACAAGCCCTGAGCCCAAAATATTTTCAGCGGGGTGTGGGGGGAACATACACCCCGTGGGAAGGGCATCAGGACCACCAGCAGGGGTTTTAAGCCACAAAATCTCCCCTCAGCCACCACCAACAGAGACTCTGAGAAGCCTTCTTTGGAGGGTCACGCTGGGTAGTACTGACGGGGAAGTGTCTCCTCTCTCCTGTTCTTGGGGCAGAGAAACCATGGAGAATCCCCACAGTCAGGGACACACGTGAGACCGCACACGTGCTGTGGCAGAGGCTGTGAAGAGCAGCACAGTGTTATGGGGGAGGGTGAGGACACACGGGACTGATTCTCCCCCCCGTGGGGGGGGCGGGCGGTCAGAGGATCTTAGGGGACAAGAGGTCTGCTTGGGTGGTGGGCTGGGGGTGCAAAGGCACAGAGGCCAGGGCAGCCAGGGAGCTAGGGGGCCTGAAAGCCATTCCACGTGACTGGTGGCATGGCCAGCGGCCAGGGGGGAGGACAGAGAACTCTTCGGGGAGTATGTCATGGAGGGCCTCGCCTGCCACAGGAAAGCACTGGGTTTCGTCGGGGAGCTGTGTGGCGCCATCGCAGACGTGTGGGCAAGGAGGTGGCGGGAAGTGCATGGAGGAAGCCGGGTTGGCGTCGGGGGAGGAGGAGGCGGCAGCCGATCACTTCGGGTCAAACAGGGGCAGAGGCGGTGCTGAAGGACAAGAGGAGGTGGATTCGCAGACACAAGGGGTGGAAAGGCCTGGACCTGAGCGTGGTGGGACCCGGGGAAAGCGAGAGGGAAGAGTCTGGAAAGGCCCCTGGAGTGTCCTGATTGGGCGACCGAGTGCCGCTGGCTGGGACAGGGACGGTGAGGAAGAGCAGGTTCACTGGGAGAAGGAGGTCAGTTCGGCGCATGTTGAGTTTGGGGTAGGACAGAGCAAAGCCCGGGTGAGCGGTGAGAATGAACAGGACGCAGTGGAAGCCAGCAGGACACGGTACAGGCAGAAAACAGACCTCCGCCAGGGCCCAGGTGTCTACTAAGAATTGCTGTGATTTATTGAGCATTTGCTAAGTGCCAGGCAGTGGTGGACACTTACACGGTGCCATTTCATCCTCAAGCTGACTCTTGAAGATGTTACTAGTTAGCATTATCTCAGTGTTGCAGGTGAGAAAATTGAGGCTCACAGAGGCCTAGAAACCTTCCCAGAGCTGTGCCGGCGAGAATCAGCATGCCGTACAGCTGCCGCCCCCCACCTGGCCGTGGCAGACTCTCGAGGGCTGCTGAAGGACACTGGCATGTTTTAGGGACAGTTGATGACTTCAATCTTGGAGAAACAGCCAGGCCTTGCTCAAGGCAGTAAGTCCAGAGCTTAGTAAGTATCTGTGGGTTGACTGCCCCTTGTTCCTCTGCGAGAGACTGGGCTCAGGCTGGAGAGGCTGTGGGCCCCGCCCAGCATGTCGCTGACGACACTGTCCCTATGGCGCAAGAATGGGCATGTCCCTCTTCCATCTCTCCTGGCAAGGGCCCGTGCTGGGCACACACAGGGGTCCTGCGGCAGTGACCTGTCACTCCAGGCACTCCGGGACTGGGCTGCAGGGAGGGTGGAGGAGAGAGCAGGGGGCTTGGGGACAGCAGGCTGTGGAACCTGAGTGACCCCATCCGAGGCCCACAGCCCCTGACAAGTTCTCTCCGAGCCAGGCAGCAGGCAGACAGGCAGTGGCAGGTGCAGACAGCTCTCCATGTACGTGGCTGGCCGCCCGGCCTGTGAACACTGCGTCTATTCTGGGTCCTGTTTTTCCTCCTCTCAAGCCCACTTCTCCTGTCTGTCTCCCTGGGGTTGCAACAACCTGCAAATTTAAATGCTGACTTGACTTCACTCTCCTCCCGGTGCCTTTCCCCAGTGGTGTGCCTGACGCCCAGGAAGCCTGCCCTGCTGGGGAGGGGAGACCACCCACCCCATTCCAAGGAGACCCTCCACGGGTGCCTCCACCCCACTTCCCTCAGCAGGGAGGGTGCCCAGACCTCCCCCTGCAGCTCCAGTCCACGGAGCAGGTCACCCACGATTCCCACCCAGTGCTAGGCACAGTCTCTGTCCTTTAGCAGCATGGCATGGCCTCGCATTTTAATCCTCATTTTGTCATTTCCTGGAAGAAGGAGAATGGCTGGGATTACAAATGAGTAGAAGGAATGAGGGGTAAGATTAGGGAAGGCGAGTTTAGTCCGTGAAGCCTCAGTTTCCCCCTCAATATGGAAGGGGAGATTATGCTTTCAGGAAAATTCTCTGAATGACAAGTTTGGAGATTTCTGGGGCCATATTCACATGAGTGAGCCATTTGTAAACCTTCTTCCTTGCCGCCCACACCCACCCACTTGGAAGTAAAAATAAACTCTCTTTCGAATCATTAATGGGGTGGCCAGTTCCCCAGTCAGGCTCCGCCCAGAGCAAAGACACCGTGAATCCGTAACGTGAGTTTACGCCTCCACGGCGTGCGGAGCGGGAGAGGCCCCGCCGCAGGAGATGCTTTCGTGGGGGCGGTGTTGGTGACTAATGATGATTGGGGCATTGGATTCTGGGGCTCCTTGTTGTGTAACTCCAGGGGGCACCAGTCAAGATATATACACACGCACACGCACACACGCACGCACGCACGCACGCGCATGCACGCACACGCACACCGCCGCACGCACACGCATGCGCACTGGAGCCGTGCAGTACTGCAGCCTGGCCCAGGCAGCGCGCTGGCCAACACCCCTTCCAGAGACTGTGCTTGTCTGGGGAGGCCCAGCGGGGGCCAAAGCTCTTGGAAGCCACCAAGCCAGGGCTCGGATGGCTGCAAGGAGAGCAGTTTCAGCCCGGAGTCCTGACAGAAGGGACCTGCCTTTGCAGTGAGAAAAATAGTCCTGCCTGGGCCCTGAGGAGAGGCCAGGCTGACGGGGCGAAAGATGGGGTAACCCGGAGGGTCGGGCTCCTGGGGAAGGGCCTCCTGCAGGGCGGGGCTGAGCTGGCGCCCCCCACAGTGCGCCCCGCATCCCGCTCACCCTGCACAGTAGTGCCTGTCCCTGTAGGTGGCTGCTGCGGGCAGGTGGTGTGGGCGGGGGAGGTGACGGGAAAATGAATTAAAGGGCAGCCCCGACCAGCACGGGAAGGCCTGGAGTTCTGAGAAACCCACCCCCATCCCTATCTGTCAGCCCACTGGATGGCGGGAGAAGAAAGACACCCAAACCGGATAAACCGGGGACCTTCCCTTCGGGGCCACCACTTATTATCCAATTCTAGGCCCTGCAAGTAGAGTGATGAAGAAAATGGATGAAAGTCCCCACGGTTCACGGAGTTTATATTCTAGTGGGGAAGATGGATAATGAACAAGATAAGAATATATATATGTGATTTAAGTGAGGGATAAGTGCTACGAAGGCAAAATTGAATGCTGGAGGTGGCTCAGATTGCACTTGGTGGCCAGGAGAGGCCTCAGTGAGGGATGACTTTTGAGTAAAGACCTGCAGAACGTGAGGGGGTGGCAGTGTGGGGGGGTGTGGCGGCGCAGTGAGGGGTGGGACATTCCAGGCAGAGGGATCAGCAAGTGCAAAGGTCCTGAGGCAGGCGTGTCTGAGGAACAGCAGGGAATCCAGTGTGGCTGGAGGGGAGAAGGCAAGGACAGGTCCGAGGTGCGCTCAGAGAGCACAGAGGAGTGGTGTGACCACGTTTGTTCCCACAGGAGAAACTGGAGTATTTCTTCCTCATCGTCTTCTCCATTGAAGCCGCCATGAAGATCATTGCCTACGGCTTCCTGTTCCACCAGGATGCCTACCTGCGCAGCGGCTGGAACGTGCTGGACTTCACCATCGTCTTCCTGGGGTGAGACCTGGGTGTGGGGGGATGGGAGGTCAGACCCCCTCCGAGGCCTCTGTGCCCTGCCAGCACCCCTGTGTCCCAGAGGTGGGCAGGAACCCCAGCACTGGACTAACCTCTGCGGGAAGCAGCCTCCACCGGGCCGAGCCCCGCAGGGGTGCGGTCGGTGTTGGTGGAGGGTGAAACGTTGCCCCGCTGCTTGCCTGCAGGTAGCAAGCCCTTCCCCAGCTGGGTGCTGCAACTTCCTTTATCCTCTTAACATCGCACAAAACGGGAATGATGTGTGTGGTTCCAGGGGCCAGCAGCTTCTGGGTGTTCACAGGTTTCTCAGCTTCTGTCATTTATTCATTTATTCCACGGACCTGTATTGAGTCCCTGCAATGTGGGTTCACAAAGGTGGACATTTAGCAACCTGTGTTAGTCCACTAGGGCTGCCGTGACGACATTCCACAGACTGGGAGGTTTAAGCAACAGAAATCCATTTTCTCACGGTCTGGAGGCTAAAGTCCCAGGTCAAGGTGTTGGCAGCCTGGGTTTCTCCTGAAGACTCTGCTTGGCCTGCACACGGCCGTCTTCTCGCCGTGTCCTCACACGGCCTGTCCTCTGTGCCTGCGCCCCTGGCATCCCCTGCGTGTCCAAATTTCCTCTTCCTATAGGAACACCAGGCAGATTGGATTAGGGGTCCCCAGTGACCTCATTGTAACTCAGTCACCTCTTTAAAGGCCCTGTCTCCAAATACAGCCACACTCGGAGGTACTTGGGGGTTAGGGCTTCAACATATGAATTTTGAGGGGACACAGTTCAGCCCATAAAATTACCTTAAGGAAGGACCACCTAATTATAACAGCAGCATTTACCCAGCACTTACTATGTGCTTACAGATAACATCTCGTTAATTCTCCCAACAATCTTCTTGTTTCCCCCATTTTATGGATAAGGAAGCTAAGGAACAGAAAAGTCAAGCAACTTGCCCAAGGTCACACAGCTAGCTGGGGCAGTGCCAGGATTCAAACTACGTCAGTCTTGGCTCCAAAGGCTGCACTTTTAACCAGCATGCTGCCCTTCAATTCAATAAGTATTATGTTGGTTACTTGCTAACTGTCCAGGGCTGTTTTAGGCACAGTGGGGAAAATAGAAGACTTCTGCGAATCAGCCTCTGCACTTTGTGAGCTGCCCTGGTTGACAGCCAAGACAAAGACGTACAGATTAACAGAGTGTCAGTAAACAGCGCCTCACTGTGCATCACTGTTTCATGCACAGTGTGTCCCAGGGGTTCTGTTGTCAGAAGAACGGGTCATAGAAAAAGGAATTTGAGGTGGACTTCAAAGGATAGTGGAAATTTGAGTAAATTGAGAGAGGAAGAAGGGGTGAGCAGGAAAGAAAATAAAAGGGCATTATCAGAAAGTGCAGGCCAGCAGGGTGGCTCACACTTGTAATCCCAGCACCTTGGGAGGCTGAAGCGGGAGGATCGCTTGAGGCCAGGAGTTCGAGACCAGCCTGGGCCATGTAGTGAGACCTCGTCTCTTCAAAAAAAAAAAAAAATTAGCCAGGTGTGATAGCACACACCTGTAGTCCCAGCTACTCTGGAGTCTGGGAGGCTGAGGCAGGAGCATCCCTTGTGCCGGGAGTTGGAGGCTGCAGTGAACTAGGATCATGACACTGTACTCTAGCCTGGGCCACAGAGCAAGACCCTGTCTTTAAAAAAAAAAAAAAAAAAAAAAGTGCAACATGAGGAAAAGCCCAGAGGGAGAACTGGCTCTGGAATTTCTTCTCTGGGTCACTATTGAGTGAGGGTTGATGGGTCCCCTTCTGCCCACCAGGGACTGTGCCTATGGCAAACGTCCTTCCACCCCCTCCAGCACCCATCCCAAACGGATCACAGTCCTCTTTTTACTGAGTCTGAATTGGTCTCACAGTCTCTTTAAAGAAAATGCTCCAGACAGGCACTACCAACTTGTCAGAGTTAGCAGTTGGTGGGACCATATTCGCCATCTCTCCCCTAGGCCTTTCCACAGTCCCCTGAGCCCAGACAGAGTCCCAGGCCACTGGGACAGTAGCTTGTGCAAACCCCGGGCCCCTTCTCTCCCTCTTCTCCGCTCCAGGGTCTTCACGGTGATTCTGGAACAGGTCAACGTCATCCAAAGCAACACAGCGCCTATGAGCAGCAAAGGAGCTGGCTTGGACGTCAAGGCCCTGAGAGCCTTCCGCGTGCTCAGACCCCTGCGGCTGGTGTCAGGGGTGCCCAGTGCGTGGCCCAGACCCCTTCCTCCCCGCCCATCTGCTCCCTCGTCTCCAGTTCTGTCCCCCTCCTACCTTGGCATTCCAGGAGCTTCCCAGGGTTCATAGAGAGGGAGAGCCATGAGACCAAGAGGGGCGGTGACACCTCTTTTCCCCTCCCTGCCTGCGGCAGGCCTGCAGGTGGTCCTCAACTCCATCTTCAAGGCCATGCTGCCCCTGTTCCACATCGCCCTGCTGGTCCTCTTCATGGTCATCATCTATGCCATCATTGGGCTGGAGCTCTTCAAGGGCAAGATGCACAAGACCTGCTACTTCATTGGCACAGGTGCGCTCCCGGCGGGGTGGGGGGTGGGAGAGTTCCTAGGAAAAGTCAAAAGGGGGCGCCACTCCCACCAGTGAGGGAGCCCCAAGGCTGGGCCATTGCCTCCCACACCTGTCGGCCTTGGGAATGGGTTTCTCCTGGACAGTTGGAGGGAGGACAGTTCTGCCAGGGTCAGCGAGCACAGGAAGTGAGCAGTGGCCTGGGCCACGGCTTGTTCTGGAACACCCTCCCCACCCCACTATGACATGGTATCTTCCAGGCTTCCTGGGCCCGTGGTGGATGGAGACACAGGCTTGGGATAAGCCTGAATTTCTGTTTGTGTTAATACTTTCTCTTGCAGCCGTAGCTTTAGCGTCAGTCTGAGCCGTTTGTTCAGTTGTCAGAAATAACCTACATCGAGGCCCAGATATATTTGAGCTAAACTTTGTCAACCAGCAGTTCTCAAACTTTTTGGCCTCAGGATCCCTTTTCAGTCTTAATAAATTATTGAGGCCTTAAAAGAGCTTTTGTTTGTATAGGTTTGATCTGCTGATAGTGGTGGTATTACAAATGAAAACTGAGAACGATGTCATGATACTAACTTACTAATTTATTTTCAAAGAACAGCAATAAACCCATGACATGCAAACATAAATAATATAAGTTATGAAAAATAACTATATTTTCCGAAACCAAAAATATTTACTGAGAAGAGTGGTGACACTATTTTAGATTTTCTATAAATCTTTTTAATGCCTGGCTTGGTAAGTCTGCTGGATTCTCACACCTACTTCTTTTTTGTTTTATATAATATTATTTTTGGTTTTCTTTAAAATTTTTAAAATCTGGTAACTGGAGGGTGGATCTCACATCTACTTCTGCATGCAGTCGGTTCCGACATCACACGCCCTGCAGCCTCAGCCTCAGCCCGAGCGTTACTCGGGGGACTGTGCGTGGCGTAAGACAGAGGTGACCTCTGTTGGGATGAGCCCTCCCCTGGCTCTTCTAACTCACCAGATTGATTCTCCTTGGCCTGCAGTGTCTCAGGAGACTACTCACCTCCTCGTGCCCACTGACAGCAAGGGGACAGGCAATGCCACTCCAAACCCAACTCACAAGAGTAAACTCTGGCAAAGCTTTCAGCGG